>NC_139220.1:91824284-92424284 GCF_055691185.1 Crinia signifera | reverse complement strand
CACGTCTGAGTGAGTAATTGGTGGTCACTTTTTGTGGAACAGGTAAGTGCACATTACCAGTTGAGGATTGGATGTCCTTTGAAGGTAGCAGAACTGGGAGTCCTCACAATGTCTGTGGCTGAGTGGATTGCCACTGGAGGAAAGTAGCTCGCTTAGTGTTGTTCAGTCCTCTTATTAGGGGTGAGAGAATGTGTTTCTTGTCTCGAATCACCGGAGGGATAACTAAGACGATGCACCCAGTAGATGTTTCTGCAATAATGTGGAGTGTGGCTTCCGTGCCCAGGAGTGGCTCTCACTGGTGTAGATCTTGTTTACCAGGAGTTCCTCAGCACGGTGTCCGCCATTGAAAAATATCCACAGTGGGAAATCGTGATGGAATGGTGTCCACAAGAAATGGGGATGATTCGCAGCGATGTCCAGAGGCTGGGGTGGGTCACCTAATGCGTTTCACTGCGTCCTGCAGCTTTATCAAAGGTGTGGGGGACTGGTTACCTGGTACTGGTATATATACCCCTCCTAATGGGGGAATCAATACACCTGTGAGATACAATTATCAATTTCATTTCATAAAACATAAAAATAATCAATGTATATATGAGGGGGCAGACATATATCATAATGTAAAGTGAGCACATTTAGTGTAAAGTGATAAATCACAATAAAAATATATAGAAAAACCATTTGTTTGTTATTATAGCTCCGGTCATGTGACCCAAATGGATCACATGATCGGAATGAGTAGAGTAATGAATAGAGGGAAACACATCCTTTAGAATCAATTATTAGTGTGACACCCTTTTAGAAACTCGATTATGATAAAACAGTAGTGGGTGAGTCATAACACGGGGCTTAACGTTATATATAATATGATGTTTAAGTCGATACGATACGCAAATGCTTCCATATATGAGAATGAATCACTTCCGCTTCCATCCCGGAAGAGCAAGAAAGATTCTATGGTAATAATATACCAAACGTGAGGAGAGACTGGAGAACGGGCCAATCGTGATGGTTATAATAACTAACACATGACCCTGCGTCGTAAACTGACGCAATTGGTCACGTGTACGTCACATGACCGCCAACCCTACAATCAGGGTGCAGTAATGTGGTGGGAGGTTCGTTTATCATTGTGTGGAGCGCAGATGCGTTCCAAGGGGTGGTCACGTAATCGGTCATACTTATATATGTCCTATATTAAATATACTTATATAACAGAAAACATAGGATTGCCCAACCAATATATAATTGCACAATAATCCTATGTTAAATGCCATAGATGTTACTAAATATTTTTTCGGAAATGGCACACATTGGGTAATAAGCGAAAGATATATAGCATAATAGGCACAAATGTATTCAAAGAGTGTAGTAAAGTTATTATGATCCATATATATATATATAAAGTTTCACAGAGTTATTATAATTCATATATATAGAGAGTTTCACTGTGTCCATGTGACAATATTTTTTGGAGGGTAGGATTAGTGAAAATCCATCAAAAACAGTGTGATAAAAATGATGATGTTGTTGCAATCACAATATTACTATTTTCCCACATATATATATATATATATATATAAAAACACAGTAATATTATTAAATGGACATGTCTTATATTATTTTACCTAGATGTCACAGATATTATAACTTCTTAATATAGATTTATCAAGAAAAAAATGAAAACAGAAAGGGGGGGGGGGGGCATCAGAGAATAATGTTAAGTTCCATTGCTTTGTTGAGGCCCCTGGGAAAAAGGCAGTCCATTTTAAAGGTCCAAAAAATTTCTTGTCTGCATAAGGTGCGGAACCTATCTCCACCCCTTTTTGTGGGTGGTACATGTTCTAATACGGTTAACTTCAAATGTTTGGAATTATTCTCATGATATTCGGCAAAGTGCCTTGAAACGCTGTGGAGTAAGGAACCTTTGATGATATTACGACGGTGTTCGAGGAACCTGGTCCTCAAAGGCCGTGTGGTCCTACCCACATATTTTAAATTGCAAGAACAGGTAAGGAGATAAATGGTAAAAGGTGTATTACAATGAATAAATCCTTTTATATTGATCTTCTCAGTGGGTGTATTTATTATTGTTAGTTTGTTGGTCATAAAGTTACAAGTAATACATTGGTTGCCACCACACTTATAACACCCCAATGGTTTTGTTGGGAGCCAATCTAATGATGGGGTTGGTATTTGAGATGTTGTTTTAGGGTCCTTCAAACAGCTAGGAGCTAACAAGTTTTTTAGTGATTTATTTCTGAAGATAAAGGAGGGTTGGGAGGGCAATATCTCTCTCAACAGAGGGTCCTGTTTGAGTATTGAATGATTCTTTCTTATGATTTTTTGTATATCTTGGTAGTCTCTGTTGAAAGTAGAGACAAAGGAGATACGATTCTCTCTGGTGGAGAGGGAATCTGTGGGACGTTTGTCACACAGGAGGGCATTTCTGTCTCTTTCCCTACTGGATTTATAGGCTTCCTGGACTAGTTGGGGAGGGTATCCGCAATTCTGGAATGCGGTAATAAGATCCTTTGCTTGGTTATCAAAAGATTCTAGTTCGGAACAGTTCCCTTGGGGATATTTTTCACCCAAGGGGGGTAATGAGCACTCTTGAAATTTAAATATGAATTTGTATTAACTGGTTTTTGATAGTTGCTGGTTTGTATGGAGCCGTTGACACTCCTCAAAGTGAGATCGAGAAAATTAATCGTGTGGGGGTGAAAATCATGAGTAAATTTAAGATTAAAGGGATTGGAATTTAAGTGTGAAACAAAGGCAGTGATAGATGTGATGTCCCCATCCCAAATAAAGAATAAATCGTCTATATAACGGCCATAGAGGACCAGATTCGCACCAAAGGAGGACCCCCAAATGAGTTGGTCCTCAACCTCCCCCATGTAGAGGTTAGCGTAACTTGGCGCGAATTTGGTCCCCATGGCTTTTCCCATCACCTGTAAATAAAAAGTGTCCTGAAAAAGAAAGTAATTGTGTTTGAGGATAAATGAAATCGAATCTGTGAGGAAATGTTGTAATTCCACCGTCAGATCACCATCCTCCCTTAGTCTTTTAGAGATAGTTTTAATACCCAACTCATGTGGTATATTCGAATAAAGACTCTCCACATCGAGAGTTAAAAAATGATAGGTCTCCTTTCAAGTTACATCCTTAATCGAATTTAGAAAATTAGTGGAATCACGGATGTGTGATCTGAGGGTGGTAACTCAAGATTGTAGGTGTAAATCAACAAATTGTGAAAGGTTGGAAGTGAGTGATTGGACACCAGAAATAATAGGACTGCCAGGTGGGGAGGTGAGGTGTTTGTGAATTTTAGGGAGGTGATAAAAAATGGGAACCAAAGGGTGAGGGTTAAACAAAAAGTGATATTCATCTTTAGTAATGACAGAGTCCGAAATAGCTTGGTCAAGAAGTGCCTTCAGCTCCAAAATATATTTTAGGGTTGGATTAGTGGATAACTTGATATAGAAGGAGAGGTTGGACAGTTGACGGAGTGCTTCATCCACATAACACACACTATCCTGGATGACAATCCCTCCGCCCTTGTCGGCCTCCCTGAAGACAATGGAAGTGTCCCCAGTGAGACCGGCAAGGGCTTTTTTCTCCCACATTGTAAGGTTATCTCTGAATTTATATTTAGATTTGCGTTTCTCAGAGGAACAAAGTTCTTTGAAGTCGTCAAGTGTCGTCTTATAAAAAGACTCGATACTTGTTCCTTTAGCCTTCATAGGGTAAGAATCAGATTTGTTTTTTAATTTTGACTTATCTATATCGAACATTTTTGGGGGCGAATTATTACTCTCCATCCACAACTCCGCCAAGGTGTCCAATGAAGTCTGGTCACCACTATCCAGAAAAATTGGGAAACCAGGATCATTATCTTTAAGAGACCTCTGTGAAGAGAAATATCTCTGTCTGCACAATGTACGGATATATCGATTAAGTTCGATAAAGAGTGTAAAAATATTAGCGTCCGTGGAGGGCGAGAATTTTAAGCCTTTTTGTAATAATTTAGACTCCACTTCACTAAGTTGTCTTGAGGACCACACGGCCTTTGAGGACCAGGTTCCTCGAACACCCTCCGTAATATCATCAAAGGTTCCTTACTCCACAGCGTTTCAAGGCACTTTGCCGAATATCATGAGAATAATCCCAAACATTTGAAGTTAACCGGATTAGAACATGTACCACCCACAAAAAGGGGTGCACCTTATGCAGACAAGAAATTTTTTGGACCTTTAAAATGGACTGCCTTTTTCCCAGGGGCCTCAACGAGGCAATGGAACTTAACATTGTTCTCTGATGCCCCCCCCTCCCCCCCTTTTTCTGTTTTCATTTTTTTCTTGATACATCTATATTAAGAAGTTATAATATCTGTGACAGCTAGGTAAAATAATATAAGACATGTCCATTTAATAATATTACTGTGTTTTTATATATATATATATATATATATATATATATGTGGGAAAATAGTAATATTGTGATTGCAACAACATCATCATTTTTATCACACTGTTTTTGATGGATTTTCACTAATCCTACCCTCCAAAAAATATTGTCACATGGACACAGTGAAACTCTCTATATATATGAATTATAATAACTCTGTGAAACTTTATATATATATATATATATATATATATATATATATATATATATATATATATATAGAAGAAAGGGTTTTTGACTCTGAGTTGCGCTGGGTTGTGTGTGCAGCACCACCAAAATTCCTCCTGTTAGTGAGGAACGGTGTAGTAATCAGGGAAGTGGGGGGTGATTGGGGTGCGCTACCTAGTATAGAAACTGTACCTCCCAATAAAACATTACAATTTCAAAACAGAATACACATTTCTGAAATAGTGTTCTTGCATTTGAGGATGTTGCCAATGAATAAGCTCAGTCCATCTCTGGGTAAATAGTTCTTTTATTGGTGAAGAAACCCGACGCGTTTCGTCTCTAAGACTTCATCAGGGGTAAGAACCAATGGGTGAGTGGATTTTGTGTGGCTGGTCCTATTTGAAGTTTCTGCTGATCACAGCTGATGCAAATACAATAAATATCACCAAGTCCTTCTTGATGGGGCTCAATTAAATGGAAATTTCTGAGTTGAGAGTCTAGTGTAGGTTCTTATCAAGAACAATATCAGGACGCTCTCTCTGCAGTAACCTCCTTGCTCTGCATTCAAAATGAGAATGCATTCTCATTTTGAATGCAGAGCGAGGAGGTTACTATGGGATTGTAAAGAGGTCGAACTGATCGCCTGATGCCTGAAAAGGCTCCCTCCTTACTCACGGATCACCAGTTGATCCTGATACAAACTTAACTGAGACAAACTCAATCTCCACCCATTCACCCCAACACCCCCCAACCCCTCCCTACTCACCACTTGAATATAACAAGAGAAAGGACATAGGCTCATGCAGCCTATGGTATTGTAAAGGAGTTCCACTGAACTGCCTGAAGCCAACAAAGGCTCCTTTTCTCAAAAAAACAACATACTCATTTGTTCACCGCACATCAGTCTGAAGAGACCGTAGATCCCGGAGGAGGAGACCTATGGATATTTAAAAGGAGCCCCTAAGGGTTACCTGAACCCCTACTGGGGATCTCTCAGGCTGACATGGCCCTGAACAAAATTCCCTCAAGCAGGGGACCCCCAATAGGTGTATCTCAGAAACACCAAGTAAATAAGAATTTTAAGATCGCCCACACCCTGCCCACACTGAACTCCAGAAAAATTACTAAATAAAGCAATTCTTTTACATATCACCATTTCTACCTTTTTTTCATCTCCTTCTTTGCATACAAAAATCAACACATAGAACATAGGCAGCGCTTTAGCCCACCCACAATTTCTTGAAAAATAAGTCAATACTTACTTTTCAGATGGCTGCTGTACTCCGGATTTAGGGTGGGAGCTAACGTCATGTGATGTCAGCCACCCGCCCCAAGCAGCAATCACCAATGCCTGTGTTAACAGGGGAACACCCAGCATTTTATATATATACACACACACACCACACAACACAAGGGTCCAGCACTCCACTGTATCAATTTAATGGCCTTGGTGCCATCCAGATCCCAGGATACACAGACACAGATGTACAATAGTACTAGGGCGACACTCGCAGGGATTTTTCTCTAGCTACAAAAAAATTCTCCTATATATATATATATATATATATATATATATATATATATATATATATGTGTATCTGTTTTTGTTTGCTGCACTTCACAGTTGTTTGTTGTGATTGTCAGTGGTCCTGAGGAAGGGGCGTAAGCCTCGAAACTGTAGACCACCTATGACTGACATCGTTTTCACCATGATTTAATACAAGCTTTTTTTCACCATTGGAGAGTGCCGCCTCTTGCTTCCATTATTGGAATCCGCACGTATGTGTATAAAGAGGCAACAGGCGTCACTCGGAGTCTTGAATCAGGTAAACTGCTTTTTTGCATAACAGGTGACCAACACCAGTGTTTCGAGCCCAAACACGAAGGATATATATATATATATATATATATATATATATGGCAACGAACAAGTAAATTCCCCCCTGGCAATGAGCAAGTAAACCCCCTGGCAAGGAGCACACAAACCCCCTGGCAACAAGCAAGTAAACCTCCTGGGAACAAGCAAGTAAACCCCCCTGACAGCAATTAATTGATGTTTATCAAAATATCCTCCCGGGGGTGTGTGTGCCAGGTCCAGGGGAGAGATGCGGCGGCCGAGTGGGAGTTGCAGAGTGTGTGGAGAGTTGCAGGGGATGGGGGGGGGGGGGGGGTTGTTTGCTCACCTCCATCCTGCTTCATCCGGCACATCACTCCAGGGGGTGGGGGGGGGGGTGCAGAGATGCAGCCGAGTGGCTCCACAGGGGAGGGGGGATTTTTCTCACCTCCATCCTGCTCCCTCCAGTGGCCCCAGACAGATGCCTAAAGCTGCCTAGTGGTGGCGCCGGTCCTGATAACATCACATGATACAGAGGAGGTGCCAGGTGTCAGTATGGATGATTTTCCACATGCTTTGAATGGGAAGGCCTTCTTCTGATACCACCATCATAAACATCTATTGTAGGAAAAACATTGTTCAACTGGCACTAGAGCCGGCATGGCGGCGTTAATGCCAGAGGGGGTAGATGGGTGTGGCTAGGACACTGCAGTAGTAAGACATTTTGTTTTCTCTTTCTACAGCACATACTTTCCTATTACTTTACATGTATTCCGTGCCGAGCGAAGCGAGCCCCGCAAGGGGACGCGGAATACATGTAAAGTAATCCGTGGGGCTCGCTACACTCGCTACGCTTCGGGCTAGGTGGCTCGCTACGCTCGCCAAGCAGGGTTACCTACTTTTGCAAAATCATTTAAGGGAGAAAAGTAAAAGCCAGAGGGCAGGCCGTGCTTTGCCAGGGGCAGGCCTTGCATCGCCGGGGGCGGGCCTTGCATCACATGGGGCGGGCCTTGCATCACATGGGGGCGGGCCTTGCATCACACAGGGGCAGGCCTTGCATCACACGGGGCTGGGCCTCAAGTCGCCAGGGGGCAGACTACATGGTGAGGACTGGACCTGAGTGCAATGCTCTGCAGATAGCATACATGGAGAGGAGGTCTCAGAGGTTTTACACATCAGGCAGGCAATCCCCAAACCCTGCAGCAGCACAGGGCACCCATGTGCATGGCATATAAGGGGACATGCTCAGTGTGTGAGCTGATGTACTAAATACTATGGTAGGAGATAGAGGGAAACTGGGAGTGGGTGATGTTATGCCAGAAGCACTGTGCCTTCCCCACCACAGCTGTCAGGCCCCATACCTATGTACTAAGTGCAATAATACAGCAGAGCTGGCACGCTCACTGTACATTAGGCCTTACTCCCCTCTGCCTCATCCGTTACCTGTCACCAGTCACTCCATGTCTCTGACACCGGACACTGGCTGGGGCAGTGGGGGAAGCAAGTGTGATGTGACCACTCCAGCAAGTCGATGCCCAGAACAGGACTACATTTCCCAGCATGCATAAATATCTGCTGCCAAGCTCTCAATCTGCCAGCAGCGAGCAGCGCAGGAATTAGAGGACTTCAAGTCCCGGCAACCTCTGCGCCGAGCACCTATCACGCATCATGTAGCTGGAGGTACTGGTAGGCCAGCAGGAGGCGCATCGGCGGGAGAGTCACCGCTACCTAGTAAGTACACATGCAAAAGCAAAGTGGCAGCTGAGGGAGAAAGGGGTCCTCACAGACATTCTGGGAGAGTCGGCAACCCTGATATGAAGTCAACTCCATGCGTAGTGGATAGTGGTGTTATGAACAGGTACAAAATCGCATCAAATCGCATGCGATTTATCTTCCGCCGTGAAACTAGACAAGTACCGTTGTTTTTTCCTTGCCCACAACCTGCATATTAATGTGTAGCCATTGTGCTATACCCATTGTTGTCCACAAGAGGTCACTGAAAGATAGGTATGAATGTTTTGTTATGGCATCCAAAATCTAGATAAACTGATGAGATTACAACAATAGTACATCACATTATTAGAAGTAAAAATAATCACAATGCCTATTGTTAGTTATGTGCCATTTACACAAAC
Organism: Crinia signifera; assembly: GCF_055691185.1. Taxonomy (NCBI): domain Eukaryota; kingdom Metazoa; phylum Chordata; class Amphibia; order Anura; family Myobatrachidae; genus Crinia; species Crinia signifera. The sequence continues at coordinate 92,415,677 of NC_139220.1, read as the reverse complement.
CATTCACAATGCATTTGCCTTACTTAACAAGATTAAAGCGGTTATAAAAGTTTTTTGTTTTAATTAATTTTAGAAATACTCATATAATGATTAACACCCCATAAAAATAAAAGCTATCCACATGAATAAACTTCACCTGCCATAGAACAAGACTAACGCAGCTCTATCCCCTTCACTGCCCAGGGTTTTGTCACTACTCGGATGAACACATTTTCACACTTGTGATCAGTGGCGGTTTTTACCTATGGGCTGGTAATTACCTGGTACCCCCTGGGTAAATTAAGCCACTGTAGTCTGTGAGACTGCACTGTCTTCACTGTGACTGGCAGTGACTTCCTATTGGAAGTCCGACCTGCCAGTCACCAAGGTAGTCCCATTGGGAGGTGTTCCCTCCCTCCGGGGTGCCTTTATGCGGGCTGCCTTGCAAAATCAGCAATTGCGCATGCGCAGTACCTATATTGGTACTGCGCTCGTGCTGGTCCCGGTGCCTGTCATTTATATTGTACAGGTGCCAGGACCAAGATTCCTTCTATGGGCTGTTGCCGAAACAGCCCATAGAAGCTGGCCGCATGCGCAGTACATATGTTTGTGCCTGTCATAATAGGATTGGCGCCGGAGAGCGGTGAAAGAGGGAGGGGGTGCCTGCATCGCGGTACCCCCACGGCGGCTGCGGCCAGAGGCAGCCCCTTTCCCCCAAGAAGGTAGGAGCTGCCACTGCTTGTGATATTAGATAAAAAAAAAACTACTATTAATTGTATTATCCACATAATTTCTAACTGGGTTTATTTTTAAAGAAAACACATTTAGTTTTTTTGCTTCTTTTAACATATTAAATAGTTTGATAAAAATGGTCTGTTTCATGAAATTGCAGGCAAGTGAATGAACAGTAAATGTGTATATATTTTTATATACAAACCACAAATAAATGTTGTATTTCCTGCATTAATCTGATATACTGGGTCCTCATTAATAAAGCAACACAGATAAAATAAATAAAGGTTGAGCCAACATAGAGGCAAATGTGAAAGGCACTGGGTTGGGGGTGCTCCCACAGTGTGTAAAGTACATATTAATACTAATATAAGGGAAAACTTTCTGCAAACATGTGCAGACGGGCGGTATTTTGTACCTTACCATCTACTAGGGCACGGAGGGACAATATAATAATGTGCTGAGCGCAGCGAGCCCGAAGCGTGGCGACCACCGCTAGCCATGTGAGGGGGCGTGGTGCACTGATACAATGTCCTTGTCCATTTATGGTGAAATTCAGGACAACAAAAGTGAACATCTCATGTCGACCTTCCCATTGTCGACATAATTCTTGTGTCGACCTTCCAATCCTGTCGACCTTAGTCAGGTCAACCTTTAGTGGTCAACCTAATGTATGTCAACCTTCATACAGTTGAACTTATGACTCATACCCGCTAAATAACAGCGCAGCGGGCAGAGTTGAAGCCAGGGATGTCTGGCTTTTCCAAGCTCAGGAACGCCATCTGTATATATTGCGTTAGACTATATTAGCCTCTGGGCTACTATAACTGGGCATTGTTTCAGAGAGGGATCCTGAGGATCCATTTCCCCTCATTGATGCACGTGTTAGCTGTGTATGCATGCACCCAGAGGTGCCACAGGGGGGAAGCAGAGCTCTCCCTCTAACAGCAAGAGCAGAATAGTAAACAGTCTTTTTCTCAATGTGAATTAGGATAGAAATAATATCTAGAATAGTCTAATAACATAGTGAAGTGCAGCCTACATGTGGGACCCCTCCTCTCTGGCAGTGACCGAGGCACTGCAGGTTCTGGTTTTGTGCCTACAGAGCATGCTAAATTCTCCGGAACATGATGCCCATGTCATATTCCCGGAGACATACAGTATATACTGAGCATGTGCAAATAATATCTACTGGACATATCACTAAGAAAATGGCCATCATGATTCCCACCCAATTGACTAGTCCCACTTCACACAGTCATCACTAACTTCAGGTTCTGCTTCTGTGCTAATCCAGGTTTAGTTGGCATATAATTTACGGCATTGTCATTTTTACTTCCCCCTAGGAAATACGATAGTCAGCAGAAAGCATAGCAGTTGCCCCAAGTCACATATCCACATTTCTGGTCCTACAGAAGTGTCTGACACAGCACTGTGGCATTGCTGACCAGTGCCTGTGATACGCGTATCTTCAACAAGAATGGAGGGAAATCAATTGACAGTAAACTGATTCACCTGGCCGAATATGCAGGGCAGCTGCTGCACTTTACAGCAGCGGGATCTCACTCCAAAGTTTTGGATACCCCAAAGGGTAAAAAACACTTTTGAGCAAAGCAGGGTGCGAATTGGCAATGAGAAGGGTGGGAGCTAGCCAGGATCTAAACACAGTGTCAATCGCAAATTAGCATCCTTTGCCTTCAATTAAATATGCCCCTACATATGTAGTATTATGGCCTAATTCAGACCTGATCACATGACAAAGTAGTACTCAAAATGGGCAAACCCATGTGTACTGCAGGGGGGGGGGAGATATAGACTTGGGTGAGGTATGTTCAAACTGCATAGGCGTGCGCACGGGGGGTGCACAGGCACCTCCTAATAACCGGCACCCCCGCACGATTGCAGCACCTCCTTGACTGGCAGCAGCAGTCTGTGTGATGATGCGGCTGGCTGCTATGCTGACCAGTCAGTGCAGCGTGGCCGCGTATTTCAGACCCCACTGCTGCCCTCCGCTCCCACCCATGTACAGCAGCCTCCTTCATGTACGTGCACGGCCCCCGTTGATTGGTGTCCCGCTGTTGTTATTGTGCAGGAGCTCAACAGTAGCAGGACACCAATCATTGGGGACCGTGCACGGACATGTGCATTCCTTTCTCATTGGTTAGACTGCTAGAGCTATGCCGCGCCAGCTCCCCCTGACCCGCTGTATAAATTGGAGCGCCAAACGCAGAGCAGCAGCAGGTGCTGTGCTGGGGTCCTGATAGGGCAGGCTGCGCTAGCGCCAGACAGGACGGCGCTGCAACTGCCCCATCAATTTGCCGGCGCGTAATCTCAGCGAGCGCCTGGCGGCTCCTGCAGGGACGTACGTCACTCTCTGCTATGCTGCGTTGGTGTGGCGGGTATGGGGTGACTGTGGGCGGGATGCCCACAGTCACCCCATACCCACCACACCAACGCAGCATAGCAGAGAGTGAAGGCAGGCAGCTGTCAGTCATCGGTGCTGCTCACAGTGACAGAGTCCACAGTATGGCCACTATTTGAAATGAGCTAACCGCAGGTAACAAAAGGGGGAGGGAGAGGGGATATTACATGTTCTGCCTTTAACTTAAAACACTTTTGTGCCTGCTTCCTACATCACACCTGAATATCCCTGCTATTCCTGTGACAGCCTGCTCCCCTCTCCCACCTGCGCATTCCTACCGGCCCCTCCCCCCAGCAAGTGACAACCTGCTTCCTCCCTCTCACCTGAATGTGCCTGCCACCCCCACCCCGTGACAGCCTCTATCCAAGCAGCACATACCTGCTGAACCCCCCCAGTAAGTAATAGCCTGCACCCCCCCCTTGTGTATGCCTGCCCTTCCCTGCAAGTCACAGCATGCCTTCCTTGTTTCACCTGCATATGCCCGCCGAGTCCCCCCCCCCCCACACACAAGTGACAGTCTGATTACTTCACTCTCGCTTGTCAGCATGCCTGCGCCACCCCAGCAACAGCCTGCCCTTTCTCCTCCCACTCTCGATCTGACACCCCTTCTCCCTAATTCCTTCTCTCTCCACCTTATCCCCCTTTATCTTTTAATCCCTGACATCCTGTCTCTCAGTCCCTCATTTTCCAGAAAACCTCACTCTCTTTACCCCTAATGGGCATCACGGCGTGGGGCATAATGTGTAATGAGCATCACAGTGTGCAGTGTAATGGGCATCACAGTGTGCGCTGTAATGGGCATAACGGTTTGGGGCATAAAGTGTAATGGGCATCACAGTGTGGGGTGTAATGTGTAAGGAGCATCATGGTGTGGGGTATAATGAGCATCACGGTGTGGGGCATAATGTGTAATGGTCATTATGGCATTTGGTATACTATGTAATGGGTGTGATATGTAATAGTCATTATAGTGTAAATTTTTGGTGCGCACCTTCAGCGCACACTGTACCTATTGTCCATGTTTTACAAAAATGTGTCAAGCCCTGGCATAATGTGTAATGGGCATTATGTGGAAGGACCATTACAGTATCTAGTATGTGTGGGGGGAATGATTCATTCTGAAGTGCATTTACATAAATAAGTCACCTTCTATTTAGTTTGCATTGATGCCCAAAAGACGTTGATTGACACGCCCAGTAGGCGGTGATTGACACGCCCAGTGGGCGGTGATGGGCATGCCCAGTAGGTGGTGATGGACATGCATGCCCCTCCAATAGTGCACCCCCTAAGAAAATGGGCTGCGCACGCCTATGTCAAACTGGACCAAGTATTCTCACATTAGATCTGAATCAGGCCCAAGGTGAATAAATCCAGGAGGATATGTTACCTAACAGAGGAATCTCAGTCTTGCCTTAGGGGCCTGTTTATCAAGGATTGCATTTACAATGCCATCTGGGTGGAATATTACCACTAAGGATCGCATTGTAAAATGTGATCCTATCAGAGGGATGTATAATCCTTCACGCGCAGCGTCCCTGCATGTGCGGTTAGCGCTGACCTTCCGCTGAACCTGCTGATTGCACTGCCCATCTGCGGTAGCCAAGGGATGCGAAGCGCTTTGCATCCCCCAGCAGCGGTGCAGGAGAGGTCGCAGCAGGGACTCGAGATTCCTGCTGCGGTCCCGTCTACATACATTCCAGTGATTCTTAGGGCAGAATAATTCTCCGTGCATGGCGAGAGATTTTTTCTCTCGCCATGCACTCGCCCTGTTCCGGAGGGCTCGCTGCCACTCCTGCTCCCACTATTCAATGTGGTTAAGACTCGCCGTCACTCGCGGCGAGTCTTAACCCCTGCAGCGGACGAGCGTCCGCGGCAGGGAGCCGGTGGCAGCCAGGGAGATTAAAGTCTCCCTGGCTGCCCAAGAACACATGTGGAGGGGAGGTGGGCTAACCTGGGACCCAGGCAGCACAAGCTGCCCCCCCCCCCCTATAGCCAGCGGGGGACCCAGTATTCACTGCACCCAATCGTGCATATGTAATGATCGGATGCAGTGAATATATGAATATCTAATGAGTGGCTCGAGAGCTCCGGCCCCCTGCTGGCTGCTCTGTGTAAAAAAGAAAAAAAAACATTTTTAAAAATATTTTGTTTTAAATTAAATATATATTCATGTGCTATAAGCACATGAATAAAAATAACATGCCCCTTCACAGAAAAAAAATCCTGATTTTTTTACACCAAAATTAAAAAAAAAACCTTTTAGTTTAAAAGTTCACATTCCAGTTCTCCATGAAAAGATGGCGAATTGTTACACGAAGAGACACGGCGAAAATCACTTAAAAAGATGGCGAACATATCACATTGAATAGGGTGGTTCACTTTTGGAGAGCAAAATGCTCCTTCCAACGCGAAAATAGAACAAACTCGCCATAAAACAAGGCAAATTTTTCTCATTGAATACTGGCCTTAATATTTGCAGGTGACCCTCGAACATGGGTGTTTTGGGGGATTTAGCCACAAATATTGAATGACAAATGGGCCCCTATATGAGTTATTTTTACAATAATGTAGGATAGAAACCTTCCTTTTTCCCCTTTGGCTGAGGAGAAAAACAGGTCTGTCGTCCCAACCCTGTAACCACCATCCAGAGAACACCGGCCTACCTGCTCCTCTTCTTGGACAGGATAAGCTCTTAATGCCAATGAAACAGGTTTGTAAATAAATCTGAATCTACTGTACTTTGTGACTATTATAGACCTGAGCAGTTATCGGTTCCTCCATTCATGTGTGGGACTATCTTTGTCCTATTGTAACATATAAATCTCAGATAAAATGTGCCCTTAGGGGTGACAGGGTCAAATCCCTTGAAAACCATTTCATGAAATGTGGCCACTTTGTCCCTGGGTGACTGTGAGGGGTTTGAAGGATGCAAGGTGTTCCCATGATGCGACTCTCATTCTACCTCTTCTGTCCTCCTATACCAGGGCTGGGCAACACCGGCCCTCCAGATGTTAATGAACTACACATCCCAGGATGCTTTGCATTAGTTTTGCTATGTGGCCATGCTGAAACTGATGCAAGGCATGCTGGGATGTGTAGTTCATCAACATCTGGAGGGCCGGTGTTGCCCAGCCCTGTCCTATACTAAAGGGAAAAAAACCACAGCAAAATGGCAGCCCCTACAGCACTAATATGTCCGTGATTTCCAGCCACAGTTCATGATGTGTCATTATAATGAGTGGTATGCGGTCAATGGGCCGACATGGACCGGTCGACACAAAGGTTGACATGAGTTTATTGTAATTTTCCTTCTTTCTTTGGACATTTACCATCCGACTGGTAATGGTACAGTGTGCTGATTGCAGGGGTAACAAAGTGTGTCGCCTGGCAACGCAGTACACTTAGAGGTGGTTCACGTGCTCTGGTGTCGACATGTACACCAATGTGAAGGGACGTGGCATACTAACTTATAGTCCACATGCTAAAACCTAACAGGGGTAGGGGGTACTCACCCGGGTCACCGGTCCTCCACACAGGTGGAGGGTGCAGATGACAGGACAGGCGGCATACGTAGATGACACAGCTCTCCTGTGCCCTCACTGCAGCCGTGAGCTGCGTCATCCGCGCCCGCTGCCTGTGTGGATCCCCGGCCAAACCCGGCATGATCTCTGGGCCGTATTCCCGGGTAAGTCCCTGCATTTTCTGGTGTGAAAGGGGTATATTTAAATTTCCCCTAATGACTTTTGACACTCATCCCTTTACAACATGGTAACCATACTGAAATACATTCAATATTACATTACAGTCTCAAGAATGTATATAAAACTGTTACAGAAATGTTCACATTTTCTGTCAGGATAATAGTTTGAAGCTGTGTTCCCATACCTACATGATGTGGTTGTCTGTAATTAAAGTGATGATATTGCCCATTTTTCCATAGTCCAATAGTCTTGTCTTCAAGTTGCTATTATCAATGTAGCCCGTTAAGTGATTTCTATGGCAACCAGTCACATGACATGATATAGCAATCAGAGGCTCTGGAATACTCTTTCCAGAATGCACAATATACCCCTTCTCCATCTTCCTCTGTCAATGCGTCAGCAGAGTAAGCAGCAGTATGACTGGCTTTGTCACAAAGATGAGGGTACACTGATATGCATTCGCAAAGTCAACATTTACTATGTCAACATTTTTTATGTCAACACCACAATATAGTTGGTTATGGTATATTAGATCAAAAGTGTCTAGGTCTACAATCATATGGTCGAACACTAATGGTTGACAGTCAACAGGTCGACAGGGTCCAAAAGTCGACAGCCACAAGGTCGACATGGTCAAAAGTTCAACATTCAAAAGTTTGACATGAGTTTTGTGTGTGTCTGTGTCGACATAGGTCAACATGGACACTGTCTAAGTGTAACCATACAAAGAATGGTAGAATCGACTGGGAATGCGCTTAAAGCAGCTGGGCTAGTATATGATTAGAAAGTGACGTTTCCCAAAAGCCTTCGCCAAGAAATGCACACAAAAGAAGAAATCTAAACTTTCACTTAGTTAGCGCCGAGTCAGCCAGAAGTGGTATACAGTATTTCCAGAAAGATTGCCAAAATAGAAAGAGAAATAAGTAAAGTACAATTTATTTAATCTTAAAAACATTTTCTAAAACATCCATATAAAACATAATCATCACATCCACATATCCGTGGTACAGGGTAGATAGCAGCAAATTACCAGAGGGCATGTGAACTGGTATGATATAACAGTTCACATGGAGTGTAGGATAAATGATACCCTGGGTGACAGTCACTGGTCCTGGCGGTCAGTGCTGGCCGCACAGTGCAAAGTGCTGTCTGTCTACCTGTCCACGGTCCACATACGATGCGTTTACACCCTCCAGGGGTCTTTTCAAGGTCCACATCTTGATTCAATCTATGATGAGTCCGGATTATAGATTATGTCGACATTACAATATGGACAAAATGTATATAACAATTTAAAATAGTGAAAATGTTAAAACATTCGGATTACCATTAGGATTAGCGTTTGTGTAAGGCAGGGGTCTTCAACCTGTGCCCCCCCTCCCCCCCATGCACAAGTATATATATATATATGGTACTTGTGAGTTATCCGGGCGCCCGATGTGGTCATCGCATGCCATTATAATAAGGCATACGATGCGATGCGACGCGTTTTCCCATCGCGTCACATCGCGTCGCATCGTATGCCTTATTATAATGGCATGCGATGCGACGCGACGCGATGTTAACACTTCCCGCCCATTTTTAAACCCGCCCTCTGGCACATCTGGCAGAAAATCAGTGTGAGGTAGTTTCCAGAGGAGAGAGCAAGTGATTTACAGAAAGAGCAAGTGATTTACAGTGTTGGTGTATATTTGTGAGGTGAATTTTTGGACATTTGCCCCAATATTGCCCCATTTGGCCCCTTACACCTGCCCCATTTTGGCCCTTACACCATAATTCCCAAAATGGCTTTGGTTGATGGCATCTTCAGCCTCCCAAAAACTGAGGAAGAGACAGTCGTATTCCTGCAGGAGAAAGGGCTGCTCCCATCGTCAGCCACATGCCCAAATGGCCACCCTATGCGCCTGTCCCTAAAAGAGCGCAAATGGCGCTGCTACATTAAAAGTTGCAGCAAAAAGCAGAGTCTGCGGGCCTCCCTATTCTACCCTGGGTGCAGGCTGCCGTTCATGACTATCCTGCGCTTCATTTACTGCTGGTGCGATGAACTTACTTCAATAGAGTTCTGTGCTAAGAACTTAAAACTATGCAACAAAAGCACCATATTTTATAACGCATTGATGCGGGAGGCATGCCAATGCGACTTGATGGCACAGCCTCAACGGCAGATTGGAGGACCAGGGCAAATGGTGGAGGTGGACGAAACACTGTTTGTGAAACGCCAAGCCAATGTTGGCAGAGTTCTCCCACAACAGTGGGTGTTCGGAGGAGTGTGCCGGGAGACAGGGGACTGTTTCATGGTCGCAGTTGCCAAGCGAGATGCTCCCACTCTCCTCAGTGCAATTGTGGAACACGTGGCGCCTGGCAGCACCATTGTCAGTGATTGCTGGCGCGCCTACCAAACTCTGGAGCGGGCTGGTTACAGCCACTTGCGGGTGAATCATCGGTACAATTTTGTAGACCCAGAGACTGGTGCACACACCCAGAACATTGAGAGACTGTGGGGTTGTGCAAAATGGCGCAACAAACGCCAGCGGGGCACAGCCCGCCATCACCTTGATTCCTACATGCAGGAGTTCGTGTGGCGAAAGTGCCTGGCGGGAGACAGTGCATTTGACCGCATTCTGCATGCGCTCACGTTACTTGATAAATAATGATGTTCATTGATTATTGTGTGCTTTGTGATTGATTGTTATTCTAATTTATTTTGTTAATATGTTAATTACACAGTTATTCCCTTTAATTCAGTTGTCCTTAATGTGTCAGATATGAATGATATTGATGAATGATATTGGATGCTCACAGCCACTCCACTATCAACGTGAACCCGAAGCGTGGCGAGCGCAGCGAGCCCGCGAGGGGCGGCGGTACGCGTCCTCCGACCTTTTCATGCCCTACTATCCACTAGGGCGTGGAGTGAGAATATAATAGTGTGGCGAGCGCAGCGAGCCACCGAGCCCGAAGCGTGGCGAGCGCAGCGAGCCCCGCGAGGGGACACGGATACCTTCACAGGTAAGCGCGTCTCTTCGCGGGCTTCCCAGGTGTCCACGGCGACGTGGACACCTGGGAAGCCCGCGAAGGGACGCGCTTACCTGTGAAGGTATCCGTGTCCCCTCGCGGGGCTCGCTGCGCTCGCCACGCTTCGGGCTCGGTGGCTCGCTGCGCTCGCCACACTATTATATTCTCACTCCACGCCCTAGTGGATAGTAGGGCATGAAAAGGTCGGAGGACGCGTACCGCCGCCCCTCGCGGGCTCGCTGCGCTCGCCACGCTTCGGGTTCACGTTGATAGTGGAGTGACGGTAACAATTGGGGATGGGACTGACATTGTGTCACTTTTTGTGACACTTTATGGGGGTTTTGCCCTGCTAAAATCGGGTGCTGTCGCATCGCATCGCATCGCATGCCATGTGGTTAACATGCGATGCGACGTGATCACTTTACATGGTACCCGATGTAAAATCGGGTTCGGGTGCTGATCTCGTCGCGTCGCATCGCATGCCATTTGGTTAACATACGATGCCATGCGATGCGACGCGATGCGTATACGACCAAAAATCGGGCGCCCGGATAACTCACAAGTACCATATATATATATATATATATATATAAATATATATATATCTGTGAAGGGCTGTGCTTTATGGGGGCTGTGATGTCTATGGTGGGCTGTGCTATCTATTTATGAAAGGCTGTGCTGATGTTATGGAGAAGATGTGATGTCTATGGGGGGCTGTGCTATCTATTTATGAACGGCTGTGCTGACATTATGGGGGAGCTGTGAGGTCTATGGGGTCTGTGCTATCTATTTATGAAAGGCTGTGCTGACGGGATGCAGTTAAGATCCTGGCGGTCGGGATCCCGGCGTTCAGAATCCCGACCGCCGAAATCCCGACACATTCTCCCTCCGTGTGTTTCCACGACACTCATGGAGGGAGAATAAATTAGTGTGCCGAGCGTAGCGAGGCACCGGGCCCACTGCGTGGCGAGCGCAGCGAGCCTGCAAGGGGGGGCGATCCCCGTCCCCCCCTTGTCGGGATTTCGGCGGTCGGGATTCTGAATGCCGGGATCCCGACCACCAGGATTCAGTACTGAATCCGTGCTGACATTATGGGGGAGCTGTGCTGTCTATCTATGAAGGGCTGTGCTGACATTATGGGGGAGCTGTGCTGTCTATCTATGAAGGGTTGTGCTGACATTATGGGGGAGCTGTGAGGTCTATGGGGTCTGTGCTATCTATTTATGAAAGACTGTGCTGACGGGATGCAGTTAAGATCCCGGCGGTCGGGATCCCGGCGTTCAGAATCCCGACTGCCGAAATCCCGACACATTCTCCCTCCGTGGGTGTCTACGACACCCATGGAGGGAGAATAAATTAGTGTGCCGAGCGTAGCGAGGCACCGGGCCCGCTGTGTGGCGAGCGCAGCGAGCCTGCAAGGGGGGGCGATCCCCGTCCCCCCCTTGTCGGGATTTCGGCGGTCGGGATTCCGGCGTCGGGATTCTGAATGCCGGGATCCCGACCACCAGGATTCAGTACTGAATCCGTGCTGACATTATGGGGGAGCTGTGCTGTCTATCTATGAAGGGCTGTGCTGACATTATGGGGGAGCTGTGCTGTCTATCTATGAAGGGCTGTGCTGACATTATGGGGGAGATGTGATGTCTATGGGGGCTGTGCTAAATACTGCAGCCACTAAAGCTTAGTGGCCCTCAGGCTTCATTGAACATTTTAATGTGGCCCACACTTTTTTTTTTTTTTTTAAATACTTTTTATTGTATTTTTCAAATTTTCCATACATTTGATTTTATAAGAAGACATTTTATCTTTTGCAAATTATCCATGTAATACAAAAACAAATAACATCAAATATAATATCAGTTCTCATTTTGTAATTTTAGGCTTTACAGAAGGATCACATCTTGGGACACAGTGGAACGAGATCGCTTCAAGCCTATACAGAGATCAAACCTTCCTTTCTATTTTTAAACAAAAATAAAGAACTTCATTCTTCTGTAAGAAATCTCTTCTGACTTTTCTTTTCTACTATTACCTCAATACTCTGTTAGCACAGGGATGGAGAAGCTTCATACTTTAATTAAAATTAACCCTGAAGAGCCAGAAATTATTATCTCGTATAAAATTGTATCGGGTATCAAGTCCTCATACTTCTATATACTATATAATACATATATTAATCAATAAAATACACTAAATATAATTAGAATAGGGGGGAGGGGGGGAGGGAAGGCATGGGGAATGGTTTTGAGGGTCACAAGGAAGACAAACAATGGGGGGGGGGGGTATGCCTGGTTGTTTCATTTAGATCTTTTGAGTACTCACAATTATTGCATAAATCTCATCATCCCAGCCGAGCCCACATCAACCTTAGTCATAATCATAATCATCCTGCTAGCTGACGGTGGAGGAACCATGTGGTATTTTCAAACAATTTTTGGATATATGCTTGGGTTTCTTCTTCATAGCTTAATATCACAGTTTCCCATTTCTTGTAGAACTGGATCACACCCTTCTCTATATTTTGAATGGCTGCCTGCCTCTCGTATAGTATAACGTCTAGTAACATTCGTTTAAATTCTGTGATAGATGGAGCCTGTTTCTTTATCCAATATTTAAGTATTAGCTTTTTTGCTAAGGTGAGTAACACTGTTAGTGCCGGGGTTATACTTCTCTTGTTTCTGCCCAGGTCCCAGTCCTTAAAATATAGAAATAGGCAAGGGGTTAATTGGGGTATGAGCTTTACATTGAATATTTTGTTTATATAAACAATCAGCTTATGCCAAAAGGTTCTAATCTTTCTGCACTCCCAGAAATTATGTATAAAAGAAGCACCCAACATGTTACATTTTGGACATAGTCCAAGATCATCCATCACGAAATGGCTCCTTTGTTTTTGAGAGATGTAGGCACGATTCATAAATTTTAGATGAGTTTCCTGCAGGGAAGAAGCCCTTAGATATTTTAGAGTGTTAGTATTTTTCTTGAATACCTCTTTAAGCTCAGGGGTCGACGGGACCTCTCTTTTCCAAGAAGTCTCCAGCGGGGCCCTCAGCTTCTCTATATCACTCAAAACTAAATTATTATATAAATATCGAATTCTGTAGCCCATAATATTATGTATGGATAGTAAAGCCAGAACTGGATCTGGCTGATCTTCATTATCCCAAGCTTTGGTGATTGACTGGGCAAAATGCCTTGTTTGTAAATACATATAGAAATTTTTATCTGTAATGTTATATTTTTCTTTCATTGCCGAAAATGTCATTACCGTTCCACCCGGATCAAAAACATCTTTCACTGCCGATATACCTTTTGTTTTCCATCCTACATAATTAGCATTTTCCAATCCCGGTTTAAAACATGGATTCCCCCAGAGAGTGATAAAAGGTGAGCTATCGTATCTACGCCCCAGTCTTTTATTTAGAGCTAGCCATGATATATAAGTATTTTTAAAAAGCATAGACTCAAATATATGTGATGGGATGGATGATTTTGGGGCATGTAGTAGGGCTGCTGGTGAGAAAGGGAAGAATATGTTTTCTTCTAATGCAAGGTTTGTATACGTTGATCTATTAGTAAGCCAATCTGTTATATACCTGAAATGCGCCGCTTGGGTGAAATATTGTATGTTGGGAAGCCCAAAACCTCCCTCTGTTTTGGGTAAACATAGTCTTGGTAAGGATATTCTAGGCCTCTTTCCTGCCCAGACAAACTGCCTGAAAACTGAATGGCATTTTATGATGTCTTTTCTAGTCAGCTTTAAGGGTAGCATCTGCAGTATGTATGATAACTTAGGGAATATAATACTTTTAATTACTGTTATTCTGCCTAGTAGAGATAGTGGTAGTGACTGCCAATTATTTAATAAGTTTGAGATTTTGTTAAGGATGGGGCGTATGTTTATATTATATAACGTGTTGTAACTATATGGGATCTGAACTCCTAGGTATTTCAGGGAAGTTTGGCAAATTTTGAATTTTTCAAATATGGGATCAGTTAGAAATGTTGCTATTTGACCATTTAGTGGGAGTAATTGTGACTTATCGTAATTCACTTTAAATCCTGTGAATCTACTATAAAAGTCAATTATTTGTGTTATTGCTGGGATAGATTTGCTTGGATCCGACAGAAATAATAATAGGTCGTCTGCAAATAGGCTTAATTTTAATTCTATATGTCTTATCCGTAACCCTTTATATTCTGTTGCCGCTCTAAGTTTGATGGCTAATGGTTCTATTGACATTGCAAAAAGCAATGGTGAGAGGGGGCATCCTTGACGGGTTCCCCTCAGAATTGGAAAAGTCGGGGAAAGATAACTATTAGCTAGTATTTGGGATGAGGCATTGCAATACAACGCCTTAACTGCTGCAATATATTCCGTCGGAATTCCAAAGCGATTTAATGTTTTATATAGATGATCCCAGGTTACTAGATCGAACGCTTTTTCAGCGTCTAGGGATAACAAGGCCTGTGGGTTAGTAGTCTTATTTGTTTGCAGCCACTGCATTGCTGTCAATACCTTTCTTACGTTGACTGTTGAGTGCCTGCCCCAGATGAACCCTGTTTGATCTACGTGTATTATGGTTGGTAATAGTAATTTTAGGCAGTCTGCAAGGATTTTTGTATATATTTTGTAGTCTGTGTTTAACAGGGAGATTGGCCTATAAGAGGCTGGTTGGGTTGGGTCTCTCCCTGGTTTTAATAGGATTTTTATGATGGCTGAATTGAAGTATTGGGGTAGAGGGGTGCCTTTTAAAAAAGTGTTAAACATTGACGTTAATGAACTTACTATTTTTGGGGCTAATAATTTGTAAAATTCATTCGTTAATCCGTCAGGTCCGGGCGTTTTGTTAGGTTTCAAATTTTTGATTACATTTAATATTTCCTCCTCAGTGATTGGTCTTGTGAGTGGGTGTGTGTCTTCTGCTGCCAGTGTCGGAATAGACACTGAATCCCAAAAGGCCTTGCTGGCATCTTCGTCTATTGTGGGCTTGGCATATAGTGCAGAATAGAAGTCGTGTAGGGTGTTTGCTATGGCTCGGCCTGAGTTTTGCAGATTCCCTTGGGGGTCGGTCAGTGCAGTAATTATCGTTGGGGGGAATTGACCTTTAAGTAAACTTGTTAATAACTTATTAGATTTATTGCCTAGGTTGTGGTAACGGCTATGTGCTAGGAAAGAGCGTTTTGTTTCCTGTTGAGACAATAGATTGTCGAACAATTGTTTATGGTGAAGGTACCTGTCTTTATTCGTCTTAGTAGCGTTGCGTTTAAACTGTTGATAAGCGTTAGTTAGTTCTGTTTGCGTTTTTAGATATAGTTTAGATGATTCTTTATTATTTTTCGCTCAGTAGGAAATTATTTCTCCCCTTAAAACAGCTTTGGAGGCCTGCCAAAATGTTTGGCACGCATTTGTAGCCATTTCTGTATTTTCATAAGCATATACTGTCCAGGTGTGTTCTACCATCTCTTTAAACTTTTTTGAGTTGGCCAGTCTAGTTGGGTATCTCCACTGTATATATGGGCCCCTATCTACCTGTGAGTCTAAGTCAGCCCAGCATGCTGCGTGGTCTGACAGGCATATGGGTTCTATGCCAGAATCTCTGGTTCTTGGGAACAATGTGGTCGAAATAAGTATGCCATCAATTCGAGACAGGGTATCGTGGACTAGAGAGTGACATGAATATTCTTTTTCTAGAGGGTGTTGGGCTCGCCAGATGTCTGTTAAGTGTAGCTGAGTCAATAGTAGGGGAATGCCTAGCTTCGGAGCAGATCTACGACCCGATGTGGGGGGGGGTTCTATCTAGGTATGTAGAAGAAACAGTATTGAAGTCCCCTGCTAAAATTATATGTTTGTCTAAATAGGGGGTCAAGAGTTTTACAATTTTTCTAAAAAAATCGGCGGAGAACACATTGGGTGCATACACATTACATAAGGCATAACGAACTGCATGTATTGTCACGTCTACTATTGTATATCTTCCTTCAGGGTCACTCTTAGTGGAGTGTATGGTCACCGGTATACTCTTCTTCACCATAATAGCCACTCCTCGGGATTTTGTATTATATGGGGCTGAGGCTAATAAGGACCAACCTAGCGTATTTAGTTTCAACATTTCTATGGGAGACAAATGAGTTTCTTGGAGGAATGCTATGTCGACCTTCAATTTATTTAAATATTGTAATATTTTTTTCCTCTTTGAGGGTAGGTGGAAGCCGCGCACATTAAATGTGCCAATCCTTATCTGAGCCATCTTTTATGAAAGAGTGGAAGGATTTCAGCTAGATCAATGAAACTACGCAATTTATGGGGGGTATTGAAGGTCGACCTAGAGCATTCGAGTTTCATATGTAGCCAGGGGGGGGGTGGACATGACACAAAGGGGGAAACACAGAAGGGCACAATCAATAACAATAAGAAAATATAATAATAAAGTGAAACTTGTAGGCAATGCCGGTTTTCTGATGAAGGTATAAAACCACCATGTGAATATTGTAAACATTACTACCTCAATGCCTACCGTAATTAAACCTAACTGACTTCCAGATAGCCAGATCGCCAAGTGGCTGTCTGGTTCTCCGGGGCTAGACATAGTGTCCAGCTTCTATTGTACTTTTAACCTAACCTTGAGCTATTGTGGCTCGCCCCAGCCTTATTTATCTAAAATATAATTGTCGATTCGACTTTAGCTATAACCTGAGTAAACTTTTCTCTCAAAAACAAAAACATAACAGTAACAGTGCCAGTTCTTATATCCTGTGAAGAGAATATTAAATACACATTCCCAGCTGACACAAAATAATTTTCAAAACCTGAGAGTCGGCATAAGATTATGCCGTCTTGTGTCCTGGAGTAACTTGGTTTGGAGTTGTCCCTTTCAGCCTTTGGGTTCCATGAGAAGCGGCTTTTAGTATATATGGAAGTAAGGCTTACTGCCAATTTTGATTGTAGTGCAAAGGCATCAAAACAGTTTCCAGGTTTTTGCTGCTTTTAGTTTCACGTATCTTCTCCTGATGCTACTCCTCTTCATCAGGGGGGGAGGGGTTGAAAGCTTCCTGCGCCTCCTCCATAAGAAATTTGTCTGCGTCTTGGACAGTAGAAAAGTCTTTATAGGAGTTTCCACAGAACAATCGCAGGCGTGCTGGGAACATTAGGGCAAATTTTTTGCCGTCTTGCACTAGTTTTGTGCACAGTGGGGAGAATTCCTTGCGTGCACGCAGGACTTCAGCCGAGTAGTCCTGAAAGATCAGTATGGTCTTGGAGTTCCATTGTAGGCGCTTCTGTTTGCGGTATGCAACCCAAATTGCTTCCTTGTGGAGAAAGTTTAGACTTTTAAATATAACTGGGCGCGGTCTAGAGTCAGGGTCAGCCCGCGGTGGTCCCAGTCTATGCGCCCTTTCCACTATCATTCCAGTGCATTGATCCTGTATGTTTAATAGTTCAGGGAGGGTTTGGGTGATGAAGGAATATAGAGCCGGGCCTTTTACCGTTTCAGGGAGGCCTAGAATTCTGAGGTTGTTACGTCTCGACTGGTTCTCAAGACTGTCTACTTTGTTTAGCAATTGATATTGCGTTTTCTGCATGGAGTCTGTATGTGCTTTCATTTTGGCTACATCTTCAAACACCTCTCCCAACCTTTGTTCATTGGTATTCACTTTCTTTGCGATTTGCTTAATTTGGGATTTTATATCCTGTACAGCCTGGGTCATCTTGGCCGTGTGTGTGTCCATTATTGGGTTTACAGTTTCTTGTACTGCGCGGACAATGTCTGCATATGTGAGAGGGGCTGTCTGTGAGTGGGGTGGCTGCCCTTGTGTTTGGTCGAATAAATCAGTTTGTGAATCTATTATGGGACCTGGTCTCTCATCACTTACTGTGACTTCTCTGTCCTGAAAGGAGAATTGCTGCAGGTCTGGTACCTGTGTGGCAGCCATTTTGTGAGCGCTCTTACTTCTTTGCGGGCGCGGTTGCTGCACTTCTTTGGTGTTGCTGGAGTTCAAGCGCCGGTTCATCAGGGCTATTGTGGGTAGTAGCGGTAAGTTCTGGGAACAGGGAACCAAATGTAAGGTCCACTGCACTTCACTGTTGTGGTCGCGTGCCCTGCGGCTCTGCTGATGGCGTCGCACGCCTCTGCTGCTGGCACCCTCTCTGCCCTATTACCCATATTATTGGTGGCAGTGGTAGGTTTTGGGCACCAGGGTCTGATTACTGGGACTTCTATTAGCCGTTGCTTTGGGCTTTGTGTCTCGTGGCTCTGCCGGTGACGTCACCCGCCACCGCCGCCGGAGCGCTCTCTGTACTGAGAGCCCTTCTCCTGCTAGCGGGGTGACGAGCGTCTTGTTCTTGGTGCTCGTGGGGGCTGTCGTGTGCTGTGGTGGCTGGTTTTAGTTACCGGGATCTGGTCTCTGGGTCCGCGGCTCGTCGCTGTCGGGTTCGTGCGCCTCGCGGCTCAGTCAGTGACGTCACACGCCGCCACTGCCGGAGTGTTCTCTGCTCTGTGAGCCCTTCTCCTGCTGACGGGGAGGCGGGCGGCTCGTTTCCGATGCTTGCGGGTGCTTTGGCTGTGCTGCTGGTAGGCTGTATCGGGTTTGTGAGGGTTTATGCGTGGTGATTTAGCTCTAATATGCTGGGGCGGCCACGGAGCTCCTGACCACACGTCTTCTCACATCCCCACCGGAACCGGAAGTCCATGGCCCACACTTTTTAAAGGTTGAAGACCCCTGATGTAAGGTCTTGACATGGTGTGTGAACACAATAAACATGTCAACATGTAGAACTGTCAATATACAATAATTGTTGGCATTATGTAGTTGACATTTAGTATGTTGATATTTTCACTGCCGACATAATGTATATATGCTGGTCACCCTCCCATCCTGAAGAGCTTTAATATCTGAACCAAATGCTTCTTATTAAGAGCCATTGGCACCATACAGACTCCCGCACTGAGCTATTTTGCAAAAGTAAGAATGAGTTTTAGGGGGACATCCAGGAAAAGTGTTCTCTTCAATGTTATTTTATGTCATATAGGCAAAAAAAGAATTTGTGGCATTGCATCTAATTATATCTAAAATTGAGTACACATTACATGATTTTTTAAATGATGTGCCCTATTCTGATGGATCGGGACTTCGTCCAGTATGTGTGCACTACCAGCAACTCACATAGGTCATTCATTGCACCTTCAGGTTGATCATGCATGCCACTCAATCTGATATCGCCAATGGCAGTATACTGTACTCCTGTATGTGGCCATACATTTAGGTCATTGGTAAGGTTGAGAGTGGCTGCACTATACTGTTTGTCCAGGAGTTCAATGAAATCCTTGACAACATCAGCATCATTTGCACATCATCTAATACAGGGGTAGCCAACTCCAGTCCTCAAGAGCTACCAACAGTGCACGTTTTCCATATCTCCTCACAGAATCGCAAGTGAATTATTTAGCTCCACCTGTGGATCTTTTCAAATGTGTCAGTCAGTAATGAATGCACCTGTGAGGTGAGCTGGAAAACTTGAACTGTTGGTAGCTCTCGAGGACTGGAGTTGGCTATCCCTGGTCTAATGTGTACCCAGTTTAAGGGACTGATTAGGGCAGGGGTTGCCAAAGCAGTGATCACAATCTACCAGTCGACCGTGGGCACTCAACCAAGACATCTCTGTAACCTCGTGCAATAGCAATAAGAATATGCTTCACGCTTCACAGTCTATCCACAGAGTGCGTGCTGACAACCAGAAAGTGAACACTGTTTACTGTAGCACAGAGCAGGACAGCACCACCATGCAGCATACACAGATCCTGGCTCTGGCAGGTGAGGACCTAAGGCAAAGGAACCATGAGCAGTCACATAGATTATAAGGGTAACTCTGGCTACTCTACCATCATAACATGGGTACCATTCAGCCTTGGGTCACAAGGAGACAGGAGGCAATGTCTTGTGATGCCACTATGAAGGTACTCAGCTACTACTCCTGAGTCATGCCAAGGCACCTGGGGGTGACATAATGAGGTTCTGGGGGTGCAGTTGACTGGATGAGTGCACTAGTCCTGGACACTTTTAGCTGTGGTTTCCCTGTATGAGCAGCTGCTTGGGGAGGGAACATATTCAATTCTAGGGTGGCCAATCCTTTGATCGGGATCGGTGGGATCCTTGGATTTGGCCCCCATATTTCTGGGATTTCAATCCCTGGATTGGAATTTCCAATACCCGGATTTTGGTATTAGACTGCGCATGCATCTAATGCTGGGCAGCGTCTGAGCACTTGCTCAGATGCTGCCCAGCTTCTCCCGTCCACGGCTGTGCGGCTCTTTGCAGTGTAAAGTGTCAGAGGCCACTCTGCGCAGGTTGCTCAGTTCCCCGACAGCACCACTCCCACCATCCTCAATGTCAGCCAGACCTCCGCTCCGCCCCACCCCGGCTGCACTGCCCTCCCAGCTCCCGTAACTATATATGCAGGGAAGCTGGGTGGTTTGTTTTTATTTATAAAAAAAGCCAATCCCAGGATCCTGAAATTGAGCATTTTTCCATCCCGAATCATGGGATTTATCAAAATGCCCCAGGATTGGCTTCCCAAGTCAATTCCTTTCAGAAATTAAATAGGATATACCAGTTTCCAATTTACAGCATATACGTCCTCTGTCCTTTTCATACCCCCACTATCCACGTCAGCGTGGAGTTGATTTTATATAGTGTGGCGAGCGAAGCGAGCCTGAAGCGTGGCGAGCCCTGTAAGGGGATGTGTAATACTTCACATGTATTCTCGCTGCGCTCGCCACACTATATAAAATCAACTCCACGCCGACGTGGATAGTGGGGGTATGAAAAGGTCGGATGATGCGTACCGCCGCCCCTCGCGGGCTCACTGCGCTCGCCACGCTTCTGGTTGGCGTTGATCGTGGCGTTAACAATGGGGGGGGCATTTGACATAGTAATTACCCAGCAGAGTGGGTATACAATTAAAAACTGGGTGTGGGGGGCATTTAACATTGTAATCAGCCTTCAGGGTGGCTGTACGATTACATACAATAGAAATCGGTGCCGCCGTGCTAGGAAACAAGTACCGAACAATGTAAAATGTATTAGCTTTGTAGCACAAAACACACACAAACTGACCCTGAGGTGCTTGTGCAAAGTATAAGATACATTTGCTTGAAAAATGTGTGCAAAAGAAATGTGTATAATTGCCCATGACACCCTGTGTAAAGCATGTGTCTCGGATTAAAGGGATATCATGGCAAGCCTATCTATAACAGTAGGTGCAGGGCCATCAAGACTGCCTCGGGCCTGAGTACAGAAGGGGGGTGTCCAAATCCAGAAGGTTTGGCAATGTTCCTTCAAAAACAAACATTGGAAAATAATATGTACAGCATCGGGAAGGCCTCGTTTGACCCCTCCAACAGGCGTATGTGTGAAGTCCCAAAATGTAATAAGCCCCCATAAAATCTGGTAGAAGTACATACCTTAAGTTATAGGAATGGGTGGTCTCTTTTCACCTGTTTGCAGCTTCCCGTGCTTAGTGACTGGTGGGTTGCCCCTCCATGATGGACACAACACATGCTGGAGGCATAAATATTCCATTGCCATCACTGGCATGCTGATAATGTTGCACATGCGCCCGGCTGCAACATAACACTGATTAATCCCCATAAGGCATGGAGATAACGAGATCTCATAACATAATGAGAGCACAAAGACCACCAAGGACGCCTCTGCCTCTCTGATGGGGGACTGCGCTGTTCTATTGTGCATTATGGAAACGAGAATTCTCAAGTCTGCAGCCCCAAATTGGGAGATTTGTTAGAAGTATAAGCTTGCGAGCAGGGCACTCCTACATTTTGACTGTCTGTAAATACCCTGTTTTGTTGTATCACTGTCTGCTATTGTAAAGCGCAAGGAATATGCTGCGCTATATAAGAAACTGTTAATAAATAAATAAATAAGTAAAAATAAAAACAAATTCTGGTGTTAATGACTCTTGTATAATAATGTTTAATATATTATCATGTGTGTGGGTACTCAGACAAGGTTATGCAGCTACTGTGATTTAAACTCGACATGTAGTTCATAACAAGGGTGAATACACATCTAGGAGTTCTGTGCACAGTAGTGTATGTATCAATGTTAACGAAGCACGGAATGATTGAAACATTGGTCGTTCCCAACGATCGGGAACTCCCACATTGTCCTTCAAATCGTTCAGTGTGTACGGGGCTTAAGGAAGGAGGGAGGGGGGAAACGTTTCACACTACCCTGTATGTACACTGAAAATGTTTCTGATCTATCAAATTAGCGATGTTGTGGTAATTACTATACTTCTCACCTCCCCAGCGCAATGAAAGAAACAATCAATTATCTGTCTGCTTATAGAGTATCTCGGTAAGGGAAGGAAAAGTGTATTTTTTCCACCGTACAATGCTCAGGTAGTGTTGGTAGAAATATTATAGCATTGTATGGCATTGTACTATACACAGTACTGTCCATTTACTGACAGGCTACAGCAGAGGGTGCATTGTCCTTTAGAGAACATAATTTTTCTTTTATTAGAATAATGCGATGACATCAGAATTGGACAATTATACATACTGTATATAAACTCACCGACACAATGATCCGGGACAATAATCATCTTGACCCCCCCCCCCCCCCCCTTCTCTAAGGGGCCCAGGGAGAGGGATACCCCACCACACAGCCATCCTCTCCATATGCACCCTTGACAATAATATGTTCTACACTTGTACGCTGGTTGCTAAAATCACAGGTCACAGCTAAGGACCATGCAGACCCAGCTGGAAATCTGCCTTCTGCTGTGTGCAATCTCCTCCCTGCCAGATCCAAGTGTCATGTAGTGTATAGTGTTTTCTGTTCATTAGTAATAAAGTACTATTGTATGGGTAATTAATTAATTATTGTTTTTTACTGTTGTATTATTATATTCAGGTGTAATACTTATTTTATTGTTAAAGTGCTGTATTCAGGATTTACGTGATGGTGAGATTGTGTATACCCGTTAAACATTAATTTAAAAATAATAGAGTCATACAATATAATTGTTGGAAATATTTGATAAACATTTAATAAACACATAGAACATTTAATGTATCGATAATGGTGACTTGTGAATATACTTATTAGAATGAAACACCCCGCAGAACTGATATACTAAACTTCAATTATACTTTTAAAACACTCTGAAAATAGTGTTATCGCATTACACAATATATTCCAATACTTGTAAAGGTGTATATTTGTATATATTTACATTCTTTTTACTGTTATAAGGAAGTTTCTTACTAATGTGGCGAAAAATAATACGGTAAAATGTCAATTCTATTCATTACCAGGAATATCTATGGTTCCTGAAACAACTGTATCATTGTGTGTGTGTGTGTGTGTGTGTGTCCGCAGTACACGCTCATCCACCATGTGAAATCGATTAGTGCAAATCGCACAAAACGTTGTTCAGTAACGTACAGTACAAGTGTCCGACAGGCTGATGAGAGCGACGGGGACATTGTGACAGCACTATTATGTACTAAACATTAACCGCAGATATCGGTGTATCAGATGCCAAAAGGTTTATATTAGTAAATATGTCGTTCAATATTAATATACAAATATTGGAAATCTTTATACAATGATGATCCCATAAAATATACAGAACAAAGCCCTCTTTACTGTCAAATGGTATCCGGACTCCCCAGGAAGACTTCACACAAATAGAACATTCCCACCTTCGTTTGTTAAACAATTGCGATATTTTAGCACACATGATTGTTGAGATTTATGTATTTATTAGGATGAATATTATTTTTTATTGTTATTATATGTCGAAATCTGGGAATACCTTTATCTCTCAAATTGGATATCCAATGAGACCGCAAAGTTAATATTTATGTGCATGTTTCTGTAGAGTTGTCAAGGTTGAAAAAAATAAATATGAATAATTTCTTTAAAATGAGTCCCATGCTTACATTATTGCATTTATTTTAGGCATTACTATTCTATTATCGCCTATCCCAAAGAACTTGTAGCAGTTAAGCAGTGTTATCAATGTTGCATCGTTAATGTTTTGCTACAGACACTCTGCTAGGTTTTATTAGGAATCTCTTCTATCATGGGAAATAATTGTTTTGGAGATAAGTGCCCTTTATTATCTTAAACTGTTTGTCCTCTTGTCTTTATGTTATCTTATCTCACTCCTCTGAAATGACAGCACAGGCTCCTCTCCATCCTAATGCCACAGCTTAGCGTCATCATCTCCCCTATATCATAGTGTGCCACACTGCTTAAGTGTCACATTAGCTCCCCTGCATCCTAGTGCCACACAGCTTAGCGTCATATCAGCTCCCCTATATCCTAGTACCACTCTGCTTAGTGTCACATTAGCTCCCCTGCATCCTAGTGCCACACAGCTTAGCGTCATATCAGCTCCCCTATATCCTAGTACCACTCTGCTTAGTGTCACATTAGCTCCCCTGCATCCTAGTGCCACACAGCTTAGCGTCATATCAGCTCCCCTATATCCTAGTACCACTCTGCTTAGTGTCACATTAGCTCCCCTGCATCCTAGTGCCACACAGCTTAGCGTCATATCAGCTCCCCTGCATCCTAGTACCACTCTGCTTAGTGTCACATTAGCTCCCCTGCATCATAGTGCCACACAGCTTAGCGTCATATCAGCTCCCCTATATCCTAGTACCACTCTGCTTAGTGTCACATTAGCTCCCCTGCATCATAGTGCCACACAGATTAGCGTCATATCTGCTCCCCTATATCCTAGTACCACTCTGCTTAGTGTCACATTAGCTCCCCTGCATCATAGTGCCACACAGATTAGCGTCATATCTGCTCCCCTGCCTCCTAATGATACAGTTTAGCATCACATCAGCTCCCCTGCATCCTAGTGCCACAGTTTAGCGTCATTTCAGCTCCCCTGCATCCTAGTACCACTCTGCTTAGTGTCACATTAGCTCCCCTGCATCCTAGTGCCACACAGATTAGCGTCATATCAGCTCCCCTGCCTCCTAATGATACAGTTTAGCATCACATCAGCTCCCTTGCATCCTAGTGCCACAGTTTAGCGTCATATCTGCTCCCCCTGCATCCTAGTACCACTCTGCTTAGTGTCACATTAGCTCCCCTGCATCCTAGTGCCACACAGCTTAGCGTCATATCAGCTCCCCTGCCTCCTAATGATATAGTTTAGCATCACATCAGCTCCCCTGCATCCTAGTGCCACAGTTTAGCGTCATTTCAGCTCCCCTGCATCCTAGTACCACTCTGATCAGTGTCACATTAGCTCCCCTGCATCCTAGTGCCACACAGCTTAGCGTCATATCAGCTCCCCTGCATCCTAGTGCCACAGTTTAGCGTCATTTCAGCTCCCCTGCATCCTAGTGCCAGATCAGATACTGGGTGCAATTATCCTAAAGTAATGCGGTCTGTCAGACGCCTGGAACCAAACTGAAACAAACATTTGTCATTTAAGGACGTTTCTACTGTACGATGTGGAAACACTTTGTATTGGGTTCCACAGTATGTGTTATACTCACATGGGATTTTTGCAGATGTCTGTAGCCCATAAAATCGTTTTGGATAAATCCCACGGTGCACACACCCAGTAATATAAATGTCAAATGCCAAATGGCAGCTTCCAAATCGAAAGAAATCTAAACCATATATACTGTATACAGCATGTTGTTCCTCATACTGTCAAGAAGATGCAGAGCCATCACCGAGTTCTGGGACTAAATTTCACAGAAAGTCTAGATGTTTTCTCATACACTATTTACTTATACAGTATATAGTAGATTACTGTGTATAAGGTTACTTATTTTCCAGGTGTGATCACATGCACAGTTATACATTGCATTATAGAACACGTCACTGCTCACTGAGTACACTTATATATTACACGGGAGATCTATATGCAGCTATAATGCAATATAATAAGTCTCCTACATGACAAGATTGTAGTTAAAGTGGTTTTATTCCTGTAAATAATTATGGCTCATATATGTCCTATACATCATTTGCTAACTATCTAAATTAGTAACATTGCTATAAAGACTATAAAAATAATAAATGAAACAAATGCATAAATAAAAATAAATAAATACGTGTGTGTGTCTACAAACTATCTACATTTAGGACAGTTTCAATGTATAACATCGCCTTGTTTATCATGAAGTCGGTCATATAAGTACAGCAAATTATATATTGCCCCTCCAGTCCCCATTAGACTGCTGCTGCCGCACGTGACCGCACTCTATAATAATCAGCGCCTGCTTTAGCTATTGCAGTACAGCCCACTCCCTGCATCTATAGCAGCCTTTTCTCTATTGGAAGAAGTTTGGGATTTGTAACCTCTGTAATATAAACACGAATTAACTAAAAGACACAGTCAAATAAATGGCATCAATAACACTTGAAGCGCAGGAGCAGCAAAGTGACCAACAGGAACCTGTGTCCTCCCTGTGCTGACACTATTTGCCTTGTGTGATGTACAGACAACAGCAGCAGCAGCACAGCCACAGGAAGGAGAGATGAATAGTCAGTTGTAGCATCAAAGGGGTCACAGCTCATTAGGAGCCGTTGTGTTTGTATATACAGTATGTGTCGCTCCTCTGTCTGCACAGAGTCCTGGCCATTAGCTAAATTAGCCTTGAGAAAGAGTGATCAGGCTGAAGTGGCATTGGGGACTCAGTGACATAAACAAGGGGGTAAGAAGAAAGCAATGTCCAGCAGGACCCAGGCGCTAAGGTATACGGTCCTTGGGGCGACACATATAAGGTTGACATGCATTGTGTCGACCATTGAATGTCGACATGGTTTCAGACTACTCTTGAAATAGGTCGACATGCCTAAAGTCAACATGGTTGGAAGGTCGGCACAAGCATTAGTCTGACATTCAAAAGGTGGACATGGGTTTTTCACTTGTTTGAGCCGGCATGTGCCGACAGGGGGTATTTCATGCCCTACCATCCACTCGGACAGGGGTCAGGGAACTTTTTACCTTTTACCCAAAAATATATTTAGCTACACCGACGTTACCCCCTTGATTAGAAAGGAAGGAAATCATATTATTGTAATACACACTGTGGGGGTTATTCTAGTCCATTCTTTCTGACAAAATCCTTCTTAGATGGACAAAACCATGTGCACTGCAGGGGGGCAGATGTAACTTGTGCAGAGAGAATTAGATTTGGGTGGGGTTTTTCTTCAAAGTGAGATCTATATTGAAGTGTAAAATCATGCAGTCAGTATTTTCCCTGCACAGAAACAAAATAACTCACCCAAATCTAATTCTCTCAGCACATGTTACATCTGCCCCCCTGCAGTGCACATGGTTTTGTCCATCTAAGAAGGATGTTGTCAGAAAGAATGAACTAGAATAAACCCCTGTATGCCAGACATTGATGATATATCGTGCTAGTATGGTACGCAGCCCGGCAGGAATTGATGATGATGATGATTAGAGACAGGATTATGTGCATTTGCATATTTTGCCCATTCTCACTGGTTATTGCATATTTTACCTAAAATCTAGTCATGGTGCATATTTTAGGCCCCGCCCTCTTCCCACCCGCGAGTCACAGCACTGCTTTGCCCTGCTGCTGCTGGCCAGGTAGCGGTAGAGTGGGCAGCCTGGGGCAATATGTGCGCAGAGTGGACACTGCTCTAGGCTGCCAATCCATGTTGATAAGTCAGTCGGGGTGGATGCCATTATGAAGCTCATGAACCTTTGCCTGCCCCTGGCCTGGGACTTTACACCAAGAGACAGACTTCTGCAGCAGAGGAGGTGGGCAGAAGGTTTGTGACATCACACGGCGAGGAGAAAATGCTGTGTCACAGTGAGTATGCAGCGCAGGGAGGAAGCCTTCCACTCTGCCGCCCTCACACGCTATGCTGCCATTTGATCCATCTGCGCTGGAGATGAGGGTCCGTGTATTTGTGCAAGAAGAGCTTTGGACGCTGCAATATGCTGTAGCAGCCAGTATACTGACATCTGCAGAAGCTGTGGGCCTATTTTTGAGGTTTATTTGCAACTAATTGTATGCTGATTTTTAAATAAATAAGTTAAAAATTACTTTTTTTATTATTTAATGTAGCATATTTTAACACTTTTCATGCATACTTTAAGTATTTTTCATGCATATTTGCATGCATATTTCAAGCTTTTTTTGTTGCATATAATCCTGTCTCTAATGATGATGATTACCATGAGGGGTATTCAGTGCTATGACAGCGAGCAGAGCTGATAGCTCGCGGTCATAATATTTAACTGCCTTACCTTCACTCGCCATTACCACCTAGCTGGTTCCTTACAGCAAGGAGGTAACGGCAAGTGTGGCCATCAAAGCGGCGGGGCTCGCGACAAGATGCAACGGACTCACTGCCGAGGATCAGGGGCGGATTGGCCCACCGGGAAACCGGGCCATATCCCGGTGGGCCGCGCCCATTACATGTATAAAGGGGCCGCACAACACCTTGCTGGGCCGCGGACCGCATAGACTGTCACCTCCGCGGTCAGCGGCCGCGGCCGCAGCATTTTTCCCAATTCAAAGATGGCCGCCGCCAGCCTCAGCTCACACCAAAGTAAAAATGGCCGGGGGAGGGCTGGTGCGCATGCGCGGCCGCACGCAGCTGCTCCCGCGGTCCTGAGGATGGCTGGCGGCCGCCCCCTGCCCCCTGTGAGCTCACGATCTGATCCCCAGCAAGCAGCAGCACACAGGGGATCAGATGACATGCTGATGGCACGCTGGCTGCGGCTGAGGCACTTAACCAGGATCCAGGTACACTAAGACTATATATATATATATATATATATATATATATATATATGTGTGTGTATATGTATGTATATATATAGAGTTTGTAGAGAGGCAGGCACTCACCAACACTGAGAGTTTTGTGCAAAAGCAAAGTAGTCTTTATTCGTCACATCAGGGACATCAAAAAGGCATCGACGTTTCGACCCACAACAGGGGTCTTTGTCAAGATAATCAACATGGGTACAGCAGACAAGATATACAACTAACCTACTGACCGGCTATTTATGGCTTGCAGCCTCATTAGCTGTCACCACCCACTCACCTGTGACAGTCTAGAGGAAAGCACTGAGATCACTAGTTTATATTAAAGCCACACTTACCATTTTCGCAGGGCAGAGGGATATACCAGCGTTAGACACTATATCAATTTTTCATTATGTAGAGGGCACGGAGAAGCCTGTAGTTACTTAATTACATAGCGTGCGCTGAAACCGGAAGTACCGTGCGTTCCATAGCGTTGGAACGCACCTCCCGACCGGAAGTGGTCATCCTCAGCGTCTAGACGCTCTCTGGCTGTGTATCACATTCACAGCTGCCACTGAGCAGGACATGGAGTGCGTTCCATCTAGCTGGAACGCAAACAGGAAGTGTCTCTTAGGGACAATCACTATATCAGGGAACCGTTTTAACGTGTTAAATCTCAAGCCAAATATAGCGCAGGTCAGCAGGTCATTTGCATTTACAATTTTTAATTAAAACCATTGATATATAGAAAAAACAATGATATGAAAAAAATATTATATAGAAAAAAATAAGAAAATTATGCATAATCAAATATATATGCAAAAAAGAAAAAGGAAATTTTTTTTTTAAAGATTACAGAACAAACATTTATTGCACTACCCCATAATCCATTGCTTCTCACGCTCATGAAGCCCTCCTAAAGAAATACATTGTACGCATTATGCTCATTTAAACCCCTTGGGACAAGTGTCCCCAATTCAAAAATCCATCTCGCCTCCTTTCTTTGTAGCACCTTCTCCCGATCTCCACCACGTTTCAATGGTGGCACATGATCTATCAACATGCATTTAAGACTTGCTACGGAGTGTCCAATCTGACAAAAATGCCTCGCAACAGGTTTATCAGATTTTTTATTCTCCAGTGCTTGTCGTATCGATAAACGGTGGTTTGCCATTCTGTCTCTAAACGATCTTGTAGTTAGACCAACGTAGTAGAGTCCACAGGGGCAGATTAAGATGTAGATCACATACGATGAAGTACAGGTAATTCGATGTTTAATCGATATTTGTTTCCCACTATGTGGATGCGAAAAGGACCGTCCCACCAGCATGGAACGACAAGTTGTGCAATCAGCACACCTCACACAGCCCAATCTCTGTGATGGTAGCCAGGTTGTAGTGGCCATCTTGGGTTGTTTGGTTGGACACATAAGAAGTTGCTTGAGGTTAGGTCCACGTCTGTAAGAGAACATAGGTGGTTTTTTATTTATCCCCTTCATCTTTACATCCGACGTGATTAAGGACCAATGTTTCTTAACAGTCCGCTCAATGTCCTTAGAGGCAGTGTTGTAGGTTGATGGGAATATCATTCTCCCTGCCTCCAATCGCTTTTTAGCATTACTCTCAGTGGTATAGTGCCTTTTCTTGGCCTTATTCAAGCACCTCTCAATCGTTGCCAATGTGTAGCCTCTATCAAGAAAACGCTGACGCATCTCATCAATCTGCATGGTAGTATTGTTACTTGAGGTATTATTTCTTAATACCCTCATGAATTGTGAGATCGGGAGACTCTCTTTCAAGGTGCTCGGGTGATGACTGGTGGAGTGTAGGAGGGAGTTTCTGTCCGTTTCTTTACGGAATAATGTAGAGCATAGCTGTCCATTCTCACGGTAGATTGTAACATCCAAGAAATTAATCGAGCAAATGTCCACTGTATGGGTAAAGCGTATAGGGGTATCAAGAGCATTAAGACACTCCAGCATTGCCTCAAATTCTATCTCAGTGCCACTCCAAATAATAAAAATATCGTCAATAAAGCGTTTATAACACAAAATTTTAGAACCAAATATAGGCATAATGTGTCTGTTTTCGTAGTCGTGCATATAAAGATTTGCATATGACGGGGCCAGGGATGACCCCATAGCGGTCCCCGTCCGCTGCATAAAGAAATCGCCATTGTAACAAAAGTGGTTCTGACCCAAAACCAGCTCAGCCAGTTCCAGCAAAAATTCAATCGGTGGACCAACATGTCCACCACCAAGGAGGCCAGCCCTCATTGCATCCAGTCCACCTTGAAGGGGGATGACCGTATACAACGAGCTGACATCCATGGTGGCAAACAATGCATTTTCAGGTATATCATTCAGTTCACAAAGTTTCTCCAGAAAATCAGTAGTGTCCCTGATATAACACCACATCCTCTGAACATGAATCTGCAGGAAACTGTCAACAAATTTGGCAATCGGTTGCAGAACCGAGCCCATTGCAGAGATAATAGGCCTTCCGGGTGGCACATCCAGTCTTTTGTGTATTTTAGGTAACGTATATAAATATGGACATACTGGATGGTCCACCCGGAGATAGGCCGCACATTTAGGGTCGATCCATTGAGCCATGACCGCCCTCTCAATCAACAGATCAGCCATTTTTTTAATTTTAAACATGGGATTAATGTCAAGTTTTTCATAAGTGCTACCATCACTGAGTTGTCGTTGTATCTCTGCATTGTATGCCACCCAGTCCTGCACAACAATTGCACCCCCCTTATCCGCCTGACGGAACACAAGATGGTCTTTTTTCATAAGATCCTGTAGTGCTTGTCTCTGATCTACAGACAGATTATCATAATTATATGTATCTTTGCACATCACCATCTCATGCTCTACCATGCGGGCAAAGGTCTTAATACTGGGATTGGCTGTCTGCGGGTCAAAAGTACTGGTTTTAGCAAATTTGGGGGTACTTTCTATTGCTTGTGTAGTATTGTCCCCGAAGAATTCGCGGAGACGCAATTTACGTGCAAATTTATAGTTGTCAATGGCCAGTTCAAATTTGTCTGGTCTAACCGTGGGAATGAATGAGAAGCCAAGCGACAACAGGTCAGTCTCCATAGGTGTCAGGGGGTGACTAGAGATGTTGAATACTACCGCTAAGTTTTCCCTTTCCCTCCTCTTTTTCCGCCCCCCGCGCCCCCTCCTGCTCGGGTACCGCTTGGGCGTTCTGTGGGGTCTGGTAACTTGCGGGTAGCTCTCCCTAAAAAAGTCCCAGAGTTGGTGGGATTTCTAGGTGGTCTGTGGTCAGTGAATTCACTCTCAGAATTCGACTGAGAGGAACTATCAAATGATCTAAAATGCCTTGACCTAAATGGCCGGCGCCCCCCTTGGTATTGATGGCGCCTGGGTTCCCCCTTGAGCCACCTGTATACCTGATGGTTGGTGTAATCAGAGTTCACGACCTCCAATTTTTTCCGTTTGAAAGCTATTAGATCACCCTGGTAGCTCTTTACCTGGTCGCCAAGCTTCTCAATCCATTTCTCACTCTTTTCCAAAGAGAGGGCAGGAAGTGATGAAACATTAAATTGTGCTATCTCCTGTTTAACCTTAGTTAATTCGATACCAACCTCCTCGATCACTAAAAGTACAAGATCTAATGAACATTTATTGAGCACTCCACACCATCGGGTGCAAAATGCCAAATTGTTGCGCCCGATGGTGGGTACATTGTTAACCCTAAAACCGCGTGGGATCTTTTTATTACGAAAGTAATCTGATAAGAATTGACCATGTAAAGTCAGATCGACTTCCCTTTTCTTAAGTTTTAAGATTTTATGATAAAGATCCGCAGCGGTTTCATTAGGCAACTCAATGAACTCAGAGTGGTCAAAAAGGACCTTTTCGGCCTCGTCATCTGTTAATGAAATCAGAGTATTCTGTGCCCTCTCAAGTGTTGCATCATCAAGCATTGAAATAACATTTTGCGACATCATAAATGCACTAGAGAGTACGTACAAACTACACACACCAAAAATAAAAAAAGACAAAAAAAATTATAATAACTTAGAAAAAATCTTAAAGTAACAAAACTGGAGTGGCAACTGAGACTAGATTATCTAGGCATGCTAAAGCGGAGAGTTCTCACCCAATCAATATGTGGGATAGTGCAGTTTCCAATAAAACAGGGCATCCACCCCTTCAATAAAGCTGTACACTTGTCATGTTGTAGAACCATCAAACGAGAATTAGTATATCCAATATCACCATTCATCTGTAGCAATATTCTGGGTCGGTGCTGGAACAGGGAAATACATGAAACAAATTCAGGCACTCCATATATACTTCGGAAGAACCGCACTCAGTCCATAAGCAAGGGATACAGGGCGGTGCTCCACTTTAGAGGATTTTTGGATCCCAAATATAGAGTTTGTAGAGAGGCAGGCACTCACCAACACTGAGAGTTTTGTGCAAAAGCAAAGTAGTCTTTATTCGTCACATCAGGGACATCAAAAAGGCATCGACGTTTCGACCCACAACAGGGGTCTTTGTCAAGATAATCAACATGGGTACAGCAGACAAGATATACAACTAACCTACTGACCGGCTATTTATGGCTTGCAGCCTCATTAGCTGTCACCACCCACTCACCTGTGACAGTCTAGAGGAAAGCACTGAGATCACTAGTTTATATTAAAGCCACACTTACCATTTTCGCAGGGCAGAGGGATATACCAGCGTTAGACACTATATCAATTTTTCATTATGTAGAGGGCACGGAGAAGCCTGTAGTTACTTAATTACATAGCGTGCGCTGAAACCGGAAGTACCGTGCGTTCCATAGCGTTGGAACGCACCTCCCGACCGGAAGTGGTCATCCTCAGCGTCTAGACGCTCTCTGGCTGTGTATCACATTCACAGCTGCCACTGAGCAGGACATGGAGTGCGTTCCATCTAGCTGGAACGCAAACAGGAAGTGTCTCTTAGGGACAATCACTATATCAGGGAACCGTTTTAACGTGTTAAATCTCAAGCCAAATATAGCGCAGGTCAGCAGGTCATTTGCATTTACAATTTTTAATTAAAACCATTGATATATAGAAAAAACAATGATATGAAAAAAATATTATATAGAAAAAAATAAGAAAATTATGCATAATCAAATATATATGCAAAAAAGAAAAAGGAAATTTTTTTTTTAAAGATTACAGAACAAACATTTATTGCACTACCCCATAATCCATTGCTTCTCACGCTCATGAAGCCCTCCTAAAGAAATACATTGTACGCATTATGCTCATTTAAACTGGATTTAAAATTGGATATACTAATTCTCGTTTGATGGTTCTACAACATGACAAGTGTACAGCTTTATTGAAGGGGTGGATGCCCTGTTTTATTGGAAACTGCACTATCCCACATATTGATTGGGTGAGAACTCTCCGCTTTAGCATGCCTAGATAATCTAGTCTCAGTTGCCACTCCAGTTTTGTTACTTTAAGATTTTTTCTAAGTTATTATAATTTTTTTTGTCTTTTTTTATTTTTGGTGTGTGTAGTTTGTACGTACTCTCTAGTGCATTTATGATGTCGCAAAATGTTATTTCAATGCTTGATGATGCAACACTTGAGAGGGCACAGAATACTCTGATTTCATTAACAGATGACGAGGCCGAAAAGGTCCTTTTTGACCACTCTGAGTTCATTGAGTTGCCTAATGAAACCGCTGCGGATCTTTATCATAAAATCTTAAAACTTAAGAAAAGGGAAGTCGATCTGACTTTACATGGTCAATTCTTATCAGATTAATTTCGTAATAAAAAGATCCCACGCGGTTTTAGGGTTAACAATGTACCCACCATCGGGCGCAACAATTTGGCATTTTGCACCCGATGGTGTGGAGTGCTCAATAAATGTTCATTAGATCTTGTACTTTTAGTGATCGAGGAGGTTGGTATCGAATTAACTAAGGTTAAACAGGAGATAGCACAATTTAATGTTTCATCACTTCCTGCCCTCTCTTTGGAAAAGAGTGAGAAATGGATTGAGAAGCTTGGCGACCAGGTAAAGAGCTACCAGGGTGATCTAATAGCTTTCAAACGGAAAAAATTGGAGGTCGTGAACTCTGATTACACCAACCATCAGGTATACAGGTGGCTCAAGGGGGAACCCAGGCGCCATCAATACCAAGGGGGGCGCCGGCCATTTAGGTCAAGGCATTTTAGATCATTTGATAGTTCCTCTCAGTCGAATTCTGAGAGTGAATTCACTGACCACAGACCCCCTAGAAATCCCACCAACTCTGGGACTTTTTTAGGGAGAGCTACCCGCAAGTTCCCAGACCCCACAGAACGCCCAAGCGGTACCCGAGCAGGAGGGGGCGCGGGGGGCGGAAAAAGAGGAGGGAAAGGGAAAACTTAGCGGTAGTATTCAACATCTCTAGTCACCCCCTGACACCTATGGAGACTGACCTGTTGTCGCTTGGCTTCTCATTCATTCCCACGGTTAGACCAGACAAATTTGAACTGGCCATTGACAACTATAAATTTGCACGTAAATTGCGTCTCCGCGAATTCTTCGGGGACAATACTACACAAGCAATAGAAAGTACCCCCAAATTTGCTAAAACCAGTACTTTTGACCCGCAGACAGCCAATCCCAGTATTAAGACCTTTGCCCGCATGGTAGAGCATGAGATGGTGATGTGCAAAGATACATATAATTATGATAATCTGTCTGTAGATCAGAGACAAGCACTACAGGATCTTATGAAAAAAGACCATCTTGTGTTCCGTCAGGCGGATAAGGGGGGTGCAATTGTTGTGCAGGACTGGGTGGCATACAATGCAGAGATACAACGACAACTCAGTGATGGTAGCACTTATGAAAAACTTGACATTAATCCCATGTTTAAAATTAAAAAAATGGCTGATCTGTTGATTGAGAGGGCGGTCATGGCTCAATGGATCGACCCTAAATGTGCGGCCTATCTCCGGGTGGACCATCCAGTATGTCCATATTTATATACGTTACCTAAAATACACAAAAGACTGGATGTGCCACCCGGAAGGCCTATTATCTCTGCAATGGGCTCGGTTCTGCAACCGATTGCCAAATTTGTTGACAGTTTCCTGCAGATTCATGTTCAGAGGATGTGGTGTTATATCAGGGACACTACTGATTTTCTGGAGAAACTTTGTGAACTGAATGATATACCTGAAAATGCATTGTTTGCCACCATGGATGTCAGCTCGTTGTATACGGTCATCCCCCTTCAAGGTGGACTGGATGCAATGAGGGCTGGCCTCCTTGGTGGTGGACATGTTGGTCCACCGATTGAATTTTTGCTGGAACTGGCTGAGCTGGTTTTGGGTCAGAACCACTTTTGTTACAATGGCGATTTCTTTATGCAGCGGACGGGGACCGCTATGGGGTCATCCCTGGCCCCGTCATATGCAAATCTTTATATGCACGACTACGAAAACAGACACATTATGCCTATATTTGGTTCTAAAATTTTGTGTTATAAACGCTTTATTGACGATATTTTTATTATTTGGAGTGGCACTGAGATAGAATTTGAGGCAATGCTGGAGTGTCTTAATGCTCTTGATACCCCTATACGCTTTACCCATACAGTGGACATTTGCTCGATTAATTTCTTGGATGTTACAATCTACCGTGAGAATGGACAGCTATGCTCTACATTATTCCGTAAAGAAACGGACAGAAACTCCCTCCTACACTCCACCAGTCATCACCCGAGCACCTTGAAAGAGAGTCTCCCGATCTCACAATTCATGAGGGTATTAAGAAATAATACCTCAAGTAACAATACTACCATGCAGATTGATGAGATGCGTCAGCGTTTTCTTGATAGAGGCTACACATTGGCAACGATTGAGAGGTGCTTGAATAAGGCCAAGAAAAGGCACTATACCACTGAGAGTAATGCTAAAAAGCGATTGGAGGCAGGGAGAATGATATTCCCATCAACCTACAACACTGCCTCTAAGGACATTGAGCGGACTGTTAAGAAACATTGGTCCTTAATCACGTCGGATGTAAAGATGAAGGGGATAAATAAAAAACCACCTATGTTCTCTTACAGACGTGGACCTAACCTCAAGCAACTTCTTATGTGTCCAACCAAACAACCCAAGATGGCCACTACAACCTGGCTACCATCACAGAGATTGGGCTGTGTGAGGTGTGCTGATTGCACAACTTGTCGTTCCATGCTGGTGGGACGGTCCTTTTCGCATCCACATAGTGGGAAACAAATATCGATTAAACATCGAATTACCTGTACTTCATCGTATGTGATCTACATCTTAATCTGCCCCTGTGGACTCTACTACGTTGGTCTAACTACAAGATCGTTTAGAGACAGAATGGCAAACCACCGTTTATCGATACGACAAGCACTGGAGAATAAAAAATCTGATAAACCTGTTGCGAGGCATTTTTGTCAGATTGGACACTCCGTAGCAAGTCTTAAATGCATGTTGATAGATCATGTGCCACCATTGAAACGTGGTGGAGATCGGGAGAAGGTGCTACAAAGAAAGGAGGCGAGATGGATTTTTGAATTGGGGACACTTGTCCCAAGGGGTTTAAATGAGCATAATGCGTACAATGTATTTCTTTAGGAGGGCTTCATGAGCGTGAGAAGCAATGGATTATGGGGTAGTGCAATAAATGTTTGTTCTGTAATCTTTAAAAAAAAATTTTCCTTTTTCTTTTTTGCATATATATTTGATTATGCATAATTTTCTTATTTTTTTCTATATAATATTTTTTTCATATCATTGTTTTTTCTATATATCAATGGTTTTAATTAAAAATTGTAAATGCAAATGACCTGCTGACCTGCGCTATATTTGGCTTGAGATTTAACACGTTAAAACGGTTCCCTGATATAGTGATTGTCCCTAAGAGACACTTCCTGTTTGCGTTCCAGCTAGATGGAACGCACTCCATGTCCTGCTCAGTGGCAGCTGTGAATGTGATACACAGCCAGAGAGCGTCTAGACGCTGAGGATGACCACTTCCGGTCGGGAGGTGCGTTCCAACGCTATGGAACGCACGGTACTTCCGGTTTCAGCGCACGCTATGTAATTAAGTAACTACAGGCTTCTCCGTGCCCTCTACATAATGAAAAATTGATATAGTGTCTAACGCTGGTATATCCCTCTGCCCTGCGAAAATGGTAAGTGTGGCTTTAATATAAACTAGTGATCTCAGTGCTTTCCTCTAGACTGTCACAGGTGAGTGGGTGGTGACAGCTAATGAGGCTGCAAGCCATAAATAGCCGGTCAGTAGGTTAGTTGTATATCTTGTCTGCTGTACCCATGTTGATTATCTTGACAAAGACCCCTGTTGTGGGTCGAAACGTCGATGCCTTTTTGATGTCCCTGATGTGACGAATAAAGACTACTTTGCTTTTGCACAAAACTCTCAGTGTTGGTGAGTGCCTGCCTCTCTACAAACTCTATATTTGGGATCCAAAAATCCTCTAAAGTGGAGCACCGCCCTGTATCCCTTGCTTATGGACTGAGTGCGGTTCTTCCGAAGTATGTATATATATATATGTGTATATATATATATATATATATGTGTGTGTGTGTGTGTATATATATATGTATATATATATGTGTATATATATATATATATATTCAGTGGCAGAACTACCATGGGTGCAGGGGGTGCAGCTGCTATTGGGCCCGGCAGCTGGGGGCGCCCGATGGACAGCAGGCACACCCCTGCACCATGCTTACTATTTTTATTCAGAATGCCACGGGAGCCTGTAGGAAGGCTGAGCTGCTTGCGGGAGAGACGTAGACAGAGGAGAGCTGGGGTGCAAGGCAGGCCCCCGAGTCAAAGAGAAGCAGCCGCATACATCGGGACCATGCTGCCTGCTACGAGGGAGGAGGGAGTCTGACCTTTGGCACGGCAGTGTGCGCCAAGAGAAGACTCCTGTCAGTGACGTGCGTGGAGGTGACAGTGTCCAGAGAGGCACAGCCCCCCACCAGCTGCCGCTGATGCCCCCTGTCGGCTGCCGCAGATACCCCTCCATACCTCTCCCCCTGCTGACTGCTGCAGATACCCCCCACCACAGCCGCCTGCCGCAGATACCCCTGCCATAACGTGTAATGGGCTTTGCGGTGTGTCGCATAACGTGTAATGGGCTTTGCGGTGTGTCGCATAACGTGTAATGGGCTTTGCGGTGTGTCGCATAACGTGTAATGGGCTTTGCGGTGTGTCGCATAACGGGTAATGGGCTTTGCGGTGTGTCGCATAACGTGTAATGGGCTTTACTCTGTGTCGCATAACATGTAATGGGCTTTGCGGTGTGTCGCATAACATGTAATGGGCATTACGGTGTGTCACATAATGTGAAATGGGCATTGCGGTGTGTCGCATAACGGGTAATGGGCTTTGCGGTGTGTCGCATAACGTTTAATGGGCTTTGCGGTGTGTCACATAACGTGTAATGGGCTTTGCGGTGTGTCGCATAACGTGTAATGGGCTTTGCGGTGTGTCGCATAACATGTAATGGGCATTACGGTGTGTCACATAATGTGAAATGGGCATTGCGGTGTGTCGCATAACGGGTAATGGGCTTTGCGGTGTGTCGCATAACGGGTAATGGGCTTTGCGGTGTGTTGCATAACGTGTGATGGTCTTTGCTGTGTGTCGCATAATGTGTAAGGGGCTTTGCAGTGTGTTGCATAACGTGTGATGGGCTTTGCGGTGTGTCGCATAATGTGTGATGGGCTTTTCTGTGTGTCGTATATTTTGTGAGGGACACACCTTTTTTTTTTTAGAATGTGTGCGTTCTTTATTTTTAAAATATCTATTGGAGGTGCACATTTTTACTGTTTGCACTACTGGTGCGCACTGGTAGTTGGGGGGGCATTATAAATTTTTGCTATTGGGTCCACAAAGTTCTAGTTACGCCCCTGTGTATGTGTGTATATATAAGAGATAAGTGTCTACAATATCTCTGATTACCAGCTCTCACCCATCGAACAACAGGTACTTGCTAAAGGCCTGACATTTGTTCAGACCCATAAACAGCGGGCATTTGACTGTGAAATTGAGCTTCACAAGTTTCACAGACAGTTGAAATTAAAAGACTACTTCTCTAAAAATTCCAATATCACTACAACACCTGTCAGGTTTAAGAAAAAGAGTGTGTTTGATCCCCCTAGCTCCAATGCATCCATTGCCACCTTTGTCCGCTTGGTCAGAAGGGATCTTATTCCCTTCATGAAAAAACAAAAATTCTCTTACTCAAATACTTCCATTGAAGAAAGACAGGCTGTTAAAACATTGAAAAACAATAAAAGTATTATTATACGTGCAGCGGACAAAGGTGGCGGAGTGGTTGTTATGAATCTGACTGACTACGTTGCAGAAATACAGCGTCAGTTAGCAGACTCTACCTGCTACAAAACATTAAAATTTGATCCCACGTCCAACTACTCTAAAGAATTTGATAATATTCTATCCATGGGTGTTAACAACAACTGGATAGATGAGAATACTTGTGAATTTTTGTCCCAGGGTTATCCGGTCACTCCCCTATTGTACATTTTACCAAAAATACACAAGAGTCTCCATAAGCCACCAGGGAGACCCATCATCTCCTCCAGAAACTCCCTTTGCCAAAATCTCTCACAGTACATTGACTTTTTTTTGCAATCATGTGTAGCTGAAATTGACACAATACTGAGGGACACAACGGACTTTTTGCTCCGCCTTGACAAAATTAAATCTATACCAGCCAACTGTATGCTAGTGACATGTGACATTACTAGCCTATACACAAATATTTGTCACCAAGAGGGATTAGAAGCCATCAAAAAGGTTATCACAATGAATCCTGCATATAATGGTCCTCCTGTCGATTATTTTCTGTTATTGATTGATTTTGTTTTGCATAAAAATTATTTTTTGTTCAATAATTCATTTTATTTGCAGCTTCAAGGCACGGCCATGGGCTCTAACATGGCCCCTGCCTACGCCAATTTGTTTATGCATGTTTATGAAGAAGACAATATCCTACATAACAGATTATTTTCGCCACATATTATATCTTATGTTAGATTTATAGATGATATTTTCTTTTTATGGACAGGAGGCCCTATTTTGCTTGATTCATTTGTGCATTACATTAATGGATTGCCAGGTACCATCAGATTTTCCCATGCCAGCAGTCAGACCAACATCTGCTTTTTGGATGTAGATGTTAGTATTGTAGATGGACAGCTCCAAACCGCCATCTATAAAAAACCGACGGACATTAACTCTGTTTTACGAGCCGAGAGCTTTCACCCCAACTCACTAAAACGTGGGCTTCCGTACTCCCAATTACTGAGAGTTGTACGAATTACTTCAGACAGGTCGGAATTGATGCCTGCCTTACAAAAAATGGGCACAGAATTCCTACAAAGAGGATATGATGCAAAAGAGGTTGAGGAGTCCATCCAGAAATGCTATAAACTAAATCGGGATGTCGTGCTAAAACAGCCTCAACGCGATACCTCCATCCAGAGGATGATTTTTCCAACTACCTACTCCATTGCATCTTCGAAATTAAGAGACTCAGTTTTTTCACATTGGCACATATTGGCATCAGACCCAGTAATGGGTCAATTTTGTGGTGAGAAACCAATGTTTGCGTACAAACGCAGCAGTAATTTGAAAGACCAGATTACTTTTTCAGATGTTAGCCCTGCACCTAAAGCATCGTGGTTACAATGTCGTGATGGAGCCTTCAAATGTGGATCATGTGTGAACTGCCCTTTCTTTATGACAGGAAATGTCTTTGTCCATCCATCGACAGGTCAAAAGATCAAGTTGCATCAACACATGACGTGTGACAGCAAGTATATAGTGTACACCATTGTATGTCCCTGTCATTTCCTATATATAGGGAAAACAATTCGAATGTTAAAGGAGCGCATTAATATGCACAGATCATCCATTAAGAAGGCCATGACAGTTCATGACCTGACAACACCTCCAGTGGCTAGACATTTCTATGAAGCTGGTCATACGATTAAAGATTTCAAGTTCATGCCATTGTTCCAAGTGAAGGCGCCCAAAAGAGGCGGTGATAGGCACCTCAGCTTATTACGGAAGGAGACGGAGTTCATTTATAATCTTAATTCATTGACACCTTTTGGTTTAAATGAAGAGATCAACTTCAATGTTTTTCTTTAGTCTGATTGCTGGCATGGATTTATTATGATATGTTTCCAATAATGTACCTGATATTTATAACTGTATTTCCATTGTATATTCTATTCTTGTTGATTGATGGGTCCCTTTTAGCTACTTGCCTACTTTTGGTGATTGACCCCAAAATCATGTTGCCTTTCCACTACTTTATATTTGCTTTCACTGTATTATATATTTTCTTTGATCCTATGGTGATGGAGACACTATTGCACTTTAATAGGTGTATTCTCTATTTTGAGTAAGGGGATGCCAGTCAACTTTCGCAGTGGATGTGCATTCTACCCAGTCCGTGCACTGATTACCGTTTTATGTCTGCTGCTGTATATCACTATATTACCATGGTTACTTATGTAGCTAAGATGGCCGTGCGTTCCAGGGGACGGCTAAAAAGCCGGAAGCCGCGATATGGAGCGCATGTAACGGTGTGCGCAGGGCTAGTTACGCCGATGGCGGACGACGCGCTGTGACGTCACCGACTTTGACGCCGGCGGCATTCCCACAGCACGGCCGCTACACTTACACATCATGGGGCGTGATTCAAGGCGGAACCGGAAGGGGTGATGCGTGTCACCTGCGGTTCACACGCTGTGAGGAAATGCATGCTGACTTGACGGAATCTTGCAGGACAGGTGAGTGTGATTCCTCTGATTTTGGCGGTATCCTCTTGCTCTATTTAAGGCATCAGTTGGCCAGATAGCATTGTACCCTTGAGGAAGGTGGAACACCCACCGAAACAGTCTGTCGGGTATCAGGGCTCTATGGCTGGTCGCAGGTCTCCTGGATGGGCTACACTAGATAAGTTACACCTGGACCCTTTTTGTATACATTGTATGCCTATATGATGCCATGTGTTCATACTTTTTTCACTTGCATTTGATGCTGAATATACCATTTTAAAACTTATTTTTTTGGTGTGCGGATTTCATTTGTTTTGCCTAAGGGTAAAATCCTCTCTATATACTACGTTTATGTGACCCTGCACCCATTGGTTGGATTGGAGCAGTGTGCGGTTTTTCTTGGATCTATATATATATATATATATATATATATATATATATATATATATATATATATATATATATATATATAAATATAATTGTTGAGCCACCCTTGAGTCCAACACCTCCTCATCCAGCCTTATTTACAATTTCATTTACAGTATTGTCAATTATGTGTACTTTATTTCCATGAGTGCTGGATCCATGCATTCCTATGTTGCCCGTCCGCCTAGATCACGTTGTCACTCAGTCACCGATTACACTCAACTTAGCTGCCTTTTTTTACGCAGCTTCCTACCCTCCTTAAAGTCTTTTTTTTATCAATGTCACTTTTACTACTGCAAGTGCACAGATTGTAACCTATGACACCCTCTTTCACCAGGATCCCTGTCCTGGAGAGCAGCGAGCCTGCGCTGGCAAACACCACATACAAGACGCAACTAGCGCCAACCCCCGTCTGGCGAGACCGGGACTCCCTGCGCACACCCTGTACAGCTATATAAGGTATGTTTTATTCACTACACTTTTTGCACCTTGATAAAGGGGTTTGCAGACCCCAAAACATCAGCTTTTGCTCCACTAAAGCTATATATATATATATATATATATATATATACACACATATACATACATACATACATACATACATACATTTATGTATATATATACATACATATATATTTATGTATATATATATGCCACCCTGCTTCCCCCCTCCCTACCTGAATCCTTCGCCACCCCACATCCTATGCCACTCTGCGTCTCCCCTCTGTCACCCTACATCCTATGCCACCCTGCGTCCCCCCTCCCTGTATCCTCTGCCACCATGCAACCAACGCCACTCTGCATCTCCCCTCCCTGCATCCTCCACCACATTGCGACTCCGCTCCCTGCATCCTCTGTCACTCTGCATTCCCCCTCCTACCCTGCATCCTGTGCCACCATGTCCCCCTCACAATCTGCATCCTATGCCACCCTGCGTACGTCCTCCCTCCCTTTGTCCTCAGCCACTTTGCATCTCACCGCCCAGCATACTACGCCACCCTGCGTCTCCCCTCCCATGCACCTCATTTGCAGCCGGAGGGGCTGGGGACATAGCCAGCAGCTCAGAGAGCCACTAGCCATGCCCCCACAGCGTCAAAAAAATGGGCAGTGGCCTCATTGAAATAGACCACACCCCCATAGCCCTAGGCCACACCCCCCAAAAAATCGGGCGCACCTGCGGCGCGCAACAGGACCCCCCCAGGGCTGCCTCAAGATATTTCCCGGGCTGGTTTTAATTCCCAATCCGCCCCTGCCGAGGATTCTGGCAAAACATTGAATACGGCGAGCGGGTTGGACGAAGATGGCTTTTCCTTATTTTTATAAGCCATCCTCATCATATAACCCCCCTCGCCACGTACATTGAATATATTTCCATGCATGGCTGTGGATGGTACAAAATTTGTACCACCCACAGCCATACATGGTAATCATCATCATCATCAATGGCTGCCAGGCTGTGGGGTAGATTTATTATAGCAGGGCTAAGAGCACCGCTATGACACTCCCTGCTTCGCCTCATTAGCGAGGCGAAGCAGGAGGGGGCACCAACAAGATCTACTAAGATCTTGCCGCCGAAGCGGGGGAGCGCAAACTCCCCCCTCCGGCGATGTCCCCTCCAGCTGACAGCGCGTCAGTGTTAACTGCTTCTCCCCGGCCGGCTGGACTGGGCATGCGCGGGATGTCGCTACTCACGCGAGATCCCAGCACAGTTCAGAGCCAGCAGCAGGGACAATGCTGTCCCTGCTGTAGGCATAGGGCATCGCCGCCTGCAGCTGTCGAAGTCGATAGCTGCAGGCGGCGGAACAGTCAGCGATGCTGACCATTCATAAATCAGGCAGGAGGCAGGCGCGCAGTACGAAATATCGTAGCTGCGCTATGCCTCCTGCCCCACACCGCCGCCGATAAAGTACCCGGCCAGCAG
Organism: Crinia signifera; assembly: GCF_055691185.1. Classification (NCBI taxonomy): domain Eukaryota; kingdom Metazoa; phylum Chordata; class Amphibia; order Anura; family Myobatrachidae; genus Crinia; species Crinia signifera. The sequence goes on along the minus strand of NC_139220.1, from coordinate 92,370,828 downwards.
GTGTGATAGATCAGGGGAAGCGCTATCCCCTGCCTTAAGGCACGAGGATAGCGCATATTCCCCTGATCGTTAGTTAATAAATCTACCCCTGTGTGTGGTACATCATCCTCAATGGCTGCCAGGCTGTGTGTGGTATAGCCACTGATAATGTGATATGCAGGCAACTTTTAGTTTCCCTAGACTAGAGATGGGTATACCTTGCCAGGAGCCTATAACCAGGCAAAGAACTCAGTGAACTCAGCGCCGCAGCAGCAGTACAGACTGCGCTGCCGAGATAGCGCATTAACTAGTCGACTCTACTGTAAGGGTAAGGGTCTTTGACTCTACTGTAAGGGTACGGGTCTTAAAGGGCCCGCTGGGTCTTGTAGTTCCACAGTAAAAGAAATCTCCTATATATTTGGCTACATCTGTCACTCAAAGTGGGTGTCTGTGTCTATAACGCTCTGTTCCTGGACTTTCCTCTTAATGTGTGATTGCCTTCATCTGTGCTGAACACCTTTCTGAGAAATTAACCTGTTTAAAACAGGTGATGGCAATCATACATTAAGGGGAAGTCTAGAAACAGAGCATTGTGTCCCTCCTAGAGAGGGTCATGTTGGGAGGTATGTGACAGAGAACCAGCCCAGTGAGCCCACAGACAGTGCCAGACACCCACTGCCTTCCCATGTTGCCCAGCACTGCTACTCCACAGCCACCAGGTGAGCGCCCCCCTCCCGCGATTTGAGGCAAAACCTCCCCCCCGCGCGCCCCCCCCCCTCCCGCGATTCGCGGCAAAAACACCCGCTCCCCCGCGACCCCCCCTCCCGCGATTCGCTGCAAAAAGAACCCCCCCACGACCCCTCCCACAATTCGCGGCATAACCACCACCCCGCGACCCCCCCTCCCGCGAATCGCGGCAAACCCTCCCCCGTGACCCCCCCCCGATTCGCGGAAAAAACACCCCCCCGCGACCTCACTCCCGCAATTCGCGGCAAAAAGAACCCCCCCGCGACCCCCCCTTGCACGTTTGGCGGCACCCCCCCTGCGACCCCCCTCCCGCGATTCGCGGCACCCCCCCCCCCCCCGCAATTCGCAGCAGCCCCAGGATTAAATGGCACATGCAAAACACTGACATGGCTATGGTCGACAATGAAAAAGGTTGACATGAGTTTTTGAAGATTTATTTTTAATTTTAACATATTCTTTGTCATGTGTCGACATGGACACCAATGAAGTGGCACACTTATGTCAACATTTACATGTGTTGACCTTTCTGTGTTGATTTTTTCTTGTGGCGATTCGCGTCACACCCCGCCCACCCCCCCCCACAACCCCCACTCCCGCGATTCACGGCACACACACACACACCTCCCCCGCGATTCTCGGCACCCCACCCCGTGACCCCCCCTCCCGTGATTCACGGCACCCCCCGTGACCCCCCACCTCCCGCAATTCGCGGCAACCCCCCACCGGAACCCCTGTGAACCCCGCCCTCCCGCGATTCGCGGCACCCACCCCCGCGACCCCCCCTCCCGCAATTCGCGGCACCCCCCCGTGATTCGCGGCAGCTCCAGAATTAAATTGCACATGGAAAACACTGACATGGCTATGGTCGACAATGAAAAAGGTTGACATGAGTTTTTGAAGTTTTTTTGTCATTTTTTGAATATTTTCATATTCATTCTCATGTGTCGACATGGACACCAATGAAGTGCCACACTTATGTCAACATTTACATGTGTTGACCTTTCTGTGTTGATTTTTTTTCTTGTGGCGATTCGCGTCACACCCCCCGCAACCCCCCCTCCGGCGATTCGCGGCACCCCCCCGCGACCCCCCCCCCCTCCCGCAATTCGCGGCAACCCCCCACCGGAACCCCCATGAACCCCGCTCTCCCGCGATTCGCGGCACCCACCCCCCGCAACCCCCCCCTCCCGCAAATCGCGGCACCCCCCGCGATTCGCGGCAGCCTAGGATTAAATGGCACATGCAAAACACTGGCACGGCTATGGTCGACAATGAAAAAGGTTGACATGAGTTTTTGAAGATTTATTTCATTTTTTGAATGTTTTCATGTTCATTGTCATGTGTCAACATGGACACCAATGAAGTGGCACACTTATGTCAACATTTACATGTGTTGACCTTTCTGTGTTGATTTTTTCTTGTGGCGATTCGCGTCACACCCCCCCGCAACCCCCCCTCCCGCGATTCGTGGCACCCCCCGTGACCCCCCACCTCCCGCAATTCGCGGCAACTCCCCCGGAACCCCCGCGACCCCCCCCTCCCGCAATTCGCGGCACCCCCCGTGATTCGCGGCAGCTCCAGAATTAAATTGCACATGGAAAACACTGACATGGCTATGGTCGACAATGAAAAAGGTTCACATGAGTTTTTGAAGTTTTTTTTAAATTTTTTGAATATTTTCATATTCATTCTCATGTGTCGACATGGACACCAATGAAGTGGCACACTTATGTCAACATTTACATGTGTTGACCTTTCTGTGTTGATTTTTTCTTGTGGCGATTCGCGTCACACCCTCCCGCAATTCGCGGAAACCCCCCCCCGGAACCCCTGTGAACCCTGCCCTCCCGCGATTCGCGGCACCCAACCCCGCGACCCCCCCCTCCCGCAATTCGCGGCACCCCCCGTGATTCGCGGCAGCTCCAGAATTAAATTGCACATGGAAAACACTGACATGGCTATGGTCGACAATGAAAAAGGTTGACATGAGTTTTTGAAGTTTTTTTTTCATTTTTTGAATATTTTCATATTCATTCTCATGTGTCGACATGGACACCAATGAAGTGCCACACTTATGTCAACATTTACATGTGTTGACCTTTCTGTGTTGATTTTTTTCTTGTGGCGATTTGCGTCACACCCCCCCACTCCCACGATTCACGGCACACACACACACACCTCCCCCGCGATTCTCGGCACCCCACCCCGTGACCCCCCCTCCCGTGATTCACGGCACACCCCCGCGACCCCCCCTCCCATGATTCGCCGCAACCCCCGCCCCGTAACCCCCCCCCTCCCGCGATTTGCGGCACCCACCCCCGCGACCCCCCCTCCCGCAATTCGCGGCACCCCCCGCGATTCGCGGCAGCTCCAGAATTAAATTGCACATGGAAAACACTGACATGGCTATGGTCGACAATGAAAAAGGTTGACATGAGTTTTTTAAGTTTTTTTTTTCATTTTTTGAATGTTTTCATATTCATTCTCATGTGTCGACATGGACACCAATGAAGTGCCACACTTATGTCAACATTTACATGTGTTGACCTTTCTGTGTTGATTTTTTCTTGTGGCGATTCGCGTCCCACCCCCCCACCCCCCCGCAAACCCCACTCCCGCGATTCACGGCACACACACACCCCCCCCGCGATTCTCGGCACCCCACCCCGTGACCCCCCCTCCCGTGATTCACGGCACACCCCACGCGACCCCCCCTACCATGATTCGCCGCAACCCCCGCCCCCGTAACCCCCCTCCCGCGATTTGCGGCAACCCACCCCGCGACCCCCCTCCCACGATTCTCTGCAATCCCCCCCCTCCGCGATTCGCAGCATCCACCCCCCCACAACCCCCCCTCCTGCAATTCGCGGCACCCCCCGCGACCCCCCCTCCTGCAATTCGCGGCACCCTCCGCGACCCCCCCTCCCGCGCTTCGCGGACACCTAAGTTGCAATACAGGGCATCTTTCATACAATTCTAACCATATTTCTCATATACAAACGTTCACAAATTAAGGGGGCGCAGCCCCTTACGACCGTGTGAAGAGCGCCCGTAGGGCGCGATGAATCACCTAGTAGTACAATAAACACACTGACACACGTGAAAAATAAAAGTTTAATACATACATAACACATACATACTGATACTTACCTATCTTGAGCCCAGAGGTAGCCCTGGTCCTGACGTCCTGGTCTGTGTCGGCGTCTGTATCCATGTCGGCGATGGCGTCGGCGGTCCGGAGTCCGAAGAAATCCATGTGGGAACCTATGGAAGGAAACCATACTCACCTGTCCCAGTGCGACGTAGTCCAGGTAAGGGTCTTTGCAAAAAAACAAACCGAGAACGCGAAACCAGACCGGACAGCTGAGCCGCATGGTGTTTTTGTACATCGTGCGGCTCCGCCTCTCGAATGCCGCTATTGCCCGCCTTGCGGCCTAGCGGCTCCTGATTGGCCGCTAGGCCGCAAGGCGGCCAATAGCGGCATTCGGGAGGCGGAGCCGCACGATGTAAACAAACACCATGCGGCTCAGCTGTCCGGTCTGGTTTCGCGTTCTCGGTTTTTTTTTTTGCAAAGACCCTTACCTGGACTACGTCGCCCTGGGACAGGTGAGTATGGTTTCCTTCCATAGGTTCCCACATGGATTTCTTCGGACTCCGGACCGCCGACGCCATCGCCGACATGGATACAGACGCCGACACAGACCAGGACATCAGGACCAGGGCTACCTACGGGCTCAAGATAGGTAAGTATCAGTATGTATGTGTTATGTATGTATTAAACTTTTATTTTTCACGTGTGTCAGTGTGTTTATTGTACTATTTCTTTTACTGTGAAACTACAAGACCCAGCGGGCCCTTTAATGCCCCGCAGGCTGGGACTTGTGGTTCTCCAAGTCCCAGCTTGCTGGGACTCATAGTTCACCAGTAAAAGACAATAGTTTTTATTCTATTTTTTACACCATTCCATCAGCCCGATGCCCACCGCCCAGGGGCATCAGGGACAGCACCAGGCTTCAGCCTGGTCAGGTAAGTCCCTTTATTGGGGGGGTCCCCACTCCCCCAGGGCCCCTGGCCAGGCTGACTGGTCGGTAGGGTTAATGCTTTGGCCACGGGAACTTATATAATAAGTGTGCCCCGGCTGTGGCATTACCCTGCTGGCTGGTTTGGCCTGGGGCTGGTTCTTAAAATACGGGGGACCCCTAGTCATTTTGTCCCCCGTATTTTGGGAACCAGCCCCGGACCTGGAGCCTGGGGCTGGTTGTAAAAAATCAGGGAACCCCTATTTGTCGGGTTTCCTGATTTTTTTTAATACCAGCCCCGGCTCCTTCAGCCTGGTGCTGGTTACAGCAGTGGGGGGGGACCCCATGCCGGTTTTTTTTTTTAAATTCCCCCCCATCTTTACACTGCTTAAACGGGTTTTTAAACGGGTAAGTGTGAATGTGACAAAAACAGCTTTTAAACGGTAATTTACCGTTTAAAAGCTGCAGTGGGAAAGGGTCTTTTTGGCTCTTACCCATTTAAAGACCCGTTTAAAAAAAACGGGTCATTACCCGTGTAGGCAGTGGGAAAGCAGCATAAGAGAACATGTTGATACGTTGAAAAATCTGCACTTACTATGTATCATTTGTGTAAACATTATTGCAATTATGTGAATGGAAGGTAATGGGAATCTTACTGCAGCTGAAAGCCATTCATTATTTAGATTTTTCTTGTTTTTTGTTTTTTTTTGTAATAATTATCAATTTCTGTGATCCATGCAGCGGCGGCTGCAACACATCCGGAGGGGAGAAACCGGGGGAGCTGTCTGCCGCTGGGGTCACCCACACACACTGCAGCATATAACATAACCCTAAGTATACACACCCCACAGCCTATAACCATACACACACCCCACAGCCTATAACCATACACACACCCCACAGCCTATAACCATCCACACACCCCACAGCCTATAACATTAACCGCACAACATACTCCGCAGCCTATAACCCTAACCACACACACACACACACACACACCCACACCAGCCTAAAACCCTAATCACACACACACCCCACAGCCTATAACCCTAACCACACACACCGCAGCCTATAACCCTAACCACACACACACACCCCGCAGCCTATAACCCTAACCATACACACACACCCCGCAGCCTATAACCCTAACCACACACACACACCCCGCAGCCTATAACCCTAACCACACACACACCGCAGCCTATAACCCTAACCACACACACACACACCGCAGCCTATAACCCTAACCACACACACACCCTGCAGCCTATAACCCTAACCACACACACCGCAGCCTATAACCCTAACCACACACACACACACCCCGCAGCCTATAACCCTAACCACACACACACCGCAGCCTATAACCCTAACCACACACACACACAATACCCCACAGCCTATAACCCTAACCACACACACACCCCGCAGCCTATAACCCTAACCACACACCCCGCAGCCTATAACCCTAACCACACATACACACCCCGCAGCCTATAACCCTAACCACACATACACCGCAGCCTATAACCCTAACCACACACACACAATACCCCACAGCCTATAACCCTAACCACACACACACCCCGCAGCCTATAACCCTAACCACACACCCCGCAGCCTATAACCCTAACCACACATACACACCCCGCAGCCCAGTGGCGTAAGTTTGTCCCAGTTCCCCGGAGGCAAGATGAATATTGGTGCCCCCCCCCACCACACACACACACACACACACACACACACACACACACACACACACACACACACACACACACACACACACACACACACACACACACACACACACACACACACATGTTAATCAAAATATATATAGTCTGTTATGAAATATATATTATATACTGTATATATATACAGAGAGAGAGAGAGAGAGAGAGAACACATATATTTCAGAAGTCAGCCACAGAAGCAATTTTGATGGCTTTCAATTAATGGTTTTAAACTGGCAGTGGTGGAGAGGTGCCCCCTTGAGAGCAGGAGCCCGGCGGCAGATGACTCCATTGCCTCCCAGAGTTCTGCCTCTGCCGCAGCCTATAACCCTAACCACAAACACACCGCAGCCTATACCCCTAACCACACACACAATACCCCACAGCCTATAACCCTAACCACACACACACCCTATACCCTAACCACACACCCCGCAGCCTATAACCCTAACCACACACACACCCTAACCACACACCCCGCAGCCTATAACCCTAACCACACACACACACAATACCCCACAGCCTATAACCCTAACCACACACACACCCCGCAGCCTATAACCCTAACCACACACCCCGCAGCCTATAACCCTAACCACACATACACACCCAGCAGCCTATAACCCTAACCACACACACACCGCAGCCTATAACCCTAACCACACACACACACCGCAGCCTATAACCTTAACCACACACACCCTGCAGCCTATAACCCTAACCACACACACCGCATCCTATAACCCTAACCACACACACACACACCCCGCAGCCTATAACCCTAACCACACACACACCGCAGCCTATAACCCTAACCACACACACACACAATACCCCACAGCCTATAACCCTAACCACACACACACCCCGCAGCCTATAACCCTAACCACACACCCCGCAGCCTATAACCCTAAACACACATACACACCCCGCAGCCTATAACCCTAACCACACACACACCGCAGCCTATAACCCTAACCACACACACACAATACCCCACATCCTATAACCCTAACCACACACACACCCCACAGCCTATAACCCTAACCACACACACCGCAGCCTATAACCCTAACCACACACACACACCCCGCAGCCTATAACCCTAACCATACACACACACCCCGCAGCCTATAACCCTAACCACACACACACACACCCCGCAGCCTATAACCCTAACCACACACACACCGCAGCCTATAACCCTAACCACACACACACACACCGCAGCCTATAACCCTAACCACACACACACCCTGCAGCCTATAACCCTAACCACACACACCGCAGCCTATAACCCTAACCACACACACACACACCCCGCAGCCTATAACCCTAACCACACACACACCGCAGCCTATAACCCTAACCACACACACACACAATACCCCACAGCCTATAACCCTAACCACACACACACCCCGCAGCCTATAACCCTAACCACACACCCCGCAGCCTATAACCCTAACCACGCATACACACCCCGCAGCCTATAACCCTAACCACACATACACCGCAGCCTATAACCCTAACCACACACACACAATACCCCACAGCCTATAACCCTAACCACACACACACCCCGCAGCCTATAACCCTAACCACACACCCCGCAGCCTATAACCCTAACCACACATACACACCCCGCAGCCCAGTGGCGTAAGTTTGTCCCAGTTCCCCGGAGGCAAGATGAATATTGGTGCCCCCCCCCCCCCCACCACACACACACACACACACACACACACACACACAATGTTAATCAAAATATATATAGTCTGTTATGAAATATATATTATATACTGTATATATATACAGAGAGAGAGAGAGAGAGAGAGAGAGAACACATATATTTCAGAAGTCAGCCACAGAAGCAATTTTGATGGCTTTCAATTAATGGTTTTAAACTGGCAGTGGTGGAGAGGTGCCCCCTTGAGAGCAGGAGCCCGGCGGCAGATGACTCCATTGCCTCCCAGAGTTCTGCCTCTGCCGCAGCCTATAACCCTAACCACAAACACACCGCAGCCTATACCCCTAACCACACACACAATACCCCACAGCCTATAACCCTAACCACACACACACCCTATACCCTAACCACACACCCCGCAGCCTATAACCCTAACCACACACACACCCTAACCACACACCCCGCAGCCTATAACCCTAACCACACACACACCGCAGCCTATAACCCTAACCACACACACACACAATACCCCACAGCCTATAACCCTAACCACACACACACCCCGCAGCCTATAACCCTAACCACACACCCCGCAGCCTATAACCCTAACCACACATACACACCCAGCAGCCTATAACCCTAACCACACACACACCGCAGCCTATAACCCTAACCACACACACACACCGCAGCCTATAACCTTAACCACACACACCCTGCAGCCTATAACCCTAACCACACACACCGCATCCTATAACCCTAACCACACACACACACACCCCGCAGCCTATAACCCTAACCACACACACACCGCAGCCTATAACCCTAACCACACACACACACAATACCCCACAGCCTATAACCCTAACCACACACACACCCCGCAGCCTATAACCCTAACCACACACCCCGCAGCCTATAACCCTAAACACACATACACACCCCGCAGCCTATAACCCTAACCACACACACACCGCAGCCTATAACCCTAACCACACACACACAATACCCCACATCCTATAACCCTAACCACACACACACCCCACAGCCTATAACCCTAACCACACACACCGCAGCCTATAACCCTAACCACACACACACACCCCGCAGCCTATAACCCTAACCATACACACACACCCCGCAGCCTATAACCCTAACCACACACACACACACCCCGCAGCCTATAACCCTAACCACACACACACCGCAGCCTATAACCCTAACCACACACACACACACCGCAGCCTATAACCCTAACCACACACACACCCTGCAGCCTATAACCCTAACCACACACACCGCAGCCTATAACCCTAACCACACACACACACACCCCGCAGCCTATAACCCTAACCACACACACACCGCAGCCTATAACCCTAACCACACACACACACAATACCCCACAGCCTATAACCCTAACCACACACACACCCCGCAGCCTATAACCCTAACCACACACCCCGCAGCCTATAACCCTAACCACACATACACACCCCGCAGCCTATAACCCTAACCACACATACACCGCAGCCTATAACCCTAACCACACACACACAATACCCCACAGCCTATAACCCTAACCACACACACACCCCGCAGCCTATAACCCTAACCACACACCCCGCAGCCTATAACCCTAACCACACATACACACCCCGCAGCCCAGTGGCGTAAGTTTGTCCCAGTTCCCCGGAGGCAAGATGAATATTGGTGCCCCCCCCCCCCCCCCCCCACCACACACACACACACACACACACACAATGTTAATCAAAATATATATAGTCTGTTATGAAATATATATTATATACTGTATATATATACAGAGAGAGAGAGAGAGAGAGAGAGAACACATATATTTCAGAAGTCAGCCACAGAAGCAATTTTGATGGCTTTCAATTAATGGTTTTAAACTGGCAGTGGTGGAGAGGTGCCCCCTTGAGAGCAGGAGCCCGGCGGCAGATGACTCCATTGCCTCCCAGAGTTCTGCCTCTGCCGCAGCCTATAACCCTAACCACAAACACACCCCGCAGCCTATAACCCTAACCACACACCCCGCAGCCTATAACCCTAACCACACATACACACCCCGCAGCCTATAACCCTAACCACACACACACCGCAGCCTATAACCCTAACCAGGGGCGGGGCGTATGCAAATGAGGGCGCGGCTTATGCTAATTAGCCGCTACCTCATTTTCATACGAGAATAGACGCTGTGCGCATGCGCACAGCGTCTATTCTACTAGATTGGGGGTCTCCCAACTGCCACCCCCCGCAGCGGGACAATGCCTGCCGCGGGTGGGACAGCGGGACAGGACCCGAAAATCGGGACTGTCCCTCTAAAATCGTGACAGTTGGGAGGTATGAGCCTATAACCCTAACCACACATACACACCCCGCAGCCTATAACCCTAACCACAAACACACCGCAGCCTATACCCCTAACCACACACACACAATACCCCACAGCCTATAACCCTAACCACACACACACCCTATACCCTAACCACACACCCCGCAGCCTATAACCCTAACCACACACACACCCTATACCCTAACCACACACACTGCAGCCTATAACCCTAACCACACACACACACCCTGCAGCCTATAACCCTAACTATACACACACCGCATCCTATAACTCTAACCACACACACACACACACACACAATACCCCACAGCCTATAACCCTAACCACACACACACCCTATACCCTAACCACACACCCCGCAGCCTATAAACCTAACCACACACACACCCTATTCCCTAACCACACACCCCGCAGCCTATAACCCTAACCACACACACACCGCAGCCAGGGCCATCTTAACAGCAGTGTGGGCCCCTGGGCAAAGCAATGCACTGGGGCCCTTATCGATTCTCCCCTCCTAGGGGTGGGCGGTGCTATCAGCAGCAGCTTTGATGTCCCACGGGTGGCAGAGGGTGCTCTATCTTCCACTCAACTTGTAGGACCTGGAGCAGTAACTTCTGCTTATTACTCTGTTACTGCACAGGTGATGGGAGGGAGAACACTAACGTGTGGAAGGGGCACTGAGCTGAATGAAGGGTCCCTTGTAAATGACTTCCAGGGAGGAAGGGGGTGTTTTATACGCAGGGGAGGGTCCCAACTTTCAGGAGGTGCTGGGGACTTGGGGATCAGAGATCAGGACTGAGCCAGAGCAATCCATTGACAAAAATATAAAACTGTACACCAGACATTTGGAGCTGGAGCAGGGACCGGCTGCTGGAAGGCTGATATCTCTGGTTCTGGGCATGATAGAGACAAGCCGCTAGTGTTGAAAGAAAAAGGTAGAATCCCAGCTTTTGGAATATACTCTCAGAAAAACTTTAAGTCAGACAGAACCTGAGAAATATGACTAGAAATTGCAATTAACAGGTCGGATGTGGACTGCTGCTTTGAAGTTGGATATCTCCAGTTCCCCATGGCCGATTTTCTAAATTCTGGTATCCCTGGAAAAAGGGTATCCTCAGCTATCAGAATAGGGCCCTTATATACCTGGGGCCCCTGGGCAAGTGCCCATTAAGCCCATATGAAAAGACTGCCCTGACCGCAGCCTATAACCCTAACCACACACACACAATACCCCGCAGCCTATAACCCTAACCACACACCCCGCAGCCTATAACCCTAACCACACATACACACCCCGCAGCCTATAACCCTAACCACACACACACCGCAGCCTATAACCCTAACCACACACACACACACAATACCCCACAGCCTATAACCCTAACCACACACACACCCTATACCCTAACCACACACCACGCAGCCTATAACCCTAACCACACACACACCCTAACCACACACCCCGCAGCCTATAACCCTAACCACACACACACCCTATACCCTAACCACACACACCGCAGCCTATAACCCTAACCACACACACACACCCCGCAGCCTATAACCCTAACCACACACACACACAATACCCCACAGCCTATAACCCTAACCACACACACACCCTATACCCTAACCACACACCCCGCAGCCTATAACCCTAACCACACACACACCCTATACCCTAAGCACACACCCCGCAGCCTATACCCTAACCATACACACCGCAGCCTATAACCCTAAGCATACAAACCGCAGTCTATGACCCTATCTATCCCCCCCCCGCAGCCTATAACCCTAACCACATACTACAGACTATAAACCTAACCATACACACACACCCCGCAGCCTAACCCTAAGCTTCTCCCCCGCAATGCTAGCTGCCCCTTACCTAAACCTAACCCCTGGAGCCTCTCGCGTAAACCTTAAACTTATGCAACAATACCCACATTATATATGTATGTATGTTCCAATTGCAAAGCGCAACAGAATATGCTGCACTCTATAAGAAACTAAATAAATAAAATGTATGCATGCATGTGTGTATGTTAGTGTTCATTCTAGCACGCGACATCTTTGAAAACCTATGCAGTTCCTCTTCCCTGTCTGGGGTGAGGCTGTCTGCTGTAGTGCTTCTAGCACAGTGTGGTCTGTATATCAGCACTGTTATGCAAACCAGACATGTTCAAGAATCACCACTGCAGACAGCGACACCCCAGGCAGGGAACAGGAACTGCATTGGTTTTCAAAGATGGCGCCTGCTAGAATGAACACTAACATACACACACACACACACACATTTTTTTTTATTTACAGTTTCGGTACTTGTGAGTTATCCGGGCGCCCGATTTCAAAATCGGGTCGGATCGGGACATCGCATCGCATCGCATGCGACCATCGGATGCGATGCGATGACCCGATTTTTCCATAGGAATCAATGTTAAAATGGACTGAGTCCATTTTAACATGGAATTCAATGGGAAAAAGGGGTCCTTTTCATACCCCTACTATCCAAGTGGGCATGGAGTTGGATATAAACCTGTGGCGAGCGTAGCGAGCCACCGAGCCCGAAGCGTGGCGAGCCACGCTTTGGGCTCGGTGGCTCGCTACGCTCGCCACAGGTTTATATCCAACTCCATGCCCACTTGGATAGTAGGGGTATGAAAAGGACCCCTTTTTCCATAGGAATCATTTTAACATTGATTCCTATGGAAAAATCGGGTCATCGCATCCGATGGTCGCATGCGATGCGATGCGATGCGATATCGCATCGCATCGCATCTGATTGTATGCCTTAACTTAAGGCATACAATCAAAAAATCGGGCGCCCGGATAACTCACAAGTACCACAGTTTCTTATATAGCGCAGCATATTCCATTGCATTTTACAATTGGAACATACATACATGTTTGTGTGTGAGTGTGTGTGGGGGGAGTAGGCAGCCAGTTTGCCTAGGGTGCAGAGGAACCTTGCACCGGCCCTGTCTACAGAGCAAGGTTAGCCAAAGAGTTTCTAATGGAGATGTGTGGAGTAGGTGGTCATATATATATGATATCTGTAAGAGGTCTGGCACTCTTCTTACTTTAAACGGCTGCTCCGGTGGCTTACGCAGTGGATGAAATAGAGGTGTTGGTGGCAGTAGCACTCTGGAGGCTGGTTTCAAAGGTGTAACAAGTTTATTTAACAAATAACCGTCATCTCATACAGTCCGACGTTTTAGGGTACAGGTGTGTCTCACCTTGAAAATGGGGTACAACTGTCCCCAAAACGTTGGCCTGTATGAGATGATGGTTATTTGTTAAATAAACTTGTACCTTTGAATCCAGCCTCCAGAGTGCCACTGCCACCAACACGTGTGTGTGTGTGTGTGTATATATAAATATATATATATTATAGCTCTCACCTTGAGTGCCTTATTTCCAATGCCACCATCCATCTACACACACACATTATGTGGTTATGGTGGCATTCGGAAATAATGTTTGTGATTTTGCACTGTACCATTTGCACTGAGACCTGATGAAAAGACCAATATGGGTCTTGAAACGTCGTCTTAACCTGGTGTAATGAATTTTTTACCTATACAAATATAACACTGAATTTAAAGTCCGACGAGTGCCGCCTCTTCTTTCTGACAGAACACCCGGCTGGGTACTGGAGGAAAAATCTGCGTATATATATATATATATATATATATATATACATACAAACAAACAAACAAATAAGGTGGGTGCTGGTGCCACTAATTGTTGGTCGGGGACTGCAGGTAAAGGGATGAGGATTGGAAATGGGCAGGTGCAACTGAATATCGATGGAGGAGAAGACGTCTGGGGATCAGGGCGGGTATAGAGAAAGAGAGAGGGGGGCTAGGAAGAGAGAGGGGTGAGAGGGGGACAGGCAAAGAGAAAGATAGAGTGGGGGGTTGACAAGGAGATAGAGGGGAGATAGTGGTGTCATGCAGAGAGAGAGAGGGGTAACAGAGGGGGGTCAGACAGGTAGAGAGAGGAGGGGGTGAGACAGAGCGAGGGGTCAGACATACAGAGATGGGGGTGAGGCAGAAATACAGATAGCGGGGGAAGTCCGTCAGGGAGGGGTGAGAGAAAGGGGGGAGTCAGACAGAGAGGGGTGAGAGAATGGGGGAGTCAGACAGAGAGGGGTGAGAGAAGGGGGGAGTCAGGCAGAGAGGGGGGAGAGAAGGGGGGAGTCAGGCAGAGAGGGGTGAGAGAAGGGGGGAGTCAGGCAGAGAGGGGTGAGAGAAGGGGGGAGTCAGGCAGAGAGGGGTGAGAGAAGAAGGGAATCAGGCAGAGAGGGGTGAGAGAAGGGGGGAGTCAGACAGAGGGGTGAGAGAAGGGGGGAGTCAGACAGAGGGGTGAGAGAAGGGGGGAGTCTGGCAGAGAGGGGTGAGAGAAGGGGGAAGTCAGACAGAGGGGTGAGAGAAGGGGGGAGTCTGGCAGAGAGGGGTGAGAGAAGGGGGAAGTCAGACAGAGGGGGGTGAGAGAAGGGGGGAGTCAGGCAGAGAGGGGTGAGAGAAGGGGGAAGTCAGGAAGGGAGGAATGAGAGAAAGGGGGGGGGAGGGGAGTCAGGCAGAGAGGGGTGAGAGAAGGGGAGGGGGGGGGGGGGCAGGTAGTTAATGCATGTATGCCGGAGTTACCTAGCAGAAACCCCAGCCAGCAGCCCTCCCCTTAGGGACACCGATGGAGTCTTGTGCCCAGCATCGGCAGGGAGAGGACCAGTGGCGGCGCAGTTATGAGAGCCCAGCAGGGATGGGGATGAGAACAGGGCACCCGGCAGAAGCAGGTAGAGGACCAGCGGCGGCACAGTGATGAGACCTGGGCGCCGGATAAGAGCGGAGTGTGGGCAGTGCATCCCCTATCCTCCCTCCTCACAAAGCCGCTGCCCCCTTCTGCCGCCAGTACCATCTGTAAGTACAGTGGTAATGTGCTGTAGTTAGCGCCGGGCCGCCACCGGCTATAAGTGTAATGCGCTAAGTGTGAGTAGTGCTGCAGATCAGAAATAGATATCCGATCTGCAGCGGGTGGGGGGCAGAGGGCCAGGCAGTATTGATTGTGGGTGCTGGTGCCAGTGTGACACTGGCACCTCTCCTCCTGCTGCTGGCACTGGACTCCACTGGTGATACAAGTAGGTGGACACTGCTGATCAGTGTCCGCCTACTTATCGGGCAGTTGGGGAAACTTTCCCCACACATCTGCACGATCAGCTGGGAAAAATCAAACAGGTTTGATTTTTCCCAGCAAGTTGGAACGACCGTTCAGGGCCGTTTAGCAGCGTTTTTGGCCGTGTGGGAGCAAACGGCTGATAATCGTTTGCTCCCACACACTAGAAAGATTATCATTCCAACCAGCCAAAAGTTGGCTGGCTGGAACGATATCTGTCTGATGTGTGGCCAGCATAAGACGGTGCCCACGTCGACATTTGGGACAAAAATAAGTGTAGACCTCATGTCGACCTAATACTTGGTTGATATTACAACCATGTCCACCTTAGGAATGTTGACCTATTTCATGTGTCAACCTAAGCCATGTCGATCTTCCGTGGTCGACCCAATGCATGTCGATGTAATATCGGCTGACCCAATGACCCATGCCGATGCTAACTATTCACATTGCTCCCATTCCAGCTTCTGTATACCATCACTGACAATAGCACAGTCAGCATACAAACGCATGCCATTGCTACAGTACGTGTGTAAATTGTGTTCTCAGTTTGTCTATTGTACACAGTATAGTGATGCAGGATCTTCGTTTGGATCTATTTAGATCTACCGGATGCCAGCTTGTGGTTTGCTGGGAGGAGCTGCTATGAAAGTGATGTCATTGCTGGAGAAGCACTCACAGGGTTATTTGTGAAATCAAACAGTGACTGTAGGACTCCCAGAGCTCTGAATAGAGTTTAGCAGTCAGATCAGTGACATACCTTTCAGCACTGGTGCACAGGTTCATTAGAACTCTTTCAGCACTCATACCTTTCAGCACTGGTGCACAGGTTCATTAGAACTCTTTCAGCACTCATACATACTAAGCAGCCATGCATGCTTCATAATATAACCTAGAAAAGAATACTTTGGGCCTCATTATTTCAGAGGTGGACACAGTAATGATGTCACAATGTTTTCTGTGCATTCCTCCAAGTCCCACTGTGCATGGGGCATAAGGTAGCACTTGTAGAATAAGAATGAATTTGAATGCAGAGAGAGGGCATTTCAGTGGGTTTTCCTGGGGAGAAAAAAAGGGGGTGGCTAGCCAAGCATAGACATATTATGGAATTGCTCACACAGGATGCCATGTTCAGACAGAAAAAATACCCTTTCCACAGGGTTGCATGTTTTGCCAGATTTAACTGAATATAAAGCTATCCTTACAGTGCAATAATGATATGTTCAGAAACTTTGGCTGGTATCCTATTAAAAGCAATACATTTTCAGCCAGAAAAGATGGGCTATTATCGTGATTTTAGACTAAAGGTCATTATTGGGCTGACAAACTACTGTTTAGCTATTTTTGGGATGAAAATGGCCATTTATATCACAATAACACTTCCAATCACATTTTATCATGGCTCTGAGCATTGACTTTTCACAGATTATGGTTTGGGAGCCTGAGGCTAATTGGATAACCCCAGCAAACCTATTAGTGGTGGTAAATAACCACTGCTAGTAGGATACCATCTTTTATCAGTTTTGCCTTACACAGCTGTAAGTATTCTAATCTGAACTTGCACCAGCCCCGTACTGGATGCAAAATTTCCATTTGAAAACAGACAGTCCTGTCTCTGGGGTAAATTTTGTAAGATGGCAGTTTTATTGAAGACGGGATGTTGTCCATAGGAACCAATCAAATTCTATTTATTTTATTCTAGAAGGTGCTAAATAAATAAGTAGAATCTGATTGGTTGCTGTGGGCAACGTCCCATTTTCAATAGAACTCGCATCTTAGTAAATTTTATCTCTCTGTCTGCATGCTACAATAAAGCAAGGAAGCTGGCTTGCTGTACATACATACCCATGGTACTGCCATGAGACAGAACAGTTCCATGACTGCCAAGAAAAGATAACTCTCATATGCTCCCATATACTCTACGGGAGGGGGGATAAATTAAGTGCAACAAAACATCAGGAATAAGAAAAAATTGGAGTTTTTCGCAATTTTTCCCCAAATTTTTTTTTTTTTTTACAGGTGGAATCCAATTGTATCTCCCACGAAAAATACTTCAACTGGCGCTTGATGCAACAAAAACCCTGTTTAGCTTGTGCCGGCATATCAGGATAAATAGGATAGGCCCAATCACTGATCACAGGTAACTGGATACCCTCTATACATGTTGCATTTTCTCCTTTAGTAACATTGGGCCAAATGTAATAGGGTGAGTTTCAGAAAGTGAGAGATTTGGGAGAGTTTTTCCCATTTTTTTAAAGCGGCAATCATTTACACAGAAAAACCAGGTTGATTTTGCCATGTATTGATTGCTGCTTTAAAAAAAATGGGAAACCTCTGTCAAAATCTCTCACTTTCTGAAACTCTCACCCTATTACATTTGGCCCATTGTGTTGGTATATTCCTCACATGGGCCCTTATTCTGATTGACGCGGACTTTACCGCATACTTTCGGATCGCGTCTTTACGGCGTCTGCGCATGCGTGGAGAACGCTACGCGCATGTGCCACGCCTTGACTCGGTACCAGTTCGGCCAAATCCCGTCCAAAACTGTTCACCGCTATCAGTCGGGAAATAGGGGCGTATTATGGGCGTCATGCGGAATGACACATGGGCGTAGTTTCAAAGTGGGCAAAACGGGGCGGAAACATGGGCGGACACGGGGGAGTACACTTATGTTGGGGGGCGTACATTCGGAAACCACTCCGAATGCACGCGATCAAAAAGGGCAGAAATGTGCGGTGTCCACAAGTGTACTATTGCTTTGCGGACACCACTCGTTCATGCGGTAGGCGAACGTACGCCTAATGACTACAACCATTAACACCTGAACCCAATAGAATCTACTCCTTTACTCATTACTCACTAATAGGCCGCTTGTCAGTGCTTTAATTGAAACCATTGCTGCTTCAAGGAAACCTTACTAGTCCCCCACATATGCTGTACTTGTCAGACACTTTCAAACTGCTAACAATGGACATGACAGAATATTAATACTATCAATACACATGTGTATTCGACATGTACTCATGAAACCACACATTTTGGGTAAAGTAAACACATTTATTTATATTCATGTCACAGTCAATGCCACTGTGATGCAATGACCATGTCATGTGATGTATTGCAGAAGATACTTCATAGTGGGTTGTTTGGCGTAAATACTCCGCTTACGGGCGGTAGCACCGCTTGGCTCCCGTTCGGATGCGGTATTTCCGAGCATACTCTGTAATACTCTGTAATACTGTGCAGAATCGGAGTGTTTCTCCCGCACACGCATGGTTTGTATGTCGTCCGTAAACACGCCCTGTTCTTAAAGAGTGAGTCCGTCCGAATGCGGAGGACACGTGGGCGTTTCTACGGACGATGGCCGCATGCGGCAAAACACCGTGGCGTGCGGACCGCTCCGTAAGAATGCGGGAATATCCGCACCGATCTGAATAAGGGCCATTGTATTGTTTTCAACTCCCTGGAGCATTTCCATTTATACTGATGAATGAATACATTTACTAATCATTTAGGGGCAGTTGTATCACAATCCACATAGGATAATGCAGATGTGATGTGGTAAAATCACCCCAATTCACAGTGTGATAATTGAATACATCCCATGGATTTATCAATTATCAAATGCAAGGACAGAGCTTGTTAGAAAGCATTTTCCTTCCAAATCTGGTTACTTTTCGTAAAAAATACCCCGAGTGTGTGTCTGCGCATGCACCGCCATAGCTACCATCAGGACTGGGTACTCTTTCCCAGCTGCAACCAATTTTACAGACACAGGTACTGGTGACTGTTGATAAGGGAGTCTTCAGATCCTGTGTTCCTGCTGTCTTGAGTGTAGGTAAGAATAATTTTATTTGTATTATTTTTTCTACAGGACACACATAGATGATCACACTGGCCAGATCCAAGCACAACTTTCTCTGTCAGCAGGCAGGGGTACTGCAGTGAGCACTGCAATGGAATGGGATCATTCGTCAGACTGCATTTAGGTCTACAGTCATTAGGTCGACCCCACTAGGTCGACTGGCAGGAAGGTCGACCTGACTTAAGGTCGACATGGGCCAAGGTCGACATGACTTAAGGTCGAATTTGCATAAAGGTCGACATGAGGAAGGTCGACTGGTCATAAGGTCGACATGGGTTTTTCACTGTTTTTTTATCCGAGTGTCGACACAGTCGACATGGACACAGTTGGCAATGAGAATCGGACCCTCGCATCGCTCGCAATGCTTCGGGCACGGTGCCTCGCTGCGCTCGGCACACTATTTTATTCTCCCACCACGCCCTAGTGGATGGTAGGGCATGAAATACCGCCTGTCGGCACATGTCGGCTCAAAAAACAGTGAAAAACCCATGTCGACCTTATGGCCAGTCGACCTTCCTCATGTCGACCTTTATGCAAATTCGACCTTAAGTCATGTCGACCTTGGCCCATGTCGACCTTAAGTCAGGTCGACCTTCCTGCCAGTCAACCTAATGACTGTAGACCTAAGTTCATTCTAATAGATGACCGCATCCCATCTGCAATAGAAATACTGAAAGTGCGATGCAATGTGACGGGAATGTGCATTGCATCACACCTCTTGTCATGTACATGCAATCTGGGCACTGTACATGCGATTCATTGCTGAAGTTGCATGTGAATTGCCCAAATTGCATGTACATTGCCCTAGTGTATATGGGCCTTTAGAGTTTGTTACGCTGAACTGGGTTTTGCCAGTATTGTAGTACTTGTTTATTATATGGGCAAATTTATGTGAATTGATAATACTTAATAAAAAATAAACACTTTTATGACAAGCCAGCTGGCACATATCAAACATAGGGAACTATTTGTGAAACTTTGGAGAGAAATAAATTGAAGAGAGATAACAAATCAAGATCCTGTCTTGTTACAAGCCGTGTTTGAAGAATGACGGAAGCTGCTTGGTTGGTAGCTTCCCACTTTATCTCTCTCCAAGGCTTACTCAATAGCCCCCTTGTAGGCCACTGCAGAAGGAGTCAGCATTAAACACTACCTATAGAAAGGGGAGGAGTCATAAGGAGCCACTAGCTATAAAAAGAGGGTGGAGTCAACAAGAGCCATTGCCTATGAAAAAGGGAAAAGAGAGCTTTATGTTTCGGGTGCTACCTGAAATAGTGGAGGGTTGTGGTTGTAACTGCTGCAATTTGTTGATCTGGAGACTTGTATTAAAAAAGGAGGCATTCCAAAGGCAGCCTTAACAGAGCAACTAACAGGTCCAGCAATAGGGGCAGGCTGGGTGACAATGAGGAAGCCATTCAAGGTATCACCGTGAGCAGAGGAGGTTACACTCAGCACTGAGTCCCACATTTAAGTTTAACCTGAGTGTACCGTACCAATCGAACCCCATTTATAGATGGTGAAAGTGGCATGGTCCTCATTGCCAGCAATGAAGACCCAGTGATGTCTTCCTGGGTATTGCTGGGTCTCCGCCGGGTGAAACAGTTATGAACATCGCAGACTGAATGTCTAGCCGCACATTCATTAGTATTGCAATTATATTTTTTTTAAATAAATGATAACGTTATTAACAGTTATTGGTAAATGGGGCCGTTTAATTACATTGTTGTGGCGGGATACCGAAATACCGACGCCGGAATACCGACCGCCGCAATGCCGGCACTTTGTCCCTCTATGGGTGTCCACGAAACCCATAGAGGGAGAATTAAATAGTGTGCTGAGTGTAGCGAGGCACCGGGCCCGCTGCGTGGCGAGCCCACAAGGGGGCGTAACCCACGGCCCCCCTTGTCGGCATTGCGGCAGTCGGGATTTCGACCGCCGGCATTTCATACATGACCTGTTGTTGCACATATCGGAACAATATATTGTCCACATCGCATGGTAGTTGCTAAACCCAAGTGGGCTAAATTAACTTTCATGCCACCAATGGTTGCCTTTTGTTATCAGGTGGCGAGCGAAGCGGAGCCTTAGTAACCATTCCTGCCCTGTCACGTGGCAGGTATTTTAGCCCACTTGGAAATAGACCTAACCCTCAAGGTAGTGTCTACAGTGACATGCAGGAAAGTCAGGGGTGCAGACATGGTGGGTGAGATTTAATAGGATGAGAGATTCAGAAACTGAGAGATTTGGTAAGAAATCTCCAGTTTTTTTTTTTTTAAAGCGGCAATCATTTACACTGCAAAACCAGTTTGATTTTGAAGTGTAAATGATTGCAGCTTTAAAAAAACTGGAGATTTCTCACCAAATCTCTCACTTTCTGAAACTCTCATCCCATTAAATCTCACCAGGTAAATCTAGATCCTAGTTGGAGAAAGAACCGGTCATGTGACACAGCACCACAGGGGGAAGAACAAGGTACTAACATGGGAGCCCAAATGGACCCTCACTGGCTAGCTTCACTTGCCATGTTTTGAACACAATGTCTCTCTGCTCATCTTGCCACCTGGTTCCTAAAAGCCTTGCTTCTTCTTCTTCCCCTAGGAAGAAGGTCCATTCTCCAACTTGGATCTAGCAACTAACATGCAGACTTAAATAGCAATGGTCTAAATTGCACTGCAGTGTGAAAGGAGAATAGGTCTAACTATATTGTGTTAGAAAACCCAGGAAAAAGAATCCAAGCCTGATACACACAGATAAAATTGCATTATTATTTATTTTTAAACCAAAAGTACAATGTTATTAGGCACATTACATTTCTATCCATTTTCATATAATCTCCAGTCCAGACTCAGCACCAGTACATCAGCCACTCTACCCTGGCCCACCATGCCACATTGTTATTCCACATCAAGCATCCCACCAAACCCTGACAACAGCTCCATGAAAACAGCCTGACCAGCATACGCACCCTTACAACAGCCTGCTCCGCACGGCACCCTGACAACTGCCTGCGGACATAGCATCTTGACAACAGTAAAAGGACCGAGCATGCAGAGGACCAGCTGCCCCCGCCAAGTGTCCCGGCTCGCAGCCTTCTCAGCACCGGCCCAATCACGCTGCATGCTGTACCCGTAGATGAGCAGCCGCAGAGCGACGGTGTCTGCAAGGGGACATTCCCCAGAGCAGCACCCTAAACCCGGAAATGGCAGGGCGCACATTGACCACGCCCTCCGGTAACGTCACAATGCATCACTGTTGGCCACGCCCCCTTCGAACCCTCGCGCGGGGCCAATGCGAGTCATTCCAACTGTTTTCTCCCATTGACACTGACAGCAACGGCTCCTTTTGCTTCTGCCCGCCCGTGTAAGTACCACATCAGCGGGGTCTATGGGGGCGTATTTACTAATAATTTGGCATGCGACATACTTTAAGCGCGATCGCTAAGTACATATCAGCCTGCACACTACCTCCAAACGACCGTTTGAGACAAGTCCCCTTGTTCCGACCTTGCTCCTATTCTCTCCGCCCCCTCTCCTCCCCTGTCATGTCACTAGGTCCCTTAGCCCACTTGATATTTGCAGGGCTTATAGAGGTATCATCGGCCATTGATGATTTGATATCAATGGTTTATGGCTGATGTCAAATACTTTTGCCATCGATGGGGGAGAACGAGATGGTTTTCCATTTCCTCCATCGATGGCACAGCAAAACACTGCTTTTTCCCCCCCAAAATGCTGGGACACGGAGCATAGCTCCGTCCCAACACCCACGGAGCCCTGCCCCGTCAGTCAAACACAATGGAAGACCATCGATACGTAAAAATATCGATGGTCATCCATTGCATAGTTTAGCACTATCAATGCCCAGTTGCAATATTGCCATCGATGGCAATGGCAACGATGGTCATCCCTATATAGAGGTGGGAGAGGGAATGTACTGTTGTGTAGGGATGGCCATCGTTGCCTTTGCCATCGATGATTGCCATCGATGGCAAAAGTGCAACTGCCCATCGATAGTCTATAACCATTCTATGGATGACCATCGATGTTTTTGCATATCGATGGTCATTCATTTTCTCTGATTGAGTGGCCTGTGGGCAAATCAAAATGCGTCGGCGGGGCTTCGCGGGTGTCGGGGGCGGAGCTATGCTCCGTGTCCCGGCACTGTAGGGAAAAAGCAAAAACAAAACTATTCGTTTAAGCTTTACATCGATGGTGGGAAACCATTTGGTTCTCCCCCATCGATGCCAAAACTATTCGACATTGGCCATAAACCATAGATGATTTCTAATCATCGATGGTCGATGGGCATCCCTACTGTTGTGATCTCATCCATTTTAATAAATTTAACCTCCCCACACCACCCTGGCTCCCTGATATTAAACTTCTCTTTAGGTTCCCAGCACACGGTCCTGCTTCAGTGGCAGGCACATTTTAAAGGTCTGAGTGTCCTGATTTCTCTTCAACTCCCCCGGCAGGTTTGCATGCGATTTGGCACTTGATGGGCCATTTTTTACATGCATATAAAGGTGCCCATACATTAACTGGTGCAGTGCGATGCACGCTCCTGCGCACATCACATTGCACAGCACATAAAGAATGTGCAGCCTGTTCTTTTTGTACTAGATCACATCTAGTACAAAAAGCACGCTGCTTTAACTCATCGCATGCTTTTTGCAGTAGATGTGATACGATCTAATACAAACAAGCATGGACAGCATTGTAGCATGTATGGGTGGCTGCCTGCAAGGGGAAGACTGGAAAACTGCCTTTCAAAAATATGTGGGCCCTCAATTATTTAAATGGGAGTTTTCAAAAGTAAATGCTACCACAGTGGCGGGGGATAGAAAGGGGGGTCTCGGAGGTGCAGAGCAGGGCGGGCACTTCCATGCACTGCAGGCTATTTGCGGCCGGTACACACAGGGCCGGTGCAAGGCACCGGAGCGCCCCAGGCGAGTCGGGGTGGGGGCACCCCGGTGCCGGGGGGAGGGGGGGTGGTACCTGTTGAAAAAACTTGCGTCCCTGCAGTGCTGCTGGACCGGTCAGGGGTGTCCGTGCCGCTGCGCGCATAACGCTAGTTATTAGCTATTCACTACAGGGACCCCGCCGGCCGCAGCCAGCTTTATACACATGACGGCGCCGCAGGTACCCCTGCGGCACGGACACCCCTGACCGGTCCTGCAGCACTGCAGGG
The DNA here is from genome assembly GCF_055691185.1 of Crinia signifera. Lineage (NCBI taxonomy): Eukaryota > Metazoa > Chordata > Amphibia > Anura > Myobatrachidae > Crinia > Crinia signifera. Next base: position 92,346,056 of record NC_139220.1, on the reverse strand, counting down.
ACGCCGGGGCGCAAGTTTTTTCCACAGTTCGCTGGGGGTGAGGGGCGAACTGCCGCCCTCCAGGTGCCGGCGCCCTAGGCAAATGCCTAGAGCTGCCTAGTGGTGGCGCCGGCCCTGGGAAAAAATCTACAGATCAGATGCGATACATCACGGGTGTTAAGAAGCACCCGCTACAGTTTGATGCATCAGAATTGACAATTCATATGATCTGTAGGTTCTAATCCGATGCACACAGGAATGTGCATCGGAGCAGATCGGATGTGAAACATCCGATATATTGGCCCAATCAGAAAAATTTGGATTAAAACAGGTCACATCGGGCACCTAAAGAGAGGAGGAGGCCCGTGTGCAGCCTCCTCTGGCCGGGCCACCTTCTCTCTGCCGGTAGCACAACAGTGTGTTGTAGGGTGTGTAGGGTCTGAGCTCAAACCCTACTGCGCATTCGTGGATCTCCGAAAAATCTGATTTTCACATCGCTGCTGCTGCAGTAGTGCACTCAGACTACACTGTGCAGACTGACAGAAAAATGCCCACCGTCCAATTTTTCCAGCAACTTCGGCAGCGCTCCAGAGGGTAAGAGGGTAAGGAAAGTGGGTGCACCCATTATAAATATGCCACTGTTCAGGGTCTGATGGTTTAAATTTGAGATAATTAAGAGGTTCGTTTATAAACAAGTGATAACACTCATTGCATAGGATAACTGGTGCTCCAGCCAATGTATTTGAAATATGATTTGTAGCGTATTTATCTTTCTGGGCTTTATTACTCATAGATAAATGGGCCCCTTAAGAGGTACTGTACAGTGAAGTGTAAAATTTTCCATTGTCACTGCAGTAAACACCAGCAACGGCACCCCATCTCGCACCCTTCACCTGAAAGCGTGCTTGCTGACATACAGGGCAGGGAACACTGTTGTGTCAAGCCCCCTACACCATAGGCGTCCCAAAGAACCGCCGATGGTGGCCGCGAATAATAACGATATTGTTCATTGATATTGTCCTTGGCTGGTTCTCATGCAGGTCATTAACTACATAGCCATAATTGATCTGCATGTACAGCCGACATGAGGGGGGTCGTTAACGATGCACATCATTAATGACATTGACAAGTTTTTCATGTTTATTTGTCCTGAATGCCGACATTGCCGACATGGCACTGCGCTCGCCAAGCATCGGGAATGGTTCCTCGCTACACGGCGCGCTATTTTGTTCTCCCGCCACACTGTAGTGGATGGTAGATGACAGCGCAAATAAAATGTGAAAAACTCATGTCCACATTCCCATTGCCGACCTAATGCTTGCGTCGACCATCCAACCCTGTCGACCTTACGAATGTTGACATATTTCAAGTGTTGACCTAAGACCTGTCGACCTTCAGTGGTCGGCACAATGCATGTCGGCCTAAATAGAGTTGACCTAGTGACTGGATCCCATATAACATGCATCTGTTTCCTTTTGTTCATGGTTTTGTTTCAAAAAGGTGCACGTGGGTCCCAATTATTGTACCACGTGTGTAATGCAACACTGCATGTATGGGTATGTTGCAATGGGGCAGATGTATCAAGCCATAACAAGAGATAAATGCAAGGGTGATAAGGAGAGATAAACGCCCAGCTAATCACCTGCTAACTGCCATGTTACAGGCTGTGTTTGAAAAAAGTCAGTAAGGAGCTGATTGGCTGGACGTTTATCTCTCCTTATCACACTTGAATTTATCTCTTGTTTAGGCTTAATACATCTGCCCCATTGCGTCAGTAAGTGTCGACTGTAAGCTTCTTCGGGGCAGGGACTAATATGAGTAATGCAACACTGTATGTATAAGTGTGTTTCTGCATGTTAGTAAGTGTAGACTGTAAGCTCCTTTGGGGCAGGGACTAAAACAAGTAATGCATCACTGTATGTATGAGTGTGTTTCTGCATGTTAGTAAGTGTAGACTGTAAGCTCCTTTGGGGCAGAGACTGATATGGATGACTTGTATTTTCTTTACAGCACTGTGTTAATGTCTAGCTCAATAAAAAAAACCCAGTAATAATAAATATGCATGTATATCATGAACATATTATCGCGCCTTTATGTTCTTTTTTCAGGTGGACATTCTATATGATGGAATTATGATACCACAGCCATGCCAGCTACATCCCTGGTCTTCGGCGAGGTCATCTTCCTACCAAATATCTACTGAAATAGAAGAGCAGGACTAGTTGAGCTGAGAAAGGTAATTAATATTATTATTAATTACTGATAACTCTCAGGCTAGACTTTAGCTCTAGACCTGTAGAGGCGCGATAATATGTTCCTGATATACATGGATATTTATTATATATTGGATGAATATTTGCTTTAGACTCTGTGCCATAAAGTGTTTTCAGATATTGATGAATTTTAGTCCTCATGCTATTGTATGGGGACATACCCAGATCAGAACTGAACATGGAGCAGGAGATATCTATGATATCTCCTGCATTATTTTTGTTATGAATTGCAACAATACTTAATTCTTAAAAGGTAAGTATAAATATTCATTATTTGCTGCCTGATTGTCCTTCAAGCCGTGGCCATCTTGGATCCTGAGCTCAAATCCAAAGTGCTTCCATCTGCTGTGACCATGGCTATGCTGACCTTCTGACCTCAGGGACAACCTCTACCAGCTGGCCACTTCTGTTTGCCCTAATAAATAAGCATGTGTTTGCTGTAAACAATACACTATGTCATTAAAAGGTGAATGGTATGTTAAAATTAAATCTATTGATTATTAAAATAACTTGTCAATAGGCACAGGTAAATTACTACCACAATAATTATTGATAAAATTCTCAGTCAGTTAAAAACTCCCTTTAAACTGAGTAAACTGGGTGTTTTTGCCTATGTAAATGAATTGAGCCCTAGACCTATGTCACTGGAATGCACATTCTACAACCTGGACACTAACTTGACCATGCTGTTGGACTCCATCGGATCCTAAATCTACTGACTTTTCAGCTGAATACGAAGGACTTTTCCGCTGCTTACATCTGACAGAATTTACTGAGAGATGTTAAGGTTTATATCAGCAGTAAAACGTTGGTAGTGTGTATATATATGGATAATAACTGATGGACAGTTGGAACCAAGTCTTAGTCCAGGATTGGGAGTAAATTGAACCTACAGTGATTTTTAAACTAATTGAGAATTTTATCAATTATTATTGTTAGGAATATTAGACTGTAAGCTCCAATGGGGCAGGGACTAATATGAATAATGCAACACTGTATGTATAAGTGTGTCTCTGCATGTTAGTAAGTGTAGACTGTAAGCTTCTTTGGGGCAGGGACTAAAACAAGTAATGCATCACTGTATGTATGAGTGTGTTTCTGCATGTTAGTAAGTGTAGACTGTAAGCTCCTTTGGGGCAGAGACTGATATGGATGACTTGTATTTTCTTTACAGCACTGTGTTAATGTCTAGCTCAATAAAAAAAAACAGTAATAATAAATATGCATGTATATCATGAACATATTATCGCGCCTTTATGTTCTTTTTTCAGGTGGACATTCTCTATGATGGAATTATGATACCACAGCCATGCCAGCTACAGCTCTGGTCTTCGGCGAGTTCATCTTCCTACCAAACATCTACTGAAATAGAAGAGCAGGACTAGTGGAGCTGAGAAAGGTAATTAATATTATTATTAATTACTGATAACTCTCAGGCTAGACTTTAGCTCTAGACCTGTAGAGACGCGATAATATGTTCCTGATATACATGGATATTTATTATATACTGTATGAATATTTGCTTTAGACTCTGTGTCATAAAGTGTTTTCAGATATTGATGAATTTTAGTCCTCATGCTATTGTATGGGGACATTGACCCAGATCAGAACTGAACATGGAGCAGGAGATATCTATGATATCTCCTGCATTATTTTTGTAATGAATTGCAACAATACTTAATTCTTAAAAGGTAAGTATAAATATTCATTCTTTGCTGCCTGATTGTCCTTCAAGCCGTGGCCATCTTGGATCATGAGCTCAAATCCAAAGTGCTTCCATCTGCTGTGACCATGGCTATGCTGACCTTCAGACCTCAGGGACAACCTCTACCAGCTGGCCACTTCTGTTTGCCCTAATAAATAAGCATGTGTTTGCTGTAAACAATACACTATTTCATTAAAAGGTGAATGGTATGTTAAAATTAAATCTATTGATTATTAAAATAACTTGTCAATAGGCACAGGTAAATTACTACCACAATAATTATTGATAAAATTCTCAGTCAGTTAAAAACTCCCTTTAAACTGAGTAAACTGGGTGTTTTTGCCCATGTAAATGAATTGAGCCCTAGACCTATGTCACTGGAATGCACATACTACAACCTGGACACTAACTTGACCATGCTGTTGGACTCCATCGGATCCTAAATCTACTGACTTTTCAGCTGAATACGAAGGACTTTTCCGTTGCTTACATCTGACAGAATTTACTGAGAGATGTTAAGGTTTATATCAGCAGTAAAACGTTGGTAGTGTGTATATATATGGATAATAACTGATGGACAGTTGGAACCAAGTCTTAGTCCAGGATTGGGAGTAAATTGAACCTACAGTGATTTTTAAACTAATTGAGAATTTTAGCAACTATTATTGGCCCTTATTCTGGTTGGTGCGGTCAGAGCCGCACACGGGGCTCCGACCGCACAAACCAAGGGCCGCCCACCAGACGGATCGCCACGGCCGTCCTTACACGGACGGCTGGCGATCCGCACAAAAATGGTGGAGGCGTACGCCTCCACCATGGTGGGAGCTGCCCCCTGCATTCGATGGTCGTCGACCATCGAAGGCAGGGCCGCACGCCGCGGCAGCTCCCGCAAGCTGAGACCACACGGACAATCGTCCGTGTGGTAGCTTGTATGGGGGCTGAAAGCTGACATCCGGCGACGTCAGCTTTCCGCCCCCATGTCATGGTAATGAGGGCGTCATGCCCTCATTACCATGCATACGCCCCGCGTTTGCATGGGAACGCCCATGAAACGCGGGGCGTACACATAGGGAAATGAGGGCATGATGCCTCTCACGCCCCTATACGCCCCCTTTGCGGCGGACGAAAGACGTCTGCGGCGAAGGGGGCTGCACATGCGCAGAATGACCTCTGCGCATGTGCAGACCAAAAACATTGGCGGTACGGCCGCACGCGGGCCGTACCGTGCCGATTAGAATAAGGGCCATTGTTAGGAATATTAGACTGTAAGCTCCAATGGGGCAGGGACTAATATGAATAATGCAACACTGTATGTATAAGTGTGTTTCTGCATGTTAGTAAGTGTAGAATGTAAGCTCCTTTGGGGCAGGGACTAAAACAAGTAATGCATCGCTGTATGTATGAGTGTGTTTCTGCATGTTAGTAAGTGTAGACTGTAAGCTCCTTTGGGGCAGAGACTTATATGGATGACTTGTATTTTCTTTACAGCACTGTGTTAATGTCTAGCTCAATAAAAAAAACCCAGTAATAATAAATATGCATGTATATCATGAACATATTATCGCGCCTTTATGTTCTTTTTTCAGGTGGACATTCTCTATGATGGAATTATGATACCACAGCCATGCCAGCTACATCCCTGGTCTTCGGCGAGGTCATCTTCCTACCAAACATCTACTGAAATAGAAGAGCAGGACTAGTGGAGCTGAGAAAGTTAATTAATATTATTATTAATTACTGATAACTCTCAGGCTAGACTTTAGCTCTAGACCTGTAGAGGCGCGATAATATGTTCCTGATATACATGGATATTTATTATATACTTTATGAATATTTGCTTTAGACTCTGTGTCATAAAGTGTTTTCAGATATTGATGAATTTTAGTCCTCATGCTATTGTATGGGGACATTGACCCAGATCAGAACTGAACATGGAGCAGGAGATATCTATGATATCTCCTGCATAATTTTTGTAATGAATTGCAACAATACTTAATTCTTAAAAGGTAAGTATAAATATTCATTCTTTGCTGCCTGATTGTCCTTCAAGCCGTGGCCATCTTGGATCCTGAGCTCAAATCCAAAGTGCTTCCATCTGCTGTGACCATGGCTATGCTGACCTTCAGACCTCAGGGACAACCTCTACCAGCTGGCCACTTCTGTTTGCCCTAATAAATAAGCATGTGTTTGCTGTAAAAAATACACTATTTCATTAAAAGGTGAATGGTATGTTAAAATTAAATCTATTGATTATTAAAATAACTTGTCAATAGGCACAGGTAAATTACTACCACAATAATTATTGATAAAATTCTCAGTCAGTTAAAAACTCCCTTTAAACTGAGTAAACTGGGTGTTTTTGCCCATGTAAATGAATTGAGCCCTAGACCTATGTCCCTGGAATGCACATACTACAACCTGGACACTAACTTGACCATGCTGTTGGACTCAATCGGATCCTAAATCTACTGACTTTTCAGCTGAATACGAAGGACTTTTCCGTTGCTTACATCTGACAGAATTTACTGAGAGATGTTAAGGTTTATATCAGCAGTAAAACGTTGGTAGTGTGTATATATATGGATAATAACTGATGGACAGTTGGAACCAAGTCTTAGTCCAGGATTGGGAGTAAATTGAACCTACAGTGATTTTTAAACTACAGTATGTTACTATTAACATCCTTGCTGGCGGGTCGCCAGAACGTACGCGCTGGCGACCTGCCAGCAGCCTCGCCAGCGAGGAGACTGAGACGCACGTGCGTCTCACGCGCACGCGCGTCTCAGTCTCCGTCGCTGGCGCGACGGAAAACCTTGTCCGTCTACGCCTCAGGGAGACGGACAGGGTTAGGGGGGGTTAGGGGGGGTGCGGGCAGGCGGCGGGGACCCCGGGTTACCGCCGGCAAGCCGGCGGGGACCCGGGGGAACGGATCGAAGCGCCGTCGGAAGGGGACGCGCGCGCCTCTCGTGCGCGCGCGTCCCCTTCTCACCATCGCCATGGCGCTGGCGGGGGATGGCGGCTGGCGACGCCAGCGCCATCCCCTGCAAAGATGGACCCTGACCCATCTGTAATTGAGAATTTTAGCAATTATTATTGTTAGGAATATTAGACTGTAAGCTCCAATGGGGCAGGGACTAATATGAATAATGCAACACTGTATGTATAAGTGTGTTTCTGCATGTTAGTAAGTGTAGAATGTAAGCTCCTTTGGGGCAGGGACTAAAACAAGTAATGCATCGCTGTATGTATGAGTGCGTTTCTGCATGTTAGTAAGTGTAGACTGTAAGCTCCTTTAGGGCAGAGACTGATATGGATGACTTGTATTTTCTTTACAACACTGTGTTAATGTCTAGCTCAATAAAAATAAACAGTAATAATAAATATGCATGTATATCATGAACATATTATCGCGCCTTTATGTTCTTTTTTCAGGTGGACATTCTCTATGATGGAATTATGATACCACAGCCATGCCAGCTACATCCCTGGTCTTCGGCGAGGTCATCTTCCTACCAAACATCTACTGAAATAGAAGAGCAGGACTAGTTGAGCTGAGAAAGGTAATTAATATTATTATTAATTACTGATAACTCTCAGGCTAGACTTTAGCTCTAGACCTGTAGAGGCGCGATAATATGTTCCTGATATACATGGATATTTATTATATACTTTATGAATATTTGCTTTAGACTCTGTGTCATAAAGTTTTTTCAGATATTGATGAATTTTAGTCCTCATGCTATTGTATGGGGACATTGACCCAGATCAGAACTGAACATGGAGCAGGAGATATCTATGATATCTCCTGCATTATTTTTGTAATGAATTGCAACAATACTTAATTCTTAAAAGGTAAGTATAAATATTCATTCTCTGCTGCCTGATTGTCCTTCAAGCCGTGGCCATCTTGGATCCTGAGCTCAAATCCAAAGTGCTTCCATCTGCTGTGACCATGGCTATGCTGACCTTCAGACCTCAGGGACAACCTCTACCAGCTGGCCTCTTCTGTTTGCCCTAATAAATAAGCATGTGTTTGCTGTAAACAATACACTATTTCATTAAAAGGTGAATGGTATGTTAAAATTAAATCTATTGATTATTAAAATAACTTGTCAATAGGCACAGGTAAATTACTACCACAATAATTATTGATAAAATTCTCAGTCAGTAAAAACTCCCTTTAAACTGAGTAAACTGGGTGTTTTTGCCCATGTAAATGAATTGAGCTCTAGACCTATGTCACTGGAATGCACATACTACAACCTGGACACTAACTTGACCATGCTGTTGGACTCCATCGGATCCTAAATCTACTGACTTTTCAGCTGAATACGAAGGACTTTTCCGTTGCTTACATCTGACAGAATTTACTGAGAGATGTTAAGGTTTATATCAGCAGTAAAACGTTGGTAGTGTGTATATATATGGATAATAACTGATGGACAGTTGGAACCAAGTCTTAGTCCAGGATTGGGAGTAAATTGAACCTACAGTGATTTTTAAACTAATTGAGAATGTTATCAATTATTATTGTTAGGAATATTAGACTGTAAGCTCCAATGGGGCAGGGACTAATATGAATAATGCAACACTGTATGTATAAGTGTGTCTCTGCATGTTAGTAAGTGTAGACTGTAAGCTTCTTTGGGGCAGGGACTAAAACAAGTAATGCATTGCTGTATGTATGAGTGTGTTTCTGCATGTTAGTAAGTGTAGACTGTAAGCTCCTTTGGGGCAGAGACTTATATGGATGACTTGTATTTTCTTTACAGCACTGTGTTAATGTCTAGCTCAATAAAAAAAAAACAGTAATAATAAATATGCATGTATATCATGAACATATTATCGCGCCTTTATGTTCTTTTTTCAGGTGGACATTCTCTATGATGGAATTATGATACCACAGCCATGCCAGTTACATCCCTGGTCTTCGGCGAGGTCATCTTCCTACCAAACATCTACTGAAATAGAAGAGCAGGACTAGTGGAGCTGAGAAAGTTAATTAATATTATTATTAATTACTGATAACTCTCAGGCTAGACTTTAGCTCTAGACCTGTAGAGGCGCGATAATATGTTCCTGATATACATGGATATTTATTATATACTTTATGAATATTTGCTTTAGACTCTGTGTCATAAAGTGTTTTCAGATATTGATGAATTTTAGTCCTCATGCTATTGTATGGGGACATTGACCCAGATCAGAACTGAACATGGAGCAGGAGATATCTATGATATCTCCTGCATAATTTTTGTAATGAATTGCAACAATACTTAATTCTTAAAAGGTAAGTATAAATATTCATTCTTTGCTGCCTGATTGTCCTTCAAGCCGTGGCCATCTTGGATCCTGAGCTCAAATCCAAAGTGCTTCCATCTGCTGTGACCATGGCTATGCTGACCTTCAGACCTCAGGGACAACCTCTACCAGCTGGCCACTTCTGTTTGCCCTAATAAATAAGCATGTGTTTGCTGTAAAAAATACACTATTTCATTAAAAGGTGAATGGTATGTTAAAATTAAATCTATTGATTATTAAAATAACTTGTCAATAGGCACAGGTAAATTACTACCACAATAATTATTGATAAAATTCTCAGTCAGTTAAAAACTCCCTTTAAACTGAGTAAACTGGGTGTTTTTGCCCATGTAAATGAATTGAGCCCTAGACCTATGTCCCTGGAATGCACATACTACAACCTGGACACTAACTTGACCATGCTGTTGGACTCAATCGGATCCTAAATCTACTGACTTTTCAGCTGAATACGAAGGACTTTTCCGTTGCTTACATCTGACAGAATTTACTGAGAGATGTTAAGGTTTATATCAGCAGTAAAACGTTGGTAGTGTGTATATATATGGATAATAACTGATGGACAGTTGGAACCAAGACTTAGTCCAGGATTGGGAGTAAATTGAACCTACAGTGATTTTTAAACTACAGTATGTTACTATTAACATCCTTGCTGGCGGGTCGCCAGAACGTACGCGCTGGCGACCTGCCAGCAGCCTCGCCAGCGAGGAGACTGAGACGCACGTGCGTCTCACGCGCACGCGCGTCTCAGTCTCCGTCGCTGGCGCGACGGAAAACCTTGTCCGTCTACGCCTCAGGGAGACGGACAGGGTTAGGGGGGGTTAGGGGGGGTGCGGGCAGGCGGTGGGGACCCCGGGTTACCGCCGGCAAGCCGGCGGGGACCCGGGGGAACGGTTCGAAGCGCCGTCGGAAGGGGACGCGCGCGCCTCTCGTGCGCGCGCGTCCCCTTCTCACCATCGCCATGGCGCTGGCGGGGGATGGCGGCTGGCGACGCCAGCGCCATCCCCTGCAAAGATGGACCCTGACCCATCTGTAATTGAGAATTTTAGCAATTATTATTGTTAGGAATATTAGACTGTAAGCTCCAATGGGGCAGGGACTAATATGAATAATGCAACACTGTATGTATAAGTGTGTTTCTGCATGTTAGTAAGTGTAGAATGTAAGCTCCTTTGGGGCAGGGACTAAAACAAGTAATGCATCGCTGTATGTATGAGTGCGTTTCTGCATGTTAGTAAGTGTAGACTGTAAGCTCCTTTAGGGCAGAGACTGATATGGATGACTTGTATTTTCTTTACAACACTGTGTTAATGTCTAGCTCAATAAAAATAAACAGTAATAATAAATATGCATGTATATCATGAACATATTATCGCGCCTTTATGTTCTTTTTTCAGGTGGACATTCTCTATGATGGAATTATGATACCACAGCCATGCCAGCTACATCCCTGGTCTTCGGCGAGGTCATCTTCCTACCAAACATCTACTGAAATAGAAGAGCAGGACTAGTTGAGCTGAGAAAGGTAATTAATATTATTATTAATTACTGATAACTCTCAGGCTAGACTTTAGCTCTAGACCTGTAGAGGCGCGATAATATGTTCCTGATATACATGGATATTTATTATATACTTTATGAATATTTGCTTTAGACTCTGTGTCATAAAGTTTTTTCAGATATTGATGAATTTTAGTCCTCATGCTATTGTATGGGGACATTGACCCAGATCAGAACTGAACATGGAGCAGGAGATATCTATGATATCTCCTGCATTATTTTTGTAATGAATTGCAACAATACTTAATTCTTAAAAGGTAAGTATAAATATTCATTCTCTGCTGCCTGATTGTCCTTCAAGCCGTGGCCATCTTGGATCCTGAGCTCAAATCCAAAGTGCTTCCATCTGCTGTGACCATGGCTATGCTGACCTTCAGACCTCAGGGACAACCTCTACCAGCTGGCCTCTTCTGTTTGCCCTAATAAATAAGCATGTGTTTGCTGTAAACAATACACTATTTCATTAAAAGGTGAATGGTATGTTAAAATTAAATCTATTGATTATTAAAATAACTTGTCAATAGGCACAGGTAAATTACTACCACAATAATTATTGATAAAATTCTCAGTCAGTTAAAAACTCCCTTTAAACTGAGTAAACTGGGTGTTTTTGCCCATGTAAATGAATTGAGCTCTAGACCTATGTCACTGGAATGCACATACTACAACCTGGACACTAACTTGACCATGCTGTTGGACTCCATCGGATCCTAAATCTACTGACTTTTCAGCTGAATACGAAGGACTTTTCCGTTGCTTACATCTGACAGAATTTACTGAGAGATGTTAAGGTTTATATCAGCAGTAAAACGTTGGTAGTGTGTATATATATGGATAATAACTGATGGACAGTTGGAACCAAGTCTTAGTCCAGGATTGGGAGTAAATTGAACCTACAGTGATTTTTAAACTAATTGAGAATGTTATCAATTATTATTGTTAGGAATATTAGACTGTAAGCTCCAATGGGGCAGGGACTAATATGAATAATGCAACACTGTATGTATAAGTGTGTCTCTGCATGTTAGTAAGTGTAGACTGTAAGCTTCTTTGGGGCAGGGACTAAAACAAGTAATGCATCACTGTATGTATGAGTGTGTTTCTGCATGTTAGTAAGTGTAGACTGTAAGCTCCTTTGGGGCAGAGACTGATATGGATGACTTGTATTTTCTTTACAGCACTGTGTTAATGTCTAGCTCAATAAAAAAAAACAGTAATAATAAATATGCATGTATATCATGAACATATTATCGCGCCTTTATGTTCTTTTTTCAGGTGGACATTCTCTATGATGGAATTATGATACCACAGCCATGCCAGCTACATCCCTGGTCTTCGGCGAGGTCATCTTCCTACCAAACATCTACTGAAATAGAAGAGCAGGACTAGTTGAGCTGAGAAAGGTAATTAATATTATTATTAATTACTGATAACTCTCAGGCTAGACTTTAGCTCTAGACCTGTAGAGGCGCGATAATATGTTCCTCATATACATGGATATTTATTATATACTTTATGAATATTTGCTTTAGACTCTGTGTCATAAAGTGTTTTCAGATATTGATGAATTTTAGTCCTCATGCTATTGTATGGGGACATTGACCCAGATCAGAACTGAACATGGAGCAGGAGATATCTATGATATCTCCTGCATTATTTTTGTAATGAATTGCAACAATACTTAATTCTTAAAAGGTAAGTATAAATATTCATTCTTTGCTGCCTGATTGTCCTTCAAGCCGTGGCCATCTTGGATCCTGAGCTCAATCCAAAGTGCTTCCATCTGCTGTGACCATGGCTATGCTGACCTTCAGACCTCAGGGACAACCTCTACCAGCTGGCCACTTCTGTTTGCCCTAATAAATAAGCATGTGTTTGCTGTAAACAATACACTATTTCATTAAAAGGTGAATGGTATGTTAAAATTAAATCTATTGATTATTAAAATAACTTGTCAATAGGCACAGGTAAATTACTACCACAATAATTATTGATAAAATTCTCAGTCAGTTAAAAACTCCCTTTAAACTGAGTAAACTGGGTGTTTTTGCCCATGTAAATGAATTGAGCCCTAGGCCTATGTCACTGGAATGCACATACTACAACCTGGACACTAACTTGACCATGCTGTTGGACTCCATCGGATCCTAAATCTACTGACTTTTCAGCTGAATACGAAGGACTTTTCCGTTGCTTACATCTGACAGAATTTACTGAGAGATGTTAAGGTTTATATCAGCAGTAAAACGTTGGTAGTGTGTATATATATGGATAATTACTGATGGACAGTTGGAACCAAGTCTTAGTCCAGGATTGGGAGTAAATTGAACCTACAGTGATTTTTAAACTACAGTATGTTACTATTAACATCCTTGCTGGCGGGTCGCCAGAACGTACGCGCTGGCGACCCGCCAGCAGCCTCGCCAGCGAGGAGACTGAGACGCACGTGCGTCTCACGCGCACGCGCGTCTCAGTCTCCGTCGCTGGCGCGACGGAAAACCTTGTCCGTCTACGCCTCAGGGAGACGGACAGGGTTAGGGGGGGTTAGGGGGGGTGCGGGCAGGCGGCGGGGACCCCGGGTTACCGCCGGCAAGCCGGCGGGGACCCGGGGGAACGGATCGAAGCGCCGTCGGAAGGGGACGCGCGCGCCTCTCGTGCGCGCGCGTCCTCTTCTCACCATCGCCATGGCGCTGGCGGGGGATGGCGGCTGGCGACGCCAGCGCCATCCCCTGCAAAGATGGACCCTGACCCATCTGTAATTGAGAATTTTAGCAATTATTATTGTTAGGAATATTAGACTGTAAGCTCCAATGGGGCAGGGACTAATATGAATAATGCAACACTGTATGTATAAGTGTGTTTCTGCATGTTAGTAAGTGTAGAATGTAAGCTCCTTTGGGGCAGGGACTAAAACAAGTAATGCATCGCTGTATGTATGAGTGTGTTTCTGCATGTTAGTAAGTGTAGACTGTAAGCTCCTTTAGGGCAGAGACTGATATGGATGACTTGTATTTTCTTTACAGCACTGTGTTAATGTCTAGCTCAATAAAAATAAACAGTAATAATAAATATGCATGTATATCATGAACATATTATCGCGCCTTTATGTTCTTTTTTCAGGTGGACATTCTCTATGATGGAATTATGATACCACAGCCATGCCAGCTACATCCCTGGTCTTCGGCGAGGTCATCTTCCTACCAAACATCTACTGAAATAGAAGAGCAGGACTAGTTGAGCTGAGAAAGGTAATTAATATTATTATTAATTACTGATAACTCTCAGGCTAGACTTTAGCTCTAGACCTGTAGAGGCGCGATAATATGTTCCTGATATACATGGATATTTATTATATACTTTATGAATATTTGCTTTAGACTCTGTGTCATAAAGTTTTTTCAGATATTGATGAATTTTAGTCCTCATGCTATTGTATGGGGACATTGACCCAGATCAGAACTGAACATGGAGCAGGAGATATCTATGATATCTCCTGCATTATTTTTGTAATGAATTGCAACAATACTTAATTCTTAAAAGGTAAGTATAAATATTCATTCTCTGCTGCCTGATTGTCCTTCAAGCCGTGGCCATCTTGGATCCTGAGCTCAAATCCAAAGTGCTTCCATCTGCTGTGACCATGGCTATGCTGACCTTCAGACCTCAGGGACAACCTCTACCAGCTGGCCTCTTCTGTTTGCCCTAATAAATAAGCATGTGTTTGCTGTAAACAATACACTATTTCATTAAAAGGTGAATGGTATGTTAAAATTAAATCTATTGATTATTAAAATAACTTGTCAATAGGCACAGGTAAATTACTACCACAATAATTATTGATAAAATTCTCAGTCAGTTAAAAACTCCCTTTAAACTGAGTAAACTGGGTGTTTTTGCCCATGTAAATGAATTGAGCTCTAGACCTATGTCACTGGAATGCACATACTACAACCTGGACACTAACTTGACCATGCTGTTGGACTCCATCGGATCCTAAATCTACTGACTTTTCAGCTGAATACGAAGGACTTTTCCGTTGCTTACATCTGACAGAATTTACTGAGAGATGTTAAGGTTTATATCAGCAGTAAAACGTTGGTAGTGTGTGTATATATATGGATAATAACTGATGGACAGTTGGAACCAAGTCTTAGTCCAGGATTGGGAGTAAATTGAACCTACAGTGATTTTTAAACTAATTGAGAATGTTATCAATTATTATTGTTAGGAATATTAGACTGTAAGCTCCAATGGGGCAGGGACTAATATGAATAATGCAACACTGTATGTATAAGTGTGTCTCTGCATGTTAGTAAGTGTAGACTGTAAGCTTCTTTGGGGCAGGGACTAAAACAAGTAATGCATCACTGTATGTATGAGTGTGTTTCTGCATGTTAGTAAGTGTAGACTGTAAGCTCCTTTGGGGCAGAGACTGATATGGATGACTTGTATTTTCTTTACAGCACTGTGTTAATGTCTAGCTCAATAAAAAAAACCAGTAATAATAAATATGCATGTATATCATGAACATATTATCGCGCCTTTATGTTCTTTTTTCAGGTGGACATTCTCTATGATGGAATTATGATACCACAGCCATGCCAGCTACATCTCTGGTCTTCGGCGAGTTCATCTTCCTACCAAACATCTACTGAAATAGAAGAGCAGGACTAGTGGAGCTGAGAAAGGTAATTAATATTATTATTAATTACTGATAACTCTCAGGCTAGACTTTAGCTCTAGACCTGTAGAGGCGCGATAATATGTTCCTGATATACATGGATATTTATTATATACTGTATGAATATTTGCTTTAGACTCTGTGTCATAAAGTGTTTTCAGATATTGATGAATTTTAGTCCTCATGCTATTGTATGGGGACATTGACCCAGATCAGAACTGAACAGGGAGCAGGAGATATCTATGATATCTCCTGCATTATTTTTGTAATGAATTGCAACAATACTTAATTCTTAAAAGGTAAGTATAAATATTCATTCTTTGCTGCCTGATTGTCCTTCAAGCCGTGGCCATCTTGGATCCTGAGCTCAAATCCAAAGTGCTTCCATCTGCTGTGACCATGGCTATGCTGACCTTCAGACCTCAGGGACAACCTCTACCAGCTGGCCACTTCTGTTTGCCCTAATAAATAAGCATGTGTTTGCTGTAAACAATACACTATTTCAGGGGTTCCCAAACTTTTTTGAATCACGGCAACCTAGCCTATCAGAATTTTTTCGCGGCACCCCTAGGCCCAAAAACAATGAATTAGATTGGGTTTATATGCGATTCTTAGGGTCAGTTATGTTCTAATGGGCAGGATTTAATTCTGTTTGTACACATTTTATGATTGGCAGCCTCCAGCACTGGTTTTGCCCATAAATAATTAACCATAAATAAATTGAATTGGTCCTGGACCACCAACCTGGGGCACCCCTGCAAGTGTCCCGAGGCACCCCAGGGAGCTACGGCACACAGTTTGGGAACCACTGCACTATTTCATTAAAAGGTGAATGGTATGTTAAAATTAAATCTATTGATTATTAAAATAACTTGTCAATAGGCACAGGTAAATTACTACCACAATAATTATTGATAAAATTCTCAGTCAGTTAAAAACTCCCTTTAAACTGAGTAAACTGGGTGTTTTTGCCCATGTAAATGAATTGAGCCCTAGACCTATGTCACTGGAATGCACATACTACAACCTGGACACTAACTTGACCATGCTGTTGGACTCCATCGGATCCTAAATCTACTGACTTTTCAGCTGAATACGAAGGACTTTTCCGTTGCTTACATCTGACAGAATTTACTGAGAGATGTTAAGGTTTATATCAGCAGTAAAACGTTGGTAGTGTGTATATATATGGATAATAACTGATGGACAGTTGGAACCAAGTCTTAGTCCAGGATTGGGAGTAAATTGAACCTACAGTGATTTTTAAACTAATTGAGAATTTTAGCAATTATTATTGTTAGGAATATTAGACTGTAAGCTCCAATGGGGCAGGGACTAATATGAATAATGCAACACTGTATGTATAAGTGTGTTTCTGCATGTTAGTAAGTATAGAATGTAAGCTCCTTTGGGGCAGGGACTAAAACAAGTAATGCATCGCTGTATGTATGAGTGTGTTTCTGCATGTTAGTAAGTGTAGACTGTAAGCTCCTTTAGGGCAGAGACTGATATGGATGACTTGTATTTTCTTTACAGCACTGTGTTAATGTCTAGCTCAATAAAAAAAACAGTAATAATAAATATGCATGTATATCATGAACATATTATCGCGCCTTTATGTTCTTTTTTCAGGTGGACATTCTCTATGATGGAATTATGATACCACAGCCATGCCAGCTACATCCCTGGTCTTCGGCGAGGTCATCTTCCTACCAAACATCTACTGAAATAGAAGAGCAGGACTAGTTGAGCTGAGAAAGGTAATTAATATTATTATTAATTACTGATAACTCTCAGGCTAGACTTTAGCTCTAGACCTGTAGAGGCGCGATAATATGTTCCTCATATACATGGATATTTATTATATACTTTATGAATATTTGCTTTAGACTCTGTGTCAAAGTGTTTTCAGATATTGATGAATTTTAGTCCTCATGCTATTGTATGGGGACATTGACCCAGATCAGAACTGAACATGGAGCAGGAGATATCTATGATATCTCCTGCATTATTTTTGTAATGAATTGCAACAATACTTAATTCTTAAAAGGTAAGTATAAATATTCATTCTTTGCTGCCTGATTGTCCTTCAAGCCGTGGCCATCTTGGATCCTGAGCTCAAATCCAAAGTGCTTCCATCTGCTGTGACCATGGCTATGCTGACCTTCAGACCTCAGAGACAACCTCTACCAGCTGGCCACTTCTGTTTGCCCTAATAAATAAGCATGTGTTTGCTGTAAACAATACACTATTTCATTAAAAGGTGAATGGTATGTTAAAATTAAATCTATTGATTATTAAAATAACTTGTCAATAGGCACAGGTAAATTACTACCACAATAATTATTGATAAAATTCTCAGTCAGTTAAAAACTCCCTTTAAACTGAGTAAACTGGGTGTTTTTGCCCATGTAAATGAATTGAGCCCTAGACCTATGTCACTGGAATGCACATACTACAACCTGGACACTAACTTGACCATGCTGTTGGACTCCATCGGATCCTAAATCTACTGACTTTTCAGCTGAATACGAAGGACTTTTCCGTTGCTTACATCTGACAGAATTTACTGAGAGATGTTAAGGTTTATATCAGCAGTAAAACGTTGGTAGTGTGTATATATATGGATAATAACTGATGGACAGTTGGAACCAAGTCTTAGTCCAGGATTGGGAGTAAATTGAACCTACAGTGATTTTTAAACTAATTGAGAATTTTAGCAATTATTATTGTTAGGAATATTAGACTGTAAGCTCCAATGGGGCAGGGACTAATATGAATAATGCAACACTGTATGTATAAGTGTGTTTCTGCATGTTAGTAAGTGTAGAATGTAAGCTCCTTTGGGGCAGGGACTAAAACAAGTAATGCATCGCTGTATGTATGAGTGTGTTTCTGCATGTTAGTAAGTGTAGACTGTAAGCTCCTTTAGGGCAGAGACTGATATGGATGACTTGTATTTTCTTTACAGCACTGTGTTAATGTCTAGCTCAATAAAAAAAACAGTAATAATAAATATGCATGTATATCATGAACATATTATCGCGCCTTTATGTTCTTTTTTCAGGTGGACATTCTCTATGATGGAATTATGATACCACAGCCATGCCAGCTACATCCCTGGTCTTCGGCGAGGTCATCTTCCTACCAAACATCTACTGAAATAGAAGAGCAGGACTGGTTGAGCTGAGAAAGGTAATTAATATTATTATTAATTACTGATAACTCTCAGGCTAGACTTTAGCTCTAGACCTGTAGAGGCGCGATAATATGTTCCTCATATACATGGATATTTATTATATACTTTATGAATATTTGCTTTAGACTCTGTGTCATAAAGTGTTTTCAGATATTGATGAATTTTAGTCCTCATGCTATTGTATGGGGACATTGACCCAGATCAGAACTGAACATGGAGCAGGAGATATCTATGATATCTCCTGCATTATTTTTGTAATGAATTGCAACAATACTTAATTCTTAAAAGGTAAGTATAAATATTCATTCTTTGCTGCCTGATTGTCCTTCAAGCCGTGGCCATCTTGGATCCTGAGCTCAAATCCAAAGTGCTTCCATCTGCTGTGACCATGGCTATGCTGACCTTCAGACCTCAGGGACAACCTCTACCAGCTGGCCACTTCTGTTTGCCCTAATAAATAAGCATGTGTTTGCTGTAAACAATACACTATTTCATTAAAAGGTGAATGGTATGTTAAAATTAAATCTATTGATTATTAAAATAACTTGTCAATAGGCACAGGTAAATTACTACCACAATAATTATTGATAAAATTCTCAGTCAGTTAAAAACTCCCTTTAAACTGAGTAAACTGGGTGTTTTTGCCCATGTAAATGAATTGAGCCCTAGACCTATGTCACTGGAATGCACATACTACAAACTGGACACTAACTTGACCATGCTGTTGGACTCCATCGGATCCTAAATCTACTGACTTTTCAGCTGAATACGAAGGACTTTTCCGTTGCTTACATCTGACAGAATTTACTGAGAGATGTTAAGGTTTTTATCAGCAGTAAAACTTTGGTAGTGTGTATATATATGGATAATAACTGATGGACAGTTGGAACCAAGTCTTAGTCCAGGATTGGGAGTAAATTGAACCTTCAGTGATTTTTAAACTAATTGAGAATTTTAGCAATTATTATTGTTAGGAATATTAGACTGTAAGCTCCAATGGGGCAGGGACTAATATGAATAATGCAACACTGTATGTATAAGTGTGTTTCTGCATGTTAGTAAGTGTAGAATGTAAGCTCCTTTGGGGCAGGGACTAAAACAAGTAATGCATCGCTGTATGTATGAGTGTGTTTCTGCATGTTAGTAAGTGTAGACTGTAAGCTCCTTTAGGGCAGAGACTGATATGGATGACTTGTATTTTCTTTACAGCACTGTGTTAATGTCTAGCTCAATAAAAAAAACAGTAATAATAAATATGCATGTATATCATGAACATATTATCGCGCCTTTATGTTCTTTTTTCAGGTGGACATTCTCTATGATGGAATTATGATACCACAGCCATGCCAGCTACATCCCTGGTCTTCGGCGAGGTCATCTTCCTACCAAACATCTACTGAAATAGAAGAGCAGGACTAGTTGAGCTGAGAAAGGTAATTAATATTATTATTAATTACTGATAACTCTCAGGCTAGGCTTTAGCTCTAGACCTGTAGAGGCGCGATAATATGTTCCTCATATACATGGATATTTATTATATACTTTATGAATATTTGCTTTAGACTCTGTGTCATAAAGTGTTTTCAGATATTGATGAATTTTAGTCCTCATGCTATTGTATGGGGACATTGACCCAGATCAGAACTGAACATGGAGCAGGAGATATCTATGATATCTCCTGCATTATTTTTGTAATGAATTGCAACAATACTTAATTCTTAAAAGGTAAGTATAAATATTCATTCTTTGCTGCCTGATTGTCCTTCAAGCCGTGGCCATCTTGGATCCTGAGCTCAAATCCAAAGTGCTTCCATCTGCTGTGACCATGGCTATGCTGACCTTCAGACCTCAGGGACAACCTCTACCAGCTGGCCACTTCTGTTTGCCCTAATAAATAAGCATGTGTTTGCTGTAAACAATACACTATTTCATTAAAAGGTGAATGGTATGTTAAAATTAAATCTATTGATTATTAAAATAACTTGTCAATAGGCACAGGTAAATTACTACCACAATAATTATTGATAAAATTCTCAGTCAGTTAAAAACTCCCTTTAAACTGAGTAAACTGGGTGTTTTTGCCCATGTAAATGAATTGAGCCCTAGACCTATGTCACTGGAATGCACATACTACAAACTGGACACTAACTTGACCATGCTGTTGGACTCCATCGGATCCTAAATCTACTGACTTTTCAGCTGAATACGAAGGACTTTTCCGTTGCTTACATCTGACAGAATTTACTGAGAGATGTTAAGGTTTTTATCAGCAGTAAAACGTTGGTAGTGTGTATATATATGGATAATAACTGATGGACAGTTGGAACCAAGTCTTAGTCCAGGATTGGGAGTAAATTGAACCTACAGTGATTTTTAAACTAATTGAGAATTTTAGCAATTATTATTGTTAGGAATATTAGACTGTAAGCTCCAATGGGGCAGGGACTAATATGAATAATGCAACACTGTATGTATAAGTGTGTTTCTGCATGTTAGTAAGTGTAGAATGTAAGCTCCTTTGGGGCAGGGACTAAAACAAGTAATGCATCGCTGTATGTATGAGTGTGTTTCTGCATGTTAGTAAGTGTAGACTGTAAGCTCCTTTAGGGCAGAGACTGATATGGATGACTTGTATTTTCTTTACAGCACTGTGTTAATGTCTAGCTCAATAAAAAAAACAGTAATAATAAATATGCATGTATATCATGAACATATTATCGCGCCTTTATGTTCTTTTTTCAGGTGGACATTCTCTATGATGGAATTATGATACCACAGCCATGCCAGCTACATCCCTGGTCTTCGGCGAGGTCATCTTCCTACCAAACATCTACTGAAATAGAAGAGCAGGACTAGTTGAGCTGAGAAAGGTAATTAATATTATTATTAATTACTGATAACTCTCAGGCTAGGCTTTAGCTCTAGACCTGTAGAGGCGCGATAATATGTTCCTCATATACATGGATATTTATTATATACTTTATGAATATTTGCTTTAGACTCTGTGTCATAAAGTGTTTTCAGATATTGATGAATTTTAGTCCTCATGCTATTGTATGGGGACATTGACCCAGATCAGAACTGAACATGGAGCAGGAGATATCTATGATATCTCCTGCATTATTTTTGTAATGAATTGCAACAATACTTAATTCTTAAAAGGTAAGTATAAATATTCATTCTTTGCTGCCTGATTGTCCTTCAAGCCGTGGCCATCTTGGATCCTGAGCTCAAATCCAAAGTGCTTCCATCTGCTGTGACCATGGCTATGCTGACCTTCAGACCTCAGGGACAACCTCTACCAGCTGGCCACTTCTGTTTGCCCTAATAAATAAGCATGTGTTTGCTGTAAACAATACACTATTTCATTAAAAGGTGAATGGTATGTTAAAATTAAATCTATTGATTATTAAAATAACTTGTCAATAGGCACAGGTAAATTACTACCACAATAATTATTGATAAAACTCTCAGTCAGTTAAAAACTCCCTGTAAACTGAGTAAACTGTGTGTTTTTGCCCATGTAAATGAATTGAGCTCTAGACCTATGTCACTGGAATGCACATACTACAACCTGGACACTAACTTGACCATGCTGTTGGACTCCATCGGATCCTAAATCTACTGACTTTTCAGCTGAATACGAAGGACTTTTCCGTTGCTTACATCTGACAGAATTTACTGAGAGATGTTAAGGTTTATATCAGCAGTAAAACGTTGGTAGTGTGTATATATATGGATAATAACTGATGGACAGTTGGAACCAAGTCTTAGTCCAGGATTGGGAGTAAATTGAACCTACAGTGATTTTTAAACTAATTGAGAATTTTAGCAATTATTATTGTTAGGAATATTAGACTGTAAGCTCCAATGGGGCAGGGACTAATATGAATAATGCAACACTGTATGTATAAGTGTGTTTCTGCATGTTAGTAAGTATAGAATGTAAGCTCCTTTGGGGCAGGGACTAAAACAAGTAATGCATCGCTGTATGTATGAGTGTGTTTCTGCATGTTAGTAAGTGTAGACTGTAAGCTCCTTTGGGGCATAGACTGATATGGATGACTTGTATTTTCTTTACAGCACTGTGTTAATGTCTAGCTCAATAAAAAAAAACAGTAATAATAAATATGCATGTATATCATGAACATATTATCGCGCCTTTATGTTCTTTTTTCAGGTGGACATTCTCTATGATGGAATTATGATACCACAGCCATGTCAGCTACATCCCTGGTCTTCGGCGAGGTCATCTTCCTACCAAACATCTACTGAAATAGAAGAGCAGGACTAGTTGAGCTGAGAAAGGTAATTAATATTATTATTAATTACTGATAACTCTCAGGCTAGACTTTAGCTCTAGACCTGTAGAGGCGCGATAATATGTTCCTGATATACATGGATATTTATTATATAATTTATGAATATTTGCTTTAGACTCTGTGTCATAAAGTGTTTTCAGATATTGATGAATTTTAGTCCTCATGCTATTGTATGGGGACATTGACCCAGATCAGAACTGAACATGGAGCAGGAGATATCTATGATATCTCCTGCATTATTTTTGTAATGAATTGCAACAATACTTAATTCTTAAAAGGTAAGTATAAATATTCATTCTTTGCTGCCTGATTGTCCTTCAAGCCGTGGCCATCTTGGATCCTGAGCTCAAATCCAAAGTGCTTCCATCTGCTGTGACCATGGCTATGCTGACATTCAGACCTCAGGGACAACCTCTACCAGCTGGCCACTTCTGTTTGCCCTAATAAATAAGCATATGTTTGCTGTAAACAATACACTATTTCAGGGGTTCCCAAACTTTTTTGAATCACGGCACCCTAGCCTATCAGAATTTTTTCGCGGCACCCCTAGGCCCAAAAACAATTAATTAGATTGGGTTTATATGCGATTCTTAGGGTCAGTTATGTTCTAATGGGCAGGATTTAATTCTGTTTGTACAAATTTTATGATTGGCAGCCTCCAGCACTGGTTTTGCCCATAAATAATTAACCATAAATAAATTGAATTGGTCCTGGACCACCAACCTGGGGCACCCCTGCAAGTGTCCCGAGGCACCCCAGGGAGCCACGGCACACAGTTTGGGAACCACTGCACTATTTCATTAAAAGGTGAATGGTATGTTAAAATTAAATCTATTGATTATTAAAATAACTTGTCAATAGGCACAGTTACTACCACAATAATTATTGATAAAATTCTCAGTCAGTTAAAAACTCCCTTTAAACTGAGTAAACTGGGTGTTTTTGCCCATGTAAATGAATTGAGCCCTAGACCTATGTCACTGGAATGCACATACTACAACCTGGACACTAACTTGACCATGCTGTTGGACTCCATCGGATCCTAAATCTACTGACTTTTCAGCTGAATACGAAGGACTTTTCCGTTGCTTACATCTGACAGAATTTACTGAGAGATGTTAAGGTTTATATCAGCAGTAAAACGTTGGTAGTGTGTATATATATGGATAATAACTGATGGACAGTTGGAACCAAGTCTTAGTCCAGGATTGGGAGTAAATTGAACCTACAGTGATTTTTAAACTAATTGAGAATTTTAGCAATTATTATTGTTAGGAATATTAGACTGTAAGCTCCAATGGGGCAGGGACTAATATGAATAATGCAACACTGTATGTATAAGTGTGTTTCTGCATGTTAGTAAGTGTAGAATGTAAGCTCCTTTGGGGCAGGGACTAAAACAAGTAATGCATCGCTGTATGTATGAGTGTGTTTCTGCATGTTAGTAAGTGTAGACTGTAAGCTCCTTTAGGGCAGAGACTGATATGGATGACTTGTATTTTCTTTACAGCACTGTGTTAATGTCTAGCTCAATAAAAAAAAACAGTAATAATAAATATGCATGTATATCATGAACATATTATCGCGCCTTTATGTTCTTTTTTCAGGTGGACATTCTCTATGATGGAATTATGATACCACAGCCATGCCAGCTATATCCCTGGTCTTCGGCGAGGTCATCTTCCTACCAAACATCTACTGAAATAGAAGAGCAGGACTAGTTGAGCTGAGAAAGGTAATTAATATTATTATTAATTACTGATAACTCTCAGGCTAGACTTTAGCTCTAGACCTGTAGAGGCGCGATAATATGTTCCTCATATACATGGATATTTATTATATACTTTATGAATATTTGCTTTAGACTCTGTGTCATAAAGTGTTTTCAGATATTGATGA
The DNA here is from genome assembly GCF_055691185.1 of Crinia signifera. Taxonomy (NCBI): domain Eukaryota; kingdom Metazoa; phylum Chordata; class Amphibia; order Anura; family Myobatrachidae; genus Crinia; species Crinia signifera. Next base: position 92,321,119 of record NC_139220.1, on the reverse strand, counting down.
ATTTTAGTCCTCATGCTATTGTATGGGGACATTGACCCAGATCAGAACTGAACATGGAGCAGGAGATATCTATGATATCTCCTGCATTATTTTTGTAATGAATTGCAACAATACTTAATTCTTAAAAGGTAAGTATAAATATTCATTCATTGCTGCCTGATTGTCCTTCAAGCCGTGGCCATCTTGGATCCTGAGCTCAAATCCAAAGTGCTTCCATCTGCTGTGACCATGGCTATGCTGACCTTCAGACCTCAGGGACAACCTCTACCAGCTGGCCACTTCTGTTTGCCCTAATAAATAAGCATGTGTTTGCTGTAAACAATACACTATTTCATTAAAAGGTGAATAGTATGTTAAAATTAAATCTATTGATTATTAAAATAACTTGTCAATAGGCACAGGTAAATTACTACCACAATAATTATTGATAAAATTCTCAGTCAGTTAAAAACTCCCTGTAAACTGAGTAAACTGGGTGTTTTTGCCCATGTAAATGAATTGAGCTCTAGACCTATGTCACTGGAATGCACATACTACAACCTGGACACTAACTTGACCATGCTGTTGGACTCCATCGGATCCTAAATCTACTGACTTTTCAGCTGAATACGAAGGACTTTTCCATTGCTTACATCTGACAGAATTTACTGAGAGATGTTAAGGTTTATATCAGCAGTAAAACGTTGGTAGTGTGTATATATATGGATAATAACTGATGGACAGTTGGAACCAAGTCTTAGTCCAGGATTGGGAGTAAATTGAACCTACAGTGATTTTTAAACAAATTGAGAATTTTAGCAATTATTATTGTTAGGAATATTAGACTGTAAGCTCCAATGGGGCAGGGACTAATATGAATAATGCAACACTGTATGTATAAGTGTGTTTCTGCATGTTAGTAAGTATAGAATGTAAGCTCCTTTGGGGCAGGGACTAAAACAAGTAATGCATCGCTGTATGTATGAGTTTGTTTCTGCATGTTAGTAAGTGTAGACTGTAAGCTCCTTTGGGGCATAGACTGATATGGATGACTTGTATTTTCTTTACAGCACTGTGTTAATGTCTAGCTCAATAAAAAAAACAGTAATAATAAATATGCATGTATATCATGAACATATTATCGCGCCTTTATGTTCTTTTTTCAGGTGGACATTCTCTATGATGGAATTATGATACCACAGCCATGCCAGCTACATCCCTGGTCTTCGGCGAGGTCATCTTCCTACCAAACATCTACTGAAATAGAAGAGCAGGACTAGTTGAGCTGAGAAAGGTAATTAATATTATTTCTAATTACTGATAACTCTCAGGCTAGACTTTAGCTCTAGACCTGTAGAGGCGCGATAATATGTTCCTGATATACATGGATATTTATTATATAATTTATGAATATTTGCTTTAGACTCTGTGTCATAAAGTGTTTTCAGATATTGATGAATTTTAGTCCTCATGCTATTGTATGGGGACATTGACCCAGATCAGAACTGAACATGGAGCAGGAGATATCTATGATATCTCCTGCATTATTTTTGTAATGAATTGCAACAATACTTAATTCTTAAAAGGTAAGTATAAATATTCATTCTCTGCTGCCTGATTGTCCTTCAAGCCGTGGCCATCTTGGATCCTGAGCTCAAATCCAAAGTGCTTCCATCTGCTGTGACCATGGCTATGCTGACCTTCAGACCTCAGGAACAACCTCTACCAGCTGGCCTCTTCTGTTTGCCCTAATAAATAAGCATGTGTTTGCTGTAAACAATACACTATTTCATTAAAAGGTGAATGGTATGTTAAAATTAAATCTATTGATTATTAAAATAACTTGTCAATAGGCACAGGTAAATTACTACCACAATAATTATTGATAAAATTCTCAGTCAGTTAAAAACTCCCTTTAAACTGAGTAAACTGGGTGTTTTTGCCCATGTAAATGAATTGAGCTCTAGACCTATGTCACTGGAATGCACATACTACAACCTGGACACTAACTTGACCATGCTGTTGGACTCCATCGGATCCTAAATCTACTGACTTTTCAGCTGAATACGAAGGACTTTTCCGTTGCTTACATCTGACAGAATTTACTGAGAGATGTTAAGGTTTATATCAGCAGTAAAACGTTGGTAGTGTGTATATATATGGATAATAACTGATGGACAGTTGGAACCAAGTCTTAGTCCAGGATTGGGAGTAAATTGAACCTACAGTGATTTTTAAACTAATTGAGAATGTTATCAATTATTATTGTTAGGAATATTAGACTGTAAGCTCCAATGGGGCAGGGACTAATATGAATAATGCAACACTGTATGTATAAGTGTGTCTCTGCATGTTAGTAAGTGTAGACTGTAAGCTTCTTTGGGGCAGGGACTAAAACAAGTAATGCATCACTGTATGTATGAGTGTGTTTCTGCATGTTAGTAAGTGTAGACTGTAAGCTCCTTTGGGGCAGAGACTGATATGGATGACTTGTATTTTCTTTACAGCACTGTGTTAATGTCTAGCTCAATAAAAAAAACAGTAATAATAAATATGCATGTATATCATGAACATATTATCGCGCCTTTATGTTCTTTTTTCAGGTGGACATTCTCTATGATGGAATTATGATACCACAGCCATGCCAGCTACATCCCTGGTCTTCGGCGAGGTCATCTTCCTACCAAACATCTACTGAAATAGAAGAGCAGGACTAGTTGAGCTGAGAAAGGTAATTAATATTATTATTAATTACTGATAACTCTCAGGCTAGACTTTAGCTCTAGACCTGTAGAGGCGCGATAATATGTTCCTGATATACATGGATATTTATTATATACTTTATGAATATTTGCTTTAGACTCTGTGTCATAAAGTTTTTTCAGATATTGATGAATTTTAGTCCTCATGCTATTGTATGGGGACATTGACCCAGATCAGAACTGAACATGGAGCAGGAGATATCTATGATATCTCCTGCATTATTTTTGTAATGAATTGCAACAATACTTAATTCTTAAAAGGTAAGTATAAATATTCATTCTCTGCTGCCTGATTGTCCTTCAAGCCGTGGCCATCTTGGATCCTGAGCTCAAATCCAAAGTGCTTCCATCTGCTGTGACCATGGCTATGCTGACCTTCAGACCTCAGGGACAACCTCTACCAGCTGGCCTCTTCTGTTTGCCCTAATAAATAAGCATGTGTTTGCTGTAAACAATACACTATTTCATTAAAAGGTGAATGGTATGTTAAAATTAAATCTATTGATTATTAAAATAACTTGTCAATAGGCACAGGTAAATTACTACCACAATAATTATTGATAAAATTCTCAGTCAGTTAAAAACTCCCTTTAAACTGAGTAAACTGGGTGTTTTTGCCCATGTAAATGAATTGAGCTCTAGACCTATGTCACTGGAATGCACATACTACAACCTGGACACTAACTTGACCATGCTGTTGGACTCCATCGGATCCTAAATCTACTGACTTTTCAGCTGAATACGAAGGACTTTTCCGTTGCTTACATCTGACAGAATTTACTGAGAGATGTTAAGGTTTATATCAGCAGTAAAACGTTGGTAGTGTGTATATATATGGATAATAACTGATGGACAGTTGGAACCAAGTCTTAGTCCAGGATTGGGAGTAAATTGAACCTACGGTGATTTTTAAACTAATTGAGAATGTTATCAATTATTATTGTTAGGAATATTAGACTGTAAGCTCCAATGGGGCAGGGACTAATATGAATAATGCAACACTGTATGTATAAGTGTGTCTCTGCATGTTAGTAAGTGTAGACTGTAAGCTTCTTTGGGGCAGGGACTAAAACAAGTAATGCATCACTGTATGTATGAGTGTGTTTCTGCATGTTAGTAAGTGTAGACTGTAAGCTCCTTTGGGGCAGAGACTGATATGGATGACTTGTATTTTCTTTACAGCACTGTGTTAATGTCTAGCTCAATAAAAAAACCCAGTAATAATAAATATGCATGTATATCATGAACATATTATCGCGCCTTTATGTTCTTTTTTCAGGTGGACATTCTCTATGATGGAATTATGATACCACAGCCATGCCAGCTACATCTCTGGTCTTCGGCGAGTTCATCTTCCTACCAAACATCTACTGAAATAGAAGAGCAGGACTAGTGGAGCTGAGAAAGGTAATTAATATTATTATTAATTACTGATAACTCTCAGGCTAGACTTTAGCTCTAGACCTGTAGAGGCGCGATAATATGTTCCTGATATACAGTACATGGATATTTATTATATACTGTATGAATATTTGCTTTAGACTCTGTGTCATAAAGTGTTTTCAGATATTGATGAATTTTAGTCCTTATGCTATTGTATGGGGACATTGACCCAGATCAGAACTGAACATGGAGCAGGAGATATCTATGATATCTCCTGCATTATTTTTGTAATGAATTGCAACAATACTTAATTCTTAAAAGGTAAGTATAAATATTCATTCTTTGCTGCCTGATTGTCCTTCAAGCCGTGGCCATCTTGGATCCTAAGCTCAAATCCAAAGTGCTTCCATCTGCTGTGACCATGGCTATGCTGACCTTCAGACCTCAGGGACAACCTCTACCAGCTGGCCACTTCTGTTTGCCCTAATAAATAAGCATGTGTTTGCTGTAAACAATACACTATTTCAGGGGTTCCCAAACTTTTTTGAATCACGGCACCCTAGCCTATCAGAATTTTTTTGCGGCACCCCTAGGCCCAAAAACAATGAATTAGATTGGGTTTATATGCGATTCTTAGGGTCAGTTATGTTCTAATGGGCAGGATTTAATTCTGTTTGTACACATTTTATGATTGGCAGCCTCCAGCACTGGTTTTGCCCATAAATAATTAACCATAAATAAATTGAATTGGTCCTGGACCACCAACCTGGGGCACCCCTGCAAGTGTCCCGAGGCACCCCAGGGAGCCACGGCACACAGTTTGGGAACCACTGCACTATTTCATTAAAAGGTGAATGGTATGTTAAAATTAAATCTATTGATTATTAAAATAACTTGTCAATAGGCACAGGTAAATTACTACCACAATAATTATTGATAAAATTCTCAGTCAGTTAAAAACTCCCTTTAAACTGAGTAAACTGGGTGTTTTTGCCCATGTAAATGAATTGAGCCCTAGACCTATGTCACTGGAATGCACATACTACAACCTGGACACTAACTTGACCATGCTGTTGGACTCCATCGGATCCTAAATCTACTGACTTTTCAGCTGAATACGAAGGACTTTTCCGTTGCTTACATCTGACAGAATTTACTGAGAGATGTTAAGGTTTATATCAGCAGTAAAACGTTGGTAGTGTGTATATATATGGATAATAACTGATGGACAGTTGGAACCAAGTCTTAGTCCAGGATTGGGAGTAAATTGAACCTACAGTGATTTTTAAACTAATTGAGAATTTTAGCAATTATTATTGTTAGGAATATTAGACTGTAAGCTCCAATGGGGCAGGGACTAATATGAATAATGCAACACTGTATGTATAAGTGTGTTTCTGCATGTTAGTAAGTGTAGAATGTAAGCTCCTTTGGGGCAGGGACTAAAACAAGTAATGCATCGCTGTATGTATGAGTGTGTTTCTGCATGTTAGTAAGTGTAGACTGTAAGCTCCTTTAGGGCAGAGACTGATATGGATGACTTGTATTTTCTTTACAGCACTGTGTTAATGTCTAGCTCAATAAAAAAAAACAGTAATAATAAATATGCATGTATATCATGAACATATTATCGCGCCTTTATGTTCTTTTTTCAGGTGGACATTCTCTATGATGGAATTATGATACCACAGCCATGCCAGCTACATCCCTGGTCTTCGGCGAGGTCATCTTCCTACCAAACATCTACTGAAATAGAAGAGCAGGACTAGTTGAGCTGAGAAAGGTAATTAATATTATTATTAATTACTGATAACTCTCAGGCTAGACTTTAGCTCTAGACCTGTAGAGGCGCGATAATATGTTCCTCATATACATGGATATTTATTATATACTTTATGAATATTTGCTTTAGACTCTGTGTCATAAAGTGTTTTCAGATATTGATGAATTTTAGTCCTCATGCTATTGTATGGGGACATTGACCCAGATCAGAACTGAACATGGAGCAGGAGATATCTATGATATCTCCTGCATTATTTTTGTAATGAATTGCAACAATACTTAATTCTTAAAAGGTAAGTATAAATATTCATTCTTTGCTGCCTGATTGTCCTTCAAGCCGTGGCCATCTTGGATCCTGAGCTCAAATCCAAAGTGCTTCCATCTGCTGTGACCATGGCTATGCTGACCTTCAGACCTCAGGGACAACCTCTACCAGCTGGCCACTTCTGTTTGCCCTAATAAATAAGCATATGTTTGCTGTAAACAATACACTATTTCATTAAAAGGTGAATGGTATGTTAAAATTAAATCTATTGATTATTAAAATAACTTGTCAATAGGCACAGGTAAATTACTACCACAATAATTATTGATAAAATTCTCAGTCAGTTAAAAACTCCCTTTAAACTGAGTAAACTGGGTGTTTTTGCCCATGTAAATGAATTGAGCCCTAGACCTATGTCACTGGAATGCACATACTACAACCTGGACACTAACTTGACCATGCTGTTGGACTCCATCGGATCCTAAATCTACTGACTTTTCAGCTGAATACGAAGGACTTTTCCGTTGCTTACATCTGACAGAATTTACTGAGAGATGTTAAGGTTTATATCAGCAGTAAAACGTTGGTAGTGTGTATATATATGGATAATAACTGATGGACAGTTGGAACCAAGTCTTAGTCCATGATTGGGAGTAAATTGAACCTACAGTGATTTTTAAACTAATTGAGAATTTTAGCAATTATTATTGTTAGGAATATTAGACTGTAAGCTCCAATGGGGCAGGGACTAATATGAATAATGCAACACTGTATGTATAAGTGTGTTTCTGCATGTTAGTAAGTGTAGAATGTAAGCTCCTTTGGGGCAGGGACTAAAACAAGTAATGCATCGCTGTATGTATGAGTGTGTTTCTGCATGTTAGTAAGTGTAGACTGTAAGCTCCTTTAGGGCAGAGACTGATATGGATGACTTGTATTTTCTTTACAGCACTGTGTTAATGTCTAGCTCAATAAAAAAAACAGTAATAATAAATATGCATGTATATCATGAACATATTATCGCGCCTTTATGTTCTTTTTTCAGGTGGACATTCTCTATGATGGAATTATGATACCACAGCCATGCCAGCTACATCCCTGGTCTTCGGCGAGGTCATCTTCCTACCAAACATCTACTGAAATAGAAGAGCAGGACTGGTTGAGCTGAGAAAGGTAATTAATATTATTATTAATTACTGATAACTCTCAGGCTAGACTTTAGCTCTAGACCTGTAGAGGCGCGATAATATGTTCCTCATATACATGGATATTTATTATATACTTTATGAATATTTGCTTTAGACTCTGTGTCATAAAGTGTTTTCAGATATTGATGAATTTTAGTCCTCATGCTATTGTATGGGGACATTGACCCAGATCAGAACTGAACATGGAGCAGGAGATATCTATGATATCTCCTGCATTATTTTTGTAATGAATTGCAACAATACTTAATTCTTAAAAGGTAAGTATAAATATTCATTCTTTGCTGCCTGATTGTCCTTCAAGCCGTGGCCATCTTGGATCCTGAGCTCAAATCCAAAGTGCTTCCATCTGCTGTGACCATGGCTATGCTGACCTTCAGACCTCAGGGACAACCTCTACCAGCTGGCCACTTCTGTTTGCCCTAATAAATAAGCATGTGTTTGCTGTAAACAATACACTATTTCATTAAAAGGTGAATGGTATGTTAAAATTAAATCTATTGATTATTAAAATAACTTGTCAATAGGCACAGGTAAATTACTACCACAATAATTATTGATAAAATTCTCAGTCAGTTAAAAACTCCCTTTAAACTGAGTAAACTGGGTGTTTTTGCCCATGTAAATGAATTGAGCCCTAGACCTATGTCACTGGAATGCACATACTACAACCTGGACACTAACTTGACCATGCTGTTGGACTCCATCGGATCCTAAATCTACTGACTTTTCAGCTGAATACGAAGGACTTTTCCGTTGCTTACATCTGACAGAATTTACTGAGAGATGTTAAGGTTTATATCAGCAGTAAAACGTTGGTAGTGTGTATATATATGGATAATAACTGATGGACAGTTGGAACCAAGTCTTAAGGTGTGTACACATGGTGAGATGTGCCATGCGATTCGATGTTCGATTCGATGTTTCATCCGATTTTTGCTTTCCCCTTTTTTTTTCTACTAATGTGAGATCAGCTTGAGATTTGCTTAAGATTTGCTATAAGATTTGCTATAAGATTTGCTATAAGATTTGGTATCAGATTTGCTATCAGATTTGCTATAAGATTTGCTATCAGATTTGCTATAAGATTTGCTTTGAGATTTTCACTATGCGATTTTGTCTTATCTGTATATTTGAATAAAGGGTGTTCTTTACTTGCAGAGGGTGTGTGTCTATTTATAGCTAAATAAAAGCATTTCTCAATGGAAACGATGGAACAGCAAAACGATGTTTTGATTTCAAAGTGCAGGGGACAAGATTTGCTCCCCATCACCCGCAAAGCCGCGGCCCCGTGTTTTGATTGGCCCATAGGCCAATTGTTCAAACACAATGGATGACCATCGATATGTAGAAATATCGATGGTCATCAATTGCATAGTTTAGGACTATCGATGGGCAGTTGCAGAATTGCCATCAATGGCAACGATGGACATCCCTACTGTGCATATGCATTCAATGAGAGCAGGGGTTTATGGAATTAAACAGATTGACTCATGACAGACTGTCATATGGTCGACCACTAATGGTAAACAGGTAAAAGGTTGACATGAGGTTTTGTCTGTAGGGTGTCTATGTCGTGTACCATGTCCTCCGCTCGCTGCACTCACCATGCTTCAGGCTTGGTACCTCAGTGCATGAAATTCCACCTGTTCACACATTTTAGCTGAAATTCTGGGTTAAAAAAGCATGTCTACCTTTTTTATGTCAACCTTTTCCATGTGTAACGTTTAGCCATGTCGACCATCAGACCCTGTTGTATGTCGACCTTTAAACCCTGTCAACATTTTGGTTGTCTACCTTTTGAGTGCTGACCATTAGCGGTCGACCGTATGACTGTGAGTCAGTGTATGATCACTCCGGATAACAGAGCAGGGACGGGGCACCATTGTCCTTCCAGGTGTTGATGAACTACATAGCCTAGCATGTTTTTTTTTAATTTTTAACAGTTTTGCAATGTTAAAACAGTTGCATTGTAGGCTGGTTGGTGTTGTGCAAAAACAACTGTAGGGCCAAAGGTGCCCCATCCCAGCCTTAGAAATTCATTGACATACATGCAGACCTGTGGTGGCAAAGTCATAGCCCTGCACCTGTTGTGGAATTATATGTCTCAGCATGGCCTGCCATGCAATTAATAAAATTGGTGTGCGGGAACAGTTGCCGGGCAGGGCTTACTGGGACGTGTAGTTCCACAACAGCTGCAAGGTAATGACGTTGCCACCAATGATGCAGACCCTGCCAATACTGAGGACAAGCTGGTCCAGCTCTGTGCATACCTAAAAAGTCTGACCCTCTCTGCACAGTGATTATTGAATGAACGGGTCCCGCTCGTACGGTATGCAGGTGCCGGGGACCCATTCATAAATATTCACTATGCTGGGTCCCATTCTTTAAATATGTACAGAGCAGGAGCTCAATGTCAGTGCTGAAGTACTTGAAAAAGGTGAGTTGTGCAATTGTTTCCCCGGTACTTGTTTCCTAGCACGGCCACAATCGGGAGTAATCGTGTACCTTAAGTTAAGGTACACGATTAACGCGATGGACCCGATTTCCTTTGAAATCAGGTCCATTTGGCCGGCTAAGACAAAATATCGGGGGCATCGCGTCGGTCGGGACCATTAACAATGGTCCCGACGCGACCGACGCGATGCCCCCGATTTCCCCATAGGCTTCAATGTTAAAAAATATTTTAACATTGAAATCGTGTCGGGAAAGGTAAAATATCGGGGGCATCGCGTCGGTCGGGACCATTAACAATGGTCCCGACGCGATGCCCCCGATTTTTCCATAGGCTTCAATGTTAAAATATTTTTTAACATTGAAATCGTGAGAAAATGTGAAAAATGTGAAATGGGCCAATATGACCCATTTCACATTATAGATGTCCCCGTCGTCACCCCACGATAGACGCCAACCCGAAGCGTGGCGAGCGCAGCGAGCCCGCGAGGGGCGGCGGTGCGCGTCCTCCGACCTTTTCATTCCCCTACTATCTCGGTGGCTCGCTGCGCTCGCCACACTATTCTATTCTCAACTCCACGCCGACGTGGATAGTAGGGGAATGAAAAGGTCGGAGGATGCGCACCGCCGCCCCTCGCGGGCTCGCCACGCTTCGGGTTGGCGTCTAACAAGTACCGTTTCCCCAATTTTGGAAGCAAGCACAAGACATCAGCCCTCAGTGCTGGCCACACATGTTACCTGACAGTGTGATGCTGCATTAAAAAATCCAAACCAGGATAGACCCTGTGTAATACCAGTTCATATGTGCGGTCAGAAAGTCACAGAAATGTGATTAGAGCCCTTAAATTAAAAACATTTTAAAAACCGGGTCAAAGCAGGGTTGGTTTTTTTTAAAGCAGCATCACCTCCTCCTATTAAGACATACCATTAAATCAATCTAAAAAACATGACATTAATACTTTACCATTTAATAACTAGACATTAATGAAGACACAACACAATTAATTATAGTATAACTTTTTTACTTTGAAAAGTAAGAATAAATACAAAATAAAAAAAATAGTATTTAGCATACTGGACTGGATTCAATTTGCCTATAGGAACCACGAATGTCTCCGAAGCAAGGACTACAACATCAAGCGGAAATTTACATATGAGAACCTTGTAAAGAACTTTGTCAAGAGAGAAACAGTCAATGCATCTGTGGTCAGGATAAAGACAAAGTCGCCAAAATCCAAACAGCATTCATTAAAGAAGCACAAGAACACATAGGAATCTATACAACAGGTGACCGGGTGGAATATGGTCTACAATCCAACGTGTGGGACGGTAGACCACCTCAAATTCACAGAACAGCTTACAAAGACGACAACATGAACAATTTTTTAAACATAACCTAAGAATTTTAAGAACGACGTAAAATTTAGAAACTATAAATCAAGCAAGCTAGTCTCATCCTGTGGAGTCATATCAGACTCCAGCATCATCGAATATGCTCCACCGGATGAAGTACTCGCTTGCCTGGGGGGATTGGACATGTGGGCACCCGGCGTATAAGTGTGGGAACGCTGATGACTTCCCGGCGCAAAGAAAAAGGGTTGGGGATGGGGAAAGGTGGGTGGAGGCATCACTGCTGGATGAGGGGTGGTAGACGGAAGCACCGTACATGTTTCAGTCAATTTCTTGGCTGAAGCATAGTTCACTGCTTCCGCTACCAATTTCTTGAAAAGCCTCTTTTGCTCCTCATCCATGGTCTTCACTTCACTAGCAATATACTGCCCGTACAACGCGTCCGAATCAGTCTGCGAACTAAGAAATGCATCAGCCCGTTGAAAAAATTGCTCATGGCTGGGCTGCACCGGGGTGGACTTTTTGGAGGCCTTCCTCCGTCTGACAAGCGGAGAAGGATATGGCTGCTCCACGTCCGCTGTACCCTCTGCAGGATCCCGGTGCACGGATGATGGCAAATCCTCGCCCAGCTCCAGAGATAATGCCTGCAAAAGAAAGAATATAATGAAATACATTGCAAGTTAGAAGAATTATGACATTTTTAAAATGTAAATATACTCACTAGATCCGGACTCCGTGACTCTTCAACCTCCACACTGGCAGGTGAAGGCTGTGGAGGAGACACGGGTCTAGCATTACTGACAGATGTCGTCTTTGCAGGCTGTTCCACAGTGAATTTGAGGAGGTCATAGTACCACAACGTTGGTTTGTAGACCTCATCCGCCCCGGCACCTGATTGTAATGATTCCTGGTGCTTCTTGTGCTCCTTAAGGAACACTGTTCTCATATTGGCGACTTTTGTCTTTACGCCTTTCACAGTTGCATCGCTGTTTCTCTCCTGACAATACTTCACAAGGTCCTCGTATGCAAGGTTCCGCTTAATATTGTTGGAGTAGTCCTTGCTCCGGACACGCCACAGGCATTCGTGGCTCCTATATAAGGCAATGAAGCCAGTCCAGTAGCTGGTGTAGTCATCAGAAGCGCGACCTGTAAGTATAAATATAACAAAAAATGTAAATGTAATGAGGATTCGCATTAATGTGATTACTTTTTTCAAATACATTTTAAATTTAAAACTCAGAAAATTGACAGTGACATGTATATAGTGAAGGAGAACATTTGCCTGTACAGCTGTTGCTAAAAAAAACCATCCTATACATCCAGAGATATTTTTGTAGGAAAATCGGTTCAGGAAGTGTGGGCGGGGCAGAAGTGGCCGTTATTGAGGGTGGAGCTCCCAAAGGTGCAGATAAACATTTCGTGGAACACAATGCCCCCAGCAGTGCCATATATACAAATAATGCCAGATACAATGTTCTTCTGCAGTGCCAGATAAGCAAGTCTAAAAAAATACTTAGTGGTTAAGCGCTGCAGAATGCAAGAAAATGCTAATAAATAAAATAAATACTGGGGCCACATGCCACATGGGGCATGTCCAATGAAAATGGGGCCATGATAAAAGGCCACAATAGTGAAGTGCAAGATACACATATGCCCCCACAACGCCTCTCCTGCCCACACACCAATCCGGTGCCCTCTAAATCTAATGACTGTGGTAATAGGCTGCGGGTTATGTGTGTATGGCTGCCTGCCACTATACGTCCCAGCATGCACGCATATGGAAGTGACTTGAAAAACACTTTTATATGAGGGTATCTCCCACAACTTTAGATGGTCGGCGACCATCGAAAGATGGGGGAGGTTATCCGCGGCATAAGAATGGATGTTTATGGTAAACATCCATTCACAGCCTGTGCAGGCGAACCCTCACTGCAGAGGGGGTGCGGGTGGGCAGACATTCGCAGGGTGGGGTTTGGTGGATTTTTGCAAGGCTGCGAATTCGCAGCCTTGACAATCACCCAGAATAACCCCAAAATGTGCACAAATGCAGCCTAAAGACAGGAAGCTACAAAAAATTAACTTAACACAAGCATTTTTTGAATTAAAAGTGACTGATTTCTAAAATTTACCTTGGCTCGCTGATCCTGCCGATGATGCCATTTTTTCCTGTATAAGGAGGAGTGCGTTTTTCCTCAAAGCTCTGGAAAACAATTTTAAAATATTGTAATACATAAACATTCTTTGACATTGACATGACATTTTACATTGCTGGGGGGAAAGCGGATCAGGGTATACACACCAAGCCGCAATCCACATAGCACCAACAGTGCAGTATGTGATTAGCTGTGGGGGAGCACCGGTGTACAATCGCCGGGTACGCCAGAGCGGAGGGACTGGGGGGGGGGGGGGGGGCCCTAAAGGTAGTGCAACAGTAGTGCTCTGATGGAGGCAACACTGGCGTGCATCTACTACATAGTGGTATGGCTGGACATTTTCCAGGACAGGGTACTGCGGTAGCAAAGCTGAGCCCGGAAAATTTCCACCCATACCACTCAAGTGGTTAATGGGTAGGAATGACCATCGACCATCGTTGATTCAAAATCACTGGCTGAAGGCCAATGTCAAATACTTTGGCCATCGATGGGTGATAAACAAATGGTTTTACTACATCGATGGTACTGATGTTTTGGTTTATTTATTAAAAAAAAAAATGCAAGGACATAAAGCAAAACTCTGCCCCCATAACCCGCAAAGCACCACCAATGTGGTTTGATTGGCCCACAGGCCACTCACTTAAACATATTAGATGACCATCGTTATGTAAAATTATCGATGGTCACCCATTGCATAGTTTTACATTATCGATGGCCAGTTGCACTTTTGACATCGATGGCAATCATTGATGGCAAAGGCAGCCATGACCATCACTAGTCAGTCACATACCTGCATGTGCCTTCTGTAAGCCATGTGCTGCACCCTGCATGACAACCAGCACATGCAAAAGTTCAAATGTGGCAAATTAAACATAACAAACCAAAAAAAGGGCATTTGCCATATTTATTTTTAAATCGGGGCAGGTTTGCTTGCAGGGTGAAACATGGTTTGCAGAATGAAGTAGCCATGTGACTTTGTCTTTAGCAATAGAAAATAAATGCAGCCCACAAGACCAACCATAACATCATAAAAAGTGTCCCCATAACCAGTCTCCTGCACTAAAAACCAGTGCTACATTGCTACAATGCTACCTTCATGGGCAGGGGGTGCATACAACAAACATTGGTGGCCAGTGGCCTACGAAGCATGCATGCTACAGCATTTAGGTCAACAATCGTTAGGTTGACACCATTAGGTTGACATGCATTTAGATAGACAAGGGTGAGGTAGACAGTGTCATTTGGTCAACAGGGTCATTAGGGTGACATGGGTAAGGTTGACATGGGTATAGTTGACAGTGAAAAGGTCGATACAGTCAACATAGCACCGCGTCCCCTCGCATGGCTCGCTGCGCTCGGCATGTCTCGGGCAGGGTGCCTCGCTGCGCTCGGCACACTATTTTATTCTCCCACTACGGTGGATGGTAGGGCATGAAATACCGCCTGTCGGCTCAAAAAAACAGCAGAAAAAACCATGTCGGCCTTTTGCCTGTCGATCTTCCCCATGTCGGTCTTTGCCTGTCGACCTAATTTCCCTGTCGACCTAACCAATGTCGACCTAATGGTGTTGAACTAATGCTTGTAGAACTAAATGCTGTAGACCAAATTACCATATCCCTTATTAACACATTGGTGGGCAGGGGGAAGAAAAAACTTATTGGGGAAAATTTACTAAGCAAGATTCGAAAAAAATAAGAATCATATTTTCATAGTAAAATACGATTTTTTGGGGGCGTATTTGTATTTTTGGCATTTACTATGCCAAACATACGATTATTCATATTGATGGGACATTTGTATTTGTATTTACAAATACATCGATAGAATACGACTAGTAATCACTATTAAAAAAAAATGGTGATTCCTAATTTACTAACCGGCCGTATTGAAATTTCAATACGGCCGTTAATTATCGGCAATTAGTGCGATACGCCCGCTAATTGCCGGCCAAATACGCCACAAAAATACACTTCATTTTCCTGTCGAATTTGGCTTCAGCCTGCACGGATCAGTCAGATCCATGCAGGCTTCAGTGTAAATATAGAAAAAAATGAAAAAAAAAAACGGCGTGGGGTCCCCCCCACGGCCGTAACCAGCACCAGGCTGAAAGAGCCGGGGCTGGTATTAAAAAATCAGGGAACAATTTGCACAGAGCTCCGCTGTATTTTTTAAAACCAGCCCCAGGCTCCAGGGCTGGGGCTGGTTCCCAAAATACGGGGGACAAAATGACTAGGGGTCCCCCATATTTTAAGAACCAGCCCCAGGCCCAACCAGCCAGCAGGGTAATGCCGCAGCCGGGGGGAGACTTTTTAATACAAGTCCCCCCGGCCAAAGCATTCAGCCCTCTGACCGGTCAGCCTGGCCAGGGGTCCTGGGGCAGTGGGGACCCCCCCAATAAAGGGGTCCCCCCCTCCACGAATTACCTGGCCAGGCTGAAGCCTGGTGCTGTCCCCGGTACCCCTGGGCTGTGGGTACCGGGCTGATAAAGTGTAAAAAAAATAGATTAAACCATTGGGTTTTGTTGTGGAACTATGAGTTCCAGCAAGCCTGGAACGCAAACTGGGACTTGTAGAACCACAAGTCCCAGCATGCGGCCCATTAATGGGATTGCTGGGACTCTTAGTTCCACAACGAAACCAATAGTTAAATAAAAACACACTGACGCCAGATAAATAAAACTTTAATACACACGGAGCACATACATACTGATACTTACCTAACTTGAGCCCATAGGTAGCCCTCGGTCCTGGTCTGTTGTCCTGGGATCCTGGTCTTGTGTCCTGGTCCGGTGGTCCAGCGTCCTGGTCCGGGCTGATTTTTTTTGTAAAAGATAGAGTAACCGTTGGGTTCTGCTGTGGAACTATGAGTCCCAGCAAGCCTACACTGCATACTGGGACTTGGAGAACCACAATTCCCAGCATGCGGCCCATTAATGGGCTTGCTGGGACTCTTAGTTCCACAGCAGAACCAATAGTTAAATAAAAACACACTGATGCCAGAAAAATAAAACTTTATTACATACACCGCACATACATACTGAAACGTACCTATCTTGACCCTGTAGGTAGGTCTCCATCCATCCGTCCATCAGCTGGGCCTGGATGATGACTGGTGATGAAGGGGGGGGGGGGTGAGGGTGTCGACTGGGTATGGATGATGCCACGGGAGGGGGACTGAAACTTACCTATCTTGACCCTGTAGGTAGGTCTCCATCCATCTGTCCATCAGCTGGGCCTGGATGATGGGGGGGCGACGGCTGGGGATGGATGATGCGAGGGGGGGTGACGGCTGGGGATGGGGCTGGATGATGCAGGGGAGGGGGCGACGGCTGGGGATGGATGATGCTGGGGGGGGGGGTGATGACTGGGGGGGGGGGGGTGATGGCTGATCCGGGGGGGGGGGGGTCGACTGATGCCACGGGGGAGGGGACTTGTAATGATGCTGGAAATTGCGGCATTAAAACAATATGCCCCAGTGACCAGCTAATAAGCGGACAATAGCTCCCCCATAGGTGCCTTCAGAAACCAGTGCCAGCCTTCTAGCCCCTAACCCAGGGGCGTAACTAGAAATATGTGGGCCCCATAGCAAAATTCTGAAAGGGCCCCCCTCCAATAATTATCACTACAATGCCTCTTATGGTCAGGGGAAAGAGAGAGTAGAGTGAGGGCTTCATGAAAAAAAGAGGGAATACTGCCAGAGAGAAAGGGAGATATGTGAGGAAAGAGAGAAAGGGGAAGCATAGGGAAACAGGTTGGCATGAGAAAGAGATACTAGCGGCAGAGAGACAATATTGGAGAGATGAGAGAAAATGGGGGAAAGAGAGATCAGTGAAGAGAGTAAAAGAGGAGAGTGAGTGGGGAAGGAGAAGAGAGGAGGGGAGGGGGAGTGTTAGAAGATGATAAGGGATCCTGTGGGAGAGAGGTGGGGGAGTCAGTGAGGTGGAAGTGATAGGGCGGGATGTACTAAAGGGAAAATGCGGTAAAACTGGGGTTTTTCCCGCATTTTCCTATTTACCATCACCCGTCCGCCCCGTCTTCGCCTGGCAGGGTATCGCCACCCAGAGGGTGGCGATACCCTATAGAAGCCTATGGGCTTCTATCGCCGTCCTCGCGCCCCCCCCTCCCATCCTCCTTTGATCTCCTCCTCCCCCAGCAGGTGTCACAGCCGAGAGGACATCCGGCTGCAGGGTGGAGGAGGAGACGCAGGGGGACACTGACAGCCGCCGGGATGTGACGGAGACCCCCGCAGACCACATCACAGGTATCGCGGGGGTCTCCGTCACCGCAACCCGATGCTAGCCGCATATGTTAGTACATATGCGGTAGCATCGCGGCGGATGTCAGTCGAAGGGTAGCGATGTATATTAATACATCCCGCCCATAGAGAGGTATACTGTATGGAAAGCGAGAGGGAAAAAGAGACGGTGTCATCAAGAGCGGGAGATTGAGACAGGGGGAGAAAGGTGATATAGAGTGGAAAGGGGGGAGAGAAAGGCAGGGGGGATAGACAGAGAGGGGGACAGGTGGAGATAAGTAAAACGAGATAGGAGATGGGGGTGGGAGTAGAGAAACAAAGATAAGAGATGTGATCAGGAAAAAAGGTGGAGGGAGAATAGGGGCTGTAAAGGGTTGAGACATACGCCTACGTTACACCTACTAATCCACTCCCCATCAGCATAGCTAGTACTGTGTGTACCCTCCCTCCTATCAGGACAGATTAGATAGCACTGTCCCCCACCCACCCTCCCCCCATCAGGACAGGTATGGTACAGTGATGTGCGATGAGGTTAGTGTAAGGTGAGGCAGGCGATGCGGGGAGAGTGACAGTGGGGGACACGGGAAGAGTGACAGTGGGGGAAACGGGAAGTGACAGTGGGGGACATGGGAAGAGTGACAGTGGGGGACACGGGAAGAGTGACAGCGGGGGACACGGGGAGAGTGACAGCGGGGGATGCGGGGAGAGTGACAGCGGGGGATGTGGGGACAGAGACAGTGGGGGAAATGGGGACAGTGACAACAGGTTACATAAGGAGAGTGAGAAGCGGGGGACACGGGAAGAGTGACAGCGGGGGACACAGGGAGAGTGACAGCAGGGGACGCGGGGAGAGTGACAGCAGGGGACGCGGGGAGAGTGACAGCGGGGGATGCGGGGAGAGTGACAACGGGGGATGTGGGGACAGAGACAGTGGGGGAACCGGGGACAGTGACAACAGGTTACATGGGGAGAGTGACAGCGGGGGACACGGGAAGAGTGACAGCGGGGGACACGGGAAGAGTGACAGCGGGGGACGCGGGGAGAGTGACAGCGGGGGACGCGGGGAGAGTGACAGCGGGGGACGCGGGGAGAGTGACAGCGGGGGGACGCGGGGAGAGTGACAGCGGGGGATGTGGGGACAGAGACAGTGGGGGACAGAGACAACAGGTTACATGGGGAGAGTGACAGCAGGGGACGCGGGGAGAGTGACAGCGGGGGGACGCTGGGATAGTGACAGTGGGGGACGTGGGGACAGAGACAGTGGGGGACACGGGGACAGTTACAGTGGGGGACACGGGGACAGTGACAGTGGGGGACATGGGGACAGTGACAACAGGTGACATGGGAGAGTGACAGCGGGGGATGTGGGGACAGTGACAGCGGGGACACAGGGCTGAACAGACAGGCAGTGCAATGCACCAGAAGGCTCACCTGGATACAGCATGGACTTTCTGATGGGGTCCATTGCTTTTGAAAGACCCTTCTTGAGGTGACATGCAGCGGAGAAGCCCCAACAGGGCTTGGTGCCGGCGGCAGAGCCTCAGATGCTGTCCATGCATGGGCGAGGAGTGAGGTGAGCCAGCTGGGCTCCAGCAGCAGTGGGAGGAGGGAGGTGAGCCACCGGGCCATCCCATGCCTGGGCTCCAGCAGTGAGAGGAGGAGGGAGGGGAGCATGTTCTCTCGGCGGCGTGGGCGGGCTGGGGAGGTGTGCGGCGGCGGGAGGAGGAGGGAAGCGAGCCGGCAGTGAGTCTGTTCTTCTGCGCAGGGTATTCCGCTCAGCTGAGCTCCGGGTCTCTCTCCCCCCCGACCCCCCCCCCCCCCCCCCCGCCAGAACCATTAGCACTTCTGCCCTACTCCCCCTGACCAGCAGCACAGAGGTTCTCTCCCCTACACATTGGTGGACAGTGGGTGAGCTAACTACTCACCAGTTCAGACGCTCCGCTCCGCACACCAGCACCACGCAGCAGAGACGCAGCAGCAGATGAAACCTCCTTCTTCTTTTGCCGCCGGGACTGGATACAATAAGGCGCGGGCGGGTGAGTGGCAGGTCCCGGGACATCGCAAGGTGATCGTTATGCATGCGTATCGGAAGGTGCTTGCGATGCATAAGATCACCTTGCGATTAACACTAGAAAGTATTGGCTGCCCTCACTATGTGAGCGCCGACTTTCACTTAGGCGGGAGCGCGCATCGGGCTCGCAAGCCCACTTAAATCACACAATTAGTATGGGATATGTTTCCGATATGGCTTCCGATGTTCACTATATCGGCAACATCGGAAGCCATATCGGCCCGTGTGTACACACTATTAGTCCATGATTGGGAGTAAATTGAACCTACAGTGATTTTTAAACTAATTGAGAATTTTAGCAATTATTATTGTTAGGAATATTAGACTGTAAGCTCCAATGGGGCAGGGACTAATATGAATAATGCAACACTGTATGTATAAGTGTGTTTCTGCATGTTAGTAAGTGTAGAATGTAAGCTCCTTTGGGGCAGGGACTAAAACAAGTAATGCATCGCTGTATGTATGAGTGTGTTTCTGCATGTTAGTAAGTGTAGACTGTAAGCTCCTTTAGGGCAGAGACTGATATGGATGACTTGTATTTTCTTTACAGCACTGTGTTAATGTCTAGCTCAATAAAAAAAACAGTAATAATAAATATGCATGTATATCATGAACATATTATCGCGCCTTTATGTTCTTTTTTCAGGTGGACATTCTCTATGATGGAATTATGATACCACAGCCATGCCAGCTACATCCCTGGTCTTCGGCGAGGTCATCTTCCTACCAAACATCTACTGAAATAGAAGAGCAGGACTGGTTGAGCTGAGAAAGGTAATTAATATTATTATTAATTACTGATAACTCTCAGGCTAGACTTTAGCTCTAGACCTGTAGAGGCGCGATAATATGTTCCTCATATACATGGATATTTATTATATACTTTATGAATATTTGCTTTAGACTCTGTGTCATAAAGTGTTTTCAGATATTGATGAATTTTAGTCCTCATGCTATTGTATGGGGACATTGACCCAGATCAGAACTGAACATGGAGCAGGAGATATCTATGATATCTCCTGCATTATTTTTGTAATGAATTGCAACAATACTTAATTCTTAAAAGGTAAGTATAAATATTCATTCTTTGCTGCCTGATTGTCCTTCAAGCCGTGGCCATCTTGGATCCTGAGCTCAAATCCAAAGTGCTTCCATCTGCTGTGACCATGGCTATGCTGACCTTCAGACCTCAGGGACAACCTCTACCAGCTGGCCACTTCTGTTTGCCCTAATAAATAAGCATGTGTTTGCTGTAAACAATACACTATTTCATTAAAAGGTGAATGGTATGTTAAAATTAAATCTATTGATTATTAAAATAACTTGTCAATAGGCACAGGTAAATTACTACCACAATAATTATTGATAAAATTCTCAGTCAGTTAAAAACTCCCTTTAAACTGAGTAAACTGGGTGTTTTTGCCCATGTAAATGAATTGAGCCCTAGACCTATGTCACTGGAATGCACATACTACAAACTGGACACTAACTTGACCATGCTGTTGGACTCCATCGGATCCTAAATCTACTGACTTTTCAGCTGAATACGAAGGACTTTTCCGTTGCTTACATCTGACAGAATTTACTGAGAGATGTTAAGGTTTTTATCAGCAGTAAAACGTTGGTAGTGTGTATATATATGGATAATAACTGATGGACAGTTGGAACCAAGTCTTAGTCCAGGATTGGGAGTAAATTGAACCTACAGTGATTTTTAAACTAATTGAGAATTTTAGCAATTATTATTGTTAGGAATATTAGACTGTAAGCTCCAATGGGGCAGGGACTAATATGAATAATGCAACACTGTATGTATAAGTGTGTTTCTGCATGTTAGTAAGTGTAGAATGTAAGCTCCTTTGGGGCAGGGACTAAAACAAGTAATGCATCGCTGTATGTATGAGTGTGTTTCTGCATGTTAGTAAGTGTAGACTGTAAGCTCCTTTAGGGCAGAGACTGATATGGATGACTTGTATTTTCTTTACAGCACTGTGTTAATGTCTAGCTCAATAAAAAAAACCAGTAATAATAAATATGCATGTATATCATGAACATATTATCGCGCCTTTATGTTCTTTTTTCAGGTGGACATTCTCTATGATGGAATTATGATACCACAGCCATGCCAGCTACATCCCTGGTCTTCGGCGAGGTCATCTTCCTACCAAACATCTACTGAAATAGAAGAGCAGGACTAGTTGAGCTGAGAAAGGTAATTAATATTATTATTAATTACTGATAACTCTCAGGCTAGACTTTAGCTCTAGACCTGTAGAGGCGCGATAATATGTTCCTCATATACATGGATATTTATTATATACTTTATGAATATTTGCTTTAGACTCTGTGTCATAAAGTGTTTTCAGATATTGATGAATTTTAGTCCTCATGCTATTGTATGGGGACATTGACCCAGATCAGAACTGAACATGGAGCAGGAGATATCTATGATATCTCCTGCATTATTTTTGTAATGAATTGCAACAATACTTAATTCTTAAAAGGTAAGTATAAATATTCATTCTTTGCTGCCTGATTGTCCTTCAAGCCGTGGCCATCTTGGATCCTGAGCTCAAATCCAAAGTGCTTCCATCTGCTGTGACCATGGCTATGCTGACCTTCAGACCTCAGGGACAACCTCTACCAGCTGGCCACTTCTGTTTGCCCTAATAAATAAGCATGTGTTTGCTGTAAACAATACACTATTTCATTAAAAGGTGAATGGTATGTTAAAATTAAATCTATTGATTATTAAAATAACTTGTCAATAGGCACAGGTAAATTACTACCACAATAATTATTGATAAAATTCTCAGTCAGTTAAAAACTCCCTTTAAACTGAGTAAACTGGGTGTTTTTGCCCATGTAAATGAATTGAGCCCTAGACCTATGTCACTGGAATGCACATACTACAAACTGGACACTAACTTGACCATGCTGTTGGACTCCATCGGATCCTAAATCTACTGACTTTTCAGCTGAATACGAAGGACTTTTCCGTTGCTTACATCTGACAGAATTTACTGAGAGATGTTAAGGTTTATATCAGCAGTAAAACGTTGGTAGTGTGTATATATATGGATAATAACTGATGGACAGTTGGAACCAAGTCTTAGTCCAGGATTGGGAGTAAATTGAACCTACAGTGATTTTTAAACTAATTGAGAATTTTAGCAATTATTATTGTTAGGAATATTAGACTGTAAGCTCCAATGGGGCAGGGACTGATATGAATAATGCAACACTGTATGTATAAGTGTGTTTCTGCATGTTAGTAAGTGTAGAATGTAAGCTCCTTTGGGGCAGGGACTAAAACAAGTAATGCATCGCTGTATGTATGAGTGTGTTTCTGCATGTTAGTAAGTGTAGACTGTAAGCTCCTTTAGGGCAGAGACTGATATGGATGACTTGTATTTTCTTTACAGCACTGTGTTAATGTCTAGCTCAATAAAAAAAAACAGTAATAATAAATATGCATGTATATCATGAACATATTATCGCGCCTTTATGTTCTTTTTTCAGGTGGACATTCTCTATGATGGAATTATGATACCACAGCCATGCCAGCTACATCCCTGGTCTTCGGCGAGGTCATCTTCCTACCAAACATCTACTGAAATAGAAGAGCAGGACTAGTTGAGCTGAGAAAGGTAATTAATATTATTATTAATTACTGATAACTCTCAGGCTAGACTTTAGCTCTAGACCTGTAGAGGCGCGATAATATGTTCCTCATATACATGGATATTTATTATATACTTTATGAATATTTGCTTTAGACTCTGTGTCAAAGTGTTTTCAGATATTGATGAATTTTAGTCCTCATGCTATTGTATGGGGACATTGACCCAGATCAGAACTGAACATGGAGCAGGAGATATCTATGATATCTCCTGCATTATTTTTGTAATGAATTGCAACACTACTTAATTCTTAAAAGGTAAGTATAAATATTCATTCTTTGCTGCCTGATTGTCCTTCAAGCCGTGGCCATCTTGGATCCTGAGCTCAAATCCAAAGTGCTTCCATCTGCTGTGACCATGGCTATGCTGACCTTCAGACCTCAGGGACAACCTCTACCAGCTGGCCTCTTCTGTTTGCCCTAATAAATAAGCATGTGTTTGCTGTAAACAATACACTATTTCATTAAAAGGTGAATGGTATGTTAAAATTAAATCTATTGATTATTAAAATAACTTGTCAATAGGCACAGGTAAATTACTACCACAATAATTATTGATAAAATTCTCAGTCAGTTAAAAACTCCCTTTAAACTGAGTAAACTGGGTGTTTTTGCCCATGTAAATGAATTGAGCTCTAGACCTATGTCACTGGAATGCACATACTACAACCTGGACACTAACTTGACCATGCTGTTGGACTCCATCGGATCCTAAATCTACTGACTTTTCAGCTGAATACGAAGGACTTTTCCGTTGCTTACATCTGACAGAATTTACTGAGAGATGTTAAGGTTTATATCAGCAGTAAAACGTTGGTAGTGTGTATATATATGGATAATAACTGATGGACAGTTGGAACCAAGTCTTAGTCCAGGATTGGGAGTAAATTGAACCTACAGTGATTTTTAAACTAATTGAGAATGTTATCAATTATTATTGTTAGGAATATTAGACTGTAAGCTCCAATGGGGCAGGGACTAATATGAATAATGCAACATTGTATGTATAAGTGTGTCTCTGCATGTTAGTAAGTGTAGACTGTAAGCTTCTTTGGGGCAGGGACTAAAACAAGTAATGCATCACTGTATGTATGAGTGTGTTTCTGCATGTTAGTAAGTGTAGACTGTAAGCTCCTTTGGGGCAGAGACTGATATGGATGACTTGTATTTTCTTTACAGCACTGTGTTAATGTCTAGCTCAATAAAAAAACCCAGTAATAATAAATATGCATGTATATCATGAACATATTATCGCGCCTTTATGTTCTTTTTTCAGGTGGACATTCTCTATGATGGAATTATGATACCACAGCCATGCCAGCTACATCTCTGGTCTTCGGCGAGTTCATCTTCCTACCAAACATCTACTGAAATAGAAGAGCAGGACTAGTTGAGCTGAGAAAGGTAATTAATATTATTATTAATTACTGATAACTCTCAGGCTAGACTTTAGCTCTAGACCTGTAGAGGCGCGATAATATGTTCCTGATATACATGGATATTTATTATATACTGTATGAATATTTGCTTTAGCCTCTGTGTCATAAAGTGTTTTCAGTAATTGATGAATTTTAGTCCTCATGCTATTGTATGGGGACATTGACCCAGATCAGAACTGAACATGGAGCAGGAGATATCTATGATATCTCCTGCATTATTTTTGTAATGAATTGCAACAATACTTAATTCTTAAAAGGTAAGTATAAATATTCATTCTTTGCTGCCTGATTGTCCTTCAAGCCGTGGCCATCTTGGATCCTGAGCTCAAATCCAAAGTGCTTCCATCTGCTGTGACCATGGCTATGCTGACCTTCAGACCTCAGGGACAACCTCTACCAGCTGGCCACTTCTGTTTGCCCTAATAAATAAGCATGTGTTTGCTGTAAACAATACACTGTGACTATTTCATTAAAAGGTGAATGGTATGTTAAAATTAAATCTATTGATTATTAAAATAACTTGTCAATAGGCACAGGTAAATTACTACCACAATAATTATTGATAAAATTCTCAGTCAGTTAAAAACTCCCTTTAAACTGAGTAAACTGGGTGTTTTTGCCCATGTAAATGAATTGAGCCCTAGACCTATGTCACTGGAATGCACATACTACAACCTGGACACTAACTTGACCATGCTGTTGGACTCCATCGGATCCTAAATCTACTGACTTTTCAGCTGAATACGAAGGACTTTTCCGTTGCTTACATCTGACAGAATTTACTGAGAGATGTTAAGGTTTATATCAGCAGTAAAACGTTGGTAGTGTGTATATATATGGATAATAACTGATGGACAGTTGGAACCAAGTCTTAGTCCAGGATTGGGAGTAAATTGAACCTACAGTGATTTTTAAACTAATTGAGAATTTTAGCAATTATTATTGTTAGGAATATTAGACTGTAAGCTCCAATGGGGCAGGGACTAATATGAATAATGCAACACTGTATGTATAAGTGTGTTTCTGCATGTTAGTAAGTGTAGAATGTAAGCTCCTTTGGGGCAGGGACTAAAACAAGTAATGCATCGCTGTATGTATGAGTGTGTTTCTGCATGTTAGTAAGTGTAGACTGTAAGCTCCTTTAGGGCAGAGACTGATATGGATGACTTGTATTTTCTTTACAGCACTGTGTTAATGTCTAGCTCAATAAAAAAAAACAGTAATAATAAATATGCATGTATATCATGAACATATTATCGCGCCTTTATGTTCTTTTTTCAGGTGGACATTCTCTATGATGGAATTATGATACCACAGCCATGCCAGCTACATCCCTGGTCTTCGGCGAGGTCATCTTCCTACCAAACATCTACTGAAATAGAAGAGCAGGACTAGTTGAGCTGAGAAAGGTAATTAATATTATTATTAATTACTGATAACTCTCAGGCTAGACTTTAGCTCTAGACCTGTAGAGGCGCGATAATATGTTCCTGATATACATGGATATTTATTATATACTTTATGAATATTTGCTTTAGACTCTGTGTCATAAAGTGTTTTCAGATATTGATGAATTTTAGTCCTCATGCTATTGTATGGGGACATTGACCCAGATCAGAACTGAACATGGAGCAGGAGATATCTATGATATCTCCTGCATTATTTTTGTAATGAATTGCAACAATACTTAATTCTTAAAAGGTAAGTATAAATATTCATTCTTTGCTGCCTGATTGTCCTTCAAGCCGTGGCCATCTTGGATCCTGAGCTCAAATCCAAAGTGCTTCCATCTGCTGTGACCATGGCTATGCTGACCTTCAGACCTCAGGGACAACCTCTACCAGCTGGCCACTTCTGTTTGCCCTAATAAATAAGCATATGTTTGCTGTAAACAATACACTATTTCATTAAAAGGTGAATGGTATGTTAAAATTAAATCTATTGATTATTAAAATAACTTGTCAATAGGCACAGGTAAATTACTACCACAATAATTATTGATAAAATTCTCAGTCAGTTAAAAACTCCCTTTAAACTGAGTAAACTGGGTGTTTTTGCCCATGTAAATGAATTGAGCCCTAGACCTATGTCACTGGAATGCACATACTACAACCTGGACACTAACTTGACCATGCTGTTGGACTCCATCGGATCCTAAATCTACTGACTTTTCAGCTGAATACGAAGGACTTTTCCGTTGCTTACATCTGACAGAATTTACTGAGAGATGTTAAGGTTTATATCAGCAGTAAAACGTTGGTAGTGTGTATATATATGGATAATAACTGATGGACAGTTGGAACCAAGTCTTAGTCCATGATTGGGAGTAAATTAAACCTACAGTGATTTTTAAACTAATTGAGAATTTTAGCAATTATTATTGTTAGGAATATTAGACTGTAAGCTCCAATGGGGCAGGGACTAATATGAATAATGCAACACTGTATGTATAAGTGTGTTTCTGCATGTTAGTAAGTGTAGAATGTAAGCTCCTTTGGGGCAGGGACTAAAACAAGTAATGCATCGCTGTATGTATGAGTGTGTTTCTGCATGTTAGTAAGTGTAGACTGTAAGCTCCTTTAGGGCAGAGACTGATATGGATGACTTGTATTTTCTTTACAGCACTGTGTTAATGTCTAGCTCAATAAAAAAACCCAGTAATAATAAATATGCATGTATATCATGAACATATTATCGCGCCTTTATGTTCTTTTTTCAGGTGGACATTCTCTATGATGGAATTATGATACCACAGCCATGCCAGCTACATCCCTGGTCTTCGGCGAGGTCATCTTCCTACCAAACATCTACTGAAATAGAAGAGCAGGACTGGTTGAGCTGAGAAAGGTAATTAATATTATTATTAATTACTGATAACTCTCAGGCTAGACTTTAGCTCTAGACCTGTAGAGGCGCGATAATATGTTCCTCATATACATGGATATTTATTATATACTTTATGAATATTTGCTTTAGACTCTGTGTCATAAAGTGTTTTCAGATATTGATGAATTTTAGTCCTCATGCTATTGTATGGGGACATTGACCCAGATCAGAACTGAACATGGAGCAGGAGATATCTATGATATCTCCTGCATTATTTTTGTAATGAATTGCAACAATACTTAATTCTTAAAAGGTAAGTATAAATATTCATTCTTTGCTGCCTGATTGTCCTTCAAGCCGTGGCCATCTTGGATCCTGAGCTCAAATCCAAAGTGCTTCCATCTGCTGTGACCATGGCTATGCTGACCTTCAGACCTCAGGGACAACCTCTACCAGCTGGCCACTTCTGTTTGCCCTAATAAATAAGCATGTGTTTGCTGTAAACAATACACTATTTCATTAAAAGGCGAATGGTATGTTAAAATTAAATCTATTGATTATTAAAATAACTTGTCAATAGGCACAGGTAAATTACTACCACAATAATTATTGATAAAATTCTCAGTCAGTTAAAAACTCCCTTTAAACTGAGTAAACTGGGTGTTTTTGCCCATGTAAATGAATTGAGCCCTAGACCTATGTCACTGGAATGCACATACTACAAACTGGACACTAACTTGACCATGCTGTTGGACTCCATCGGATCCTAAATCTACTGACTTTTCAGCTGAATACGAAGGACTTTTCCGTTGCTTACATCTGACAGAATTTACTGAGAGATGTTAAGGTTTATATCAGCAGTAAAACGTTGGTAGTGTGTATATATATGGATAATAACTGATGGACAGTTGGAACCAAGTCTTAGTCCAGGATTGGGAGTAAATTGAACCTACAGTGATTTTTAAACTAATTGAGAATTTTAGCAATTATTATTGTTAGGAATATTAGACTGTAAGCTCCAATGGGGCAGGGACTGATATGAATAATGCAACACTGTATGTATAAGTGTGTTTCTGCATGTTAGTAAGTGTAGAATGTAAGCTCCTTTGGGGCAGGGACTAAAACAAGTAATGCATCGCTGTATGTATGAGTGTGTTTCTGCATGTTAGTAAGTGTAGACTGTAAGCTCCTTTAGGGCAGAGACTGATATGGATGACTTGTATTTTCTTTACAGCACTGTGTTAATGTCTAGCTCAATAAAAAAAAACAGTAATAATAAATATGCATGTATATCATGAACATATTATCGCGCCTTTATGTTCTTTTTTCAGGTGGACATTCTCTATGATGGAATTATGATACCACAGCCATGCCAGCTACATCCCTGGTCTTCGGCGAGGTCATCTTCCTACCAAACATCTACTGAAATAGAAGAGCAGGACTAGTTGAGCTGAGAAAGGTAATTAATATTATTATTAATTACTGATAACTCTCAGGCTAGACTTTAGCTCTAGACCTGTAGAGGCGCGATAATATGTTCCTCATATACATGGATATTTATTATATACTTTATGAATATTTGCTTTAGACTCTGTGTCATAAAGTGTTTTCAGATATTGATGAATTTTAGTCCTCATGCTATTGTATGGGGACATTGACCCAGATCAGAACTGAACATGGAGCAGGAGATATCTATGATATCTCCTGCATTATTTTTGTAATGAATTGCAACAATACTTAATTCTTAAAAGGTAAGTATAAATATTCATTCTTTGCTGCCTGATTGTCCTTCAAGCCGTGGCCATCTTGGATCCTGAGCTCAAATCCAAAGTGCTTCCATCTGCTGTGACCATGGCTATGCTGACCTTCAGACCTCAGGGACAACCTCTACCAGCTGGCCACTTCTGTTTGCCCTAATAAATAAGCATGTGTTTGCTGTAAACAATACACTATTTCATTAAAAGGTGAATGGTATGTTAAAATTAAATCTATTGATTATTAAAATAACTTGTCAATAGGCACAGGTAAATTACTACCACAATAATTATTGATAAAATTCTCAGTCAGTTAAAAACTCCCTGTAAACTGAGTAAATTGGGTGTTTTTGCCCATGTAAATGAATTGAGCTCTAGACCTATGTCACTGGAATGCACATACTACAACCTGGACACTAACTTGACCATGCTGTTGGACTCCATCGGATCCTAAATCTACTGACTTTTCAGCTGAATACGAAGGACTTTTCCGTTGCTTACATCTGACAGAATTTACTGAGAGATGTTAAGGTTTATATCAGCAGTAAAACGTTGGTAGTGTGTATATATATGGATAATAACTGATGGACAGTTGGAACCAAGTCTTAGTCCAGGATTGGGAGTAAATTGAACCTACAGTGATTTTTAAACTAATTGAGAATTTTAGCAATTATTATTGTTAGGAATATTAGACTGTAAGCTCCAATGGGGCAGGGACTAATATGAATAATGCAACACTGTATGTATAAGTGTGTTTCTGCATGTTAGTAAGTGTAGAATGTAAGCTCCTTTGGGGCAGGGACTAAAACAAGTAATGCATCGCTGTATGTATGAGTGTGTTTCTGCATGTTAGTAAGTGTAGACTGTAAGCTCCTTTGGGGCAGAGACTGATATGGATGACTTGTATTTTCTTTACAGCACTGTGTTAATGTCTAGCTCAATAAAAAAAAACAGTAATAATAAATATGCATGTATATAATGAACATATTATCGCGCCTTTATGTTCTTTTTTTCAGGTGGACATTCTCTATGATGGAATTATGATACCACAGCCATGCCAGCTACATCTCTGGTCTTCGGCGAGGTCATCTTCCTACCAAACATCTACTGAAATAGAAGAGCAGGACTAGTTGAGCTGAGAAAGGTAATTAATATTATTATTAATTACTGATAACTCTCAGGCTAGACTTTAGCTCTAGACCTGTAGAGGCGCGATAATATGTTCCTGATATACATGGATATTTATTATATACTGTATGAATATTTGCTTTAGACTCTGTGTCATAAACTGTTTTCAGATATTGATGAATTTTAGTCCTCATGGTATTGTATGGGGACATTGACCCAGATCAAAACTGAACATGGAGCAGGATATATCTATGATATCTCCTGCATTATTTTTGTAATGAATTACAACAATACTTAATTCTTAAAAGGTAAGTATAAATATTCATTCTTTGCTGCCTGATTGTCCTTCAAGCCGTGGCCATCTTGGATCCTGAGCTCAAATCCAAAGTGCTTCCATCTGCTGTGACCATGGCTATGCTGACCTTCAGACCTCAGGGACAACCTCTACCAGCTGGCCACTTCTATTTCCCGTAATAAATAAGCATGTGTTTGCTGTAAACAATACACTATTTCATTAAAAGGTGAATGGTATGTTAAAATTAAATCTATTGATTATTAAAATAACTTGTCTATAAGCACATGTAAATTACTACCACAATAATTATTGATAAAATTCTCAGTCAGTTAAAAACTCCCTTTAAACTGAGTAAACTGGGTGTTTTTGCCCATGTAAATGAATTGAGCCCTAGACCTATGTCACTGGAATGCACATACTACAATCTGGACACTAACTTGACCATGCTGTTGGACTCCATCGGATCCTAAATCTACTGACTTTTCAGCTGAATACGAAGGACTTTTCCGTTGCTTACATCTGACAGAATTTACTGAGAGATGTTAAGGTTTATATCAGCAGTATAACGTTGGTAGTGTGTATATATATATGGATAATAACTGATGGACAGTTGGAACCAAGTCTTAGTCCAGGATTGGGAGTAAATTGAACCTACAGTGATTTTTAAACTAATTGAGAATTTTATCAATTATTATTGTTAGGAATATTAGACTGTAAGCTCCAATGGGGCAGGGACTAATATGAATAATGCAACACTGTATGTATAAGTGTGTTTCTGCATGTTAGTAAGTGTAGACTGTAAGCTCCTTTGGGGCAGGGACTAAAACAAGTAATGCATCGCTGTATGTATGAGTGTGTTTCTGCATGTTAGTAAGTGTAGACTGTAAGCTCCTTTAGGGCAGAGACTGATATGGATGACTTGTATTTTCTTTACAGCACTGTGTTAATGTCTAGCTCAATAAAAATAAACAGTAATAATAAATATGCATGTATATCATGAACATATTATCGCGCCTTTATGTTCTTTTTTCAGGTGGACATTCTCTATGATGGAATTATGATACCACAGCCATGCCAGCTACATCCCTGGTCTTCGGCGAGGTCATCTTCCTACCAAACATCTACTGAAATAGAAGAGCAGGACTAGTTGAGCTGAGAAAGGTAATTAATATTATTATTAATTACTGATAACTCTCAGGCTAGACTTTAGCTCTAGACCTGTAGAGGCGCGATAATATGTTCCTGATATACATGGATATTTATTATATACTTTATGAATATTTGCTTTAGACTCTGTGTCATAAAGTGTTTTCAGATATTGATGAATTTTAGTCCTCATGCTATTGTATGGGGACATTGACCCAGATCAGAACTGAACATGGAGCAGGAGATATCTATGATATCTCCTGCATTATTTTTGTAATGAATTGCAACAATACTTAATTCTTAAAAGGTAAGTATAAATATTCATTTTTGCTGCCTGATTGTCCTTCAAGCCGTGGCCATCTTGGATCCTGAGCTCAAATCCAAAGTGCTTCCATCTGCTGTGACCATGGCTATGCTGACCTTCAGACCTCAGGGACAACCTCTACCAGCTGGCCACTTCTGTTTGCCCTAATAAATAAGCATGTGTTTGCTGTAAACAATACACTATTTTATTAAAAGGTGAATGGTATGTTAAAATTAAATCTATTGATTATTAAAATAACTTGTCAATAGGCACAGGTAAATTACTACCACAATAATTATTGATAAAATTCTCAGTCAGTTAAAAACTCCCTTTAAACTGAGTAAACTGGGTGTTTTTGCCCATGTAAATGAATTGAGCCCTAGACCTATGTCACTGTATTCACTGAATGCACATACTACAACCTGGACACTAACTTGACCATGCTGTTGGACTCCATCGGATCCTAAATCTACTGACTTTTCAGCTGAATACGAAGGACTTTTCCGTTGCTTACATCTGACAGAATTTACTGAGAGATGTTAAGGTTTATATCAGCAGTAAAACGTTGGTAGTGTGTATATATATGGATAATAACTGATGGACAGTTGGAACCAAGTCATAGTCCAGGATTGGGAGTAAATTGAACCTACAGTGATTTTTAAACTAATTGAGAATTTTAGCAATTATTATTGTTAGGAATATTAGACTGTAAGCTCCAATGGGGCAGGGACTAATATGAATAATGCAACACTGTATGTATAAGTGTGTTTCTGCATGTTAGTAAGTGTAGAATGTAAGCTCCTTTGGGGCAGGGACTAAAACAAGTAATGCATCGCTGTATGTATGAGTGTGTTTCTGCATGTTAGTAAGTGTAGACTGTAAGCTCCTTTGGGGCAGAGACTGATATGGATGACTTGTATTTTCTTTACAGCACTGTGTTAATGTCTAGCTCAATAAAAAAAAACAGTAATAATAAATATGCATGTATATCATGAACATATTATCGCGCCTTTATGTTCTTTTTTCAGGTGGACATTCTCTATGATGGAATTATGATACCACAGCCATGCCAGCTACATCCCTGGTCTTCGGCGAGGTCATCTTCCTACCAAACATCTACTGAAATAGAAGAGCAGGACTAGTTGAGCTGAGAAAGGTAATTAATATTATTATTAATTACTGATAACTCTCAGGCTAGACTTTAGCTCTAGACCTGTAGAGGCGCGATAATATGTTCCTGATATACATGGATATTTATTATATACTTTATGAATATTTGCTTTAGACTCTGTGTCATAAAGTGTTTTCAGATATTGATGAATTTTAGTCCTCATGCTATTGTATGGGGACATTGACCCAGATCAGAACTGAACATGGAGCAGGAGAGATATCTATGATATCTCCTGCATTATTTTTGTAATGAATTGCAACAATACTTAATTCTTAAAAGGTAAGTATAAATATTCATTCTTTGCTGCCTGATTGTCCTTCAAGCCGTGGCCATCTTGGATCCTGAGCTCAAATCCAAAGTGCTTCCATCTGCTGTGACCATGGCTATGCTGACCTTCAGACCTCAGGGACAACCTCTACCAGCTGGCCACTTCTGTTTGCCCTAATAAATAAGCATGTGTTTGCTGTAAACAATACACTATTTCATTAAAAGGTGAATGGTATGTTAAAATTAAATCTATTGATTATTAAAATAACTTGTCAATAGGCACAGGTAAATTACTACCACAATAATTATTGATAAAATTCTCAGTCAGTTAAAAACTCCCTGTAAACTGGGTGTTTTTGCCCATGTAAATGAATTGAGCTCTAGACCTATGTCACTGGAATGCACATACTACAACCTGGACACTAACTTGACCATGCTGTTGGACTCCATCGGATCCTAAATCTACTGACTTTTCAGCTGAATACGAAGGACTTTTCCGATGCTTACATCTGACAGAATTTACTGAGAGATGTTAAGGTTTATATCAGCAGTAAAACGTTGGTAGTGTGTATATATATGGATAATAACTGATGGACAGTTGGAACCAAGTCTTAGTCCAGGATTGGGAGTAAATTGAACCTACAGTGATTTTTAAACTAATTGAGAATTTTAGCAATCATTATTGTTAGGAATATTAGACTGTAAGCTCCAATGGGGCAGGGACTAATATGAATAATGCAACACTGTATGTATAAGTGTGTTTCTGCATGTTAGTAAGTGTAGAATGTAAGCTCCTTTGGGGCAGGGACTAAAACAAGTAATGCATCGCTGTATGTATGAGTGTGTTTCTGCATGTTAGTAAGTGTAGACTGTAAGCTCCTTTGGGGCAGAGACTGATATGGATGACTTGTATTTTCTTTACAGCACTGTGTTAATGTCTAGCTCAATAAAAAAAAACATTAATAATAAATATGCATGTATATCATGAACATATTATCGCGCCTTTATGTTCTTTTTTCAGGTGGACATTCTCTATGATGGAATTATGATACCACAGCCATGCCAGCTACATCCCTGGTCTTCGGCGAGGTCATCTTCCTACCAAACATCTACTGAAATAGAAGAGCAGGACTAGTTGAGCTGAGAAAGGTAATTAATATTATTATTAATTACTGATAACTCTCAGGCTAGACTTTAGCTCTAGACCTGTAGAGGCGCGATAATATGTTCCTGATATACATGGATATTTATTATATACTTTAT
The DNA here is from genome assembly GCF_055691185.1 of Crinia signifera. Lineage (NCBI taxonomy): Eukaryota > Metazoa > Chordata > Amphibia > Anura > Myobatrachidae > Crinia > Crinia signifera. Next base: position 92,286,186 of record NC_139220.1, on the reverse strand, counting down.
GAATATTTGCTTTAGACTCTGTGTCATAAAGTGTTTTCAGATATTGATGAATTTTAGTCCTCATGCTATTGTATGGGGACATTGACCCAGATCAGAACTGAACATGGAGCAGGAGATATCTATGATATCTCCTGCATTATTTTTGTAATGAATTGCAACAATACTTAATTCTTAAAAGGTAAGTATAAATATTCATTCTTTGCTGCCTGATTGTCCTTCAAGCCGTGGCCATCTTGGATCCTGAGCTCAAATCCAAAGTGCTTCCATCTGCTGTGACCATGGCTATGCTGACCTTCAGACCTCAGGGACAACCTCTACCAGCTGGCCACTTCTGTTTGCCCTAATAAATAAGCATGTGTTTGCTGTAAACAATACACTATTTCATTAAAAGGTGAATGGTATGTTAAAATTAAATCTATTGATTATTAAAATAACTTGTCAATAGGCACAGGTAAATTACTACCACAATAATTATTGATAAAATTCTCAGTCAGTTAAAAACTCCCTTTAAACTGAGTAAACTGGGTGTTTTTGCCCATGTAAATGAATTGAGCCCTAGACCTATGTCACTGGAATGCACATACTACAACCTGGACACTAACTTGACCATGCTGTTGGACTCCATCGGATCCTAAATCTACTGACTTTTCAGCTGAATACGAAGGACTTTTCCGTTGCTTACATCTGACAGAATTTACTGAGAGATGTTAAGGTTTATATCAGCAGTAAAACGTTGGTAGTGTGTATATATATGGATAATAACTGATGGACAGTTGGAACCAAGTCTTAGTCCATGATTGGGAGTAAATTGAACCTACAGTGATTTTTAAACTAATTGAGAATTTTAGCAATTATTATTGTTAGGAATATTAGACTGTAAGCTCCAATGGGGCAGGGACTAATATAAATAATGCAACACTGTATGTATAAGTGTGTTTCTGCATGTTAGTAAGTGTAGAATGTAAGCTACTTTGGGGCAGGGACTAAAACAAGTAATGCATCGCTGTATGTATGAGTGTGTTTCTGCATGTTAGTAAGTGTAGACTGTAAGCTCCTTTGGGGCAGAGACTGATATGGATGACTTGTATTTTCTTCACAGCACTGTGTTAATGTCTAGCTCAATAAAAAAGACCAGTAATAATAAATATGCATGTATATCATGAACATATTATCGCGCCTTTATGTTCTTTTTTCAGGTGGACATTCTCTATGATGGAATTATGATACCACAGCCATGCCAGCTACATCTCTGGTCTTCGGCGAGGTCATCTTCCTACCAAACATCTACTGAAATAGAAGAGCAGGACTAGTTGAGCTGAGAAAGGTAATTAATATTATTATTAATTACTGATAACTCTCAGGCTAGACTTTAGCTCTAGACCTGTAGAGGCGCGATAATATGTTCCTGATATACATGGATATTTATTATATACTGTATGAATATTTGCTTTAGACTCTGTGTCATAAACTGTTTTCAGATATTGATGAATTTTAGTCCTCATGGTATTGTATGGGGACATTGACCCAGATCAAAACTGAACATGGAGCAGGATATATCTATGATATCTCCTGCATTATTTTTGTAATGAATTACAACAATACTTAATTCTTAAAAGGTAAGTATAAATATTCATTCTTTGCTGCCTGATTGTCCTTCAAGCCGTGGCCATCTTGGATCCTGAGCTCAAATCCAAAGTGCTTCCATCTGCTGTGACCATGGCTATGCTGACCTTCAGACCTCAGGGACAACCTCTACCAGCTGGCCACTTCTGTTTCCCGTAATAAATAAGCATGTGTTTGCTGTAAACAATACACTATTTCATTAAAAGGTGAATGGTATGTTAAAATTAAATCTATTGATTATTAAAATAACTTGTCTATAAGCACATGTAAATTACTACCACAATAATTATTGATAAAATTCTCAGTCAGTTAAAAACTCCCTTTAAACTGAGTAAACTGGGTGTTTTTGCCCATGTAAATGAATTGAGCCCTAGACCTATGTCACTGGAATGCACATACTACAACCTGGACACTAACTTGACCATGCTGTTGGACTCCATCGGATCCTAAATCTACTGACTTTTCAGCTGAATACGAAGGACTTTTCCGTTGCTTACATCTGACAGAATTTACTGAGAGATGTTAAGGTTTATATCAGCAGTATAACCTTGGTAGTGTGTATATATATGGATAATAACTGATGGACAGTTGGAACCAAGTCTTAGTCCAGGATTGGGAGTAAATTGAACCTACAGTGATTTTTAAACTAATTGAGAATTTTATCAATTATTATTGTTAGGAATATTAGACTGTAAGCTCCAATGGGGCAGGGACTAATATGAATAATGCAACACTGTATGTATAAGTGTGTTTCTGCATGTTAGTAAGTGTAGACTGTAAGCTCCTTTGGGGCAGGGACTAAAACAAGTAATGCATCGCTGTATGTATGAGTGTGTTTCTGCATGTTAGTAAGTGTAGACTGTAAGCTCCTTTAGGGCAGAGACTGATATGGATGACTTGTATTTTCTTTACAGCACTGTGTTAATGTCTAGCTCAATAAAAATAAACAGTAATAATAAATATGCATGTATATCATGAACATATTATCGCGCCTTTATGTTCTTTTTTCAGGTGGACATTCTCTATGATGGAATTATGATACCACAGCCATGCCAGCTACATCCCTGGTCTTCGGCGAGGTCATCTTCCTCCCAAACATCTACTGAAATAGAAGAGCAGGACTAGTTGAGCTGAGAAAGGTAATTAATATTATTATTAATTACTGATAACTCTCAGGCTAGACTTTAGCTCTAGACCTGTAGAGGCGCGATAATATGTTCCTGATATACATGGATATTTATTATATACTTTATGAATATTTGCTTTAGACTCTGTGTCATAAAGTGTTTTCAGATATTGATGAATTTTAGTCCTCATGCTATTGTATGGGGACATTGACCCAGATCAGAACTGAACATGGAGCAGGAGATATCTATGATATCTCCTGCATTATTTTTTTAATGAATTGCAACAATACTTAATTCTTAAAAGGTAAGTATAAATATTCATTTTTGCTGCCTGATTGTCCTTCAAGCCGTGGCCATCTTGGATCCTGAGCTCAAATCCAAAGTGCTTCCATCTGCTGTGACCATGGCTATGCTGACCTTCAGACCTCAGGGACAACCTCTACCAGCTGGCCACTTCTGTTTGCCCTAATAAATAAGCATGTGTTTGCTGTAAACAATACACTATTTTATTAAAAGGTGAATGGTATGTTAAAATTAAATCTATTGATTATTAAAATAACTTGTCAATAGGCACAGGTAAATTACTACCACAATAATTATTGATAAAATTCTCAGTCAGTTAAAAACTCCCTTTAAACTGAGTAAACTGGGTGTTTTTGCCCATGTAAATGAATTGAGCCCTAGACCTATGTCACTGGAATGCACATACTACAACCTGGACACTAACTTGACCATGCTGTTGGACTCCATCGGATCCTAAATCTACTGACTTTTCAGCTGAATACGAAGGACTTTTCCGTTGCTTACATCTGACAGAGATTACTGAGAGATGTTAAGGTTTATATCAGCAGTAAAACGTTGGTAGTGTGTATATATATGGATAATAACTGATGGACAGTTGGAACCAAGTCTTAGTCCAGGATTGGGAGTAAATTGAACATACAGTGATTTTTAAACTAATTGAGAATTTTAGCAATTATTATTGTTAGGAATATTAGACTGTAAGCTCCAATGGGGCAGGGACTAATATGAATAATGCAACACTGTATGTATAAGTGTGTTTCTGCATGTTAGTAAGTGTAGAATGTAAGCTCCTTTGGGGCAGGGACTAAAACAAGTAATGCATCGCTGTATGTATGAGTGTGTTTCTGCATGTTAGTAAGTGTAGACTGTAAGCTCCTTTGGGGCAGAGACTGATATGGATGACTTGTATTTTCTTTACAGCACTGTGTTAATGTCTAGCTCAATAAAAAAAAACAGTAATAATAAATATGCATGTATATCATGAACATATTATCGCGCCTTTATGTTCTTTTTTCAGGTGGACATTCTCTACGATGGAATTATGATACCACAGCCATGCCAGCTACATCCCTGGTCTTCGGCGAGGTCATCTTCCTACCAAACATCTACTGAAAAAGAAGAGCAGGACTAGTTGAGCTGAGAAAGGTAATTAATATTATTATTAATTACTGATAACTCTCAGGCTAGACTTTAGCTCTAGACCTGTAGAGGCGCGATAATATGTTCCTGATATACATGGATATTTATTATATACTTTATGAATATTTGCTTTAGACTCTGTGTCATAAAGTGTTTTCAGATATTGATGAATTTTAGTCCTCATGCTACGTATGGGGACATTGACCCAGATCAGAACTGAACATGGAGCAGGAGATATCTATGATATCTCCTGCATTATTTTTGTAATGAATTGCAACAATACTTAATTCTTAAAAGGTAAGTATAAATATTCATTCTTTGCTGCCTGATTGTCCTTCAAGCCGTGGCCATCTTGGATCCTGAGCTCAAATCCAAAGTGCTTCCATCTGCTGTGACCATGGCTATGCTGACCTTCAGACCTCAGGGACAACCTCTACCAGCTGGCCACTTCTGTTTGCCCTAATAAATAAGCATGTGTTTGCTGTAAACAATACACTATTTCATTAAAAGGTGAATGGTATGTTAAAATTAAATCTATTGATTATTAAAATAACTTGTCAATAGGCACAGGTAAATTACTACCACAATAATTATTGATAAAATTCTCAGTCAGTTAAAAACTCCCTTTGAACTGAGTAAACTGGGTGTTTTTGCCCATGTAAATGAATTGAGCCCTAGACCTATGTCACTGTATGCACTGAATGCACATACTACAACCTGGACACTAACTTGACCATGCTGTTGGACTCCATCGGATCCTAAATCTACTGACTTTTCAGCTGAATAGGAAGGACTTTTCCGTTGCTTACATCTGACAGAATTTACTGAGAGATGTTAAGGTTTATATCAGCAGTTAAACGTTGGTAGTGTGTATATATATGGATAATAACTGATGGACAGTTGGAACCAAGTCATAGTCCAGGATTGGGAGTAAATTGAACCTACAGTGATTTTTAAACTAATTGAGAATTTTAGCAATTATTATTGTTAGGAATATTAGACTGTAAGCTCCAATGGGGCAGGGACTAATATGAATAATGCAACACTGTATGTATAAGTGTGTTTCTGCATGTTAGTAAGTGTAGAATGTAAGCTCCTTTGGGGCAGGGACTAAAACAAGTAATGCATCGCTGTATGTATGAGTGTGTTTCTGCATGTTAGTAAGTGTAGACTGTAAGCTCCTTTGGGGCAGAGACTGATATGGATGACTTGTATTTTCTTTACAGCACTGTGTTAATGTCTAGCTCAATAAAAAAAAACAGTAATAATAAATATGCATGTATATCATGAACATATTATCGCGCCTTTATGTTCTTTTTTCAGGTGGACATTCTCTATGATGGAATTATGATACCACAGCCATGCCAGCTACATCCCTGGTCTTCGGCGAGGTCATCTTCCTACCAAACATCTACTGAAATAGAAGAGCAGGACTAGTTGAGCTGAGAAAGGTAATTAATATTATTATTAATTACTGATAACTCTCAGGCTAGACTTTAGCTCTAGACCTGTAGAGGCGCGATAATATGTTCCTGATATACATGGATATTTATTATATACTTTATGAATATTTGCTTTAGACTCTGTGTCATAAAGTGTTTTCAGATATTGATGAATTTTAGTCCTCATGCTATTGTATGGGGACATTGACCCAGATCAGAACTGAACATGGAGCAGGAGAGATATCTATGATATCTCCTGCATTATTTTTGTAATGAATTGCAACAATACTTAATTCTTAAAAGGTAAGTATAAATATTCATTCTTTGCTGCCTGATTGTCCTTCAAGCCGTGGCCATCTTGGATCCTGAGCTCAAATCCAAAGTGCTTCCATCTGCTGTGACCATGGCTATGCTGACCTTCAGACCTCAGGGACAACCTCTACCAGCTGGCCACTTCTGTTTGCCCTAATAAATAAGCATGTGTTTGCTGTAAACAATACACTATTTCATTAAAAGGTGAATGGTATGTTAAAATTAAATCTATTGATTATTAAAATAACTTGTCAATAGGCACAGGTAAATTACTACCACAATAATTATTGATAAAATTCTCAGTCAGTTAAAAACTCCCTTTAAACTGAGTAAACTGGGTGTTTTTGCCCATGTAAATGAATTGAGCCCTAGACCTATGTCACTGGAATGCACATACTACAACCTGGACACTAACTTGACCATGCTGTTGGACTCCATCGGATCCTAAATCTACTGACTTTTCAGCTGAATACGAAGGACTTTTCCGTTGCTTACATCTGACAGAATTTACTGAGAGATGTTAAGGTTTATATCAGCAGTAAAACGTTGGTAGTGTGTATATATATGGATAATAACTGATGGACAGTTGGAACCAAGTCTTAGTCCATGATTGGGAGTAAATTGAACCTACAGTGATTTTTAAACTAATTGAGAATTTTAGCAATTGTTATTGTTAGGAATATTAGACTGTAAGCTCCAATGGGGCAGGGACTAATATGAATAATGCAACACTGTATGTATAAGTGTGTTTCTGCATGTTAGTAAGTGTAGAATGTAAGCTTCTTTGGGGCAGGGACTAAAACAAGTAATGCATCGCTGTATGTATGAGTGTGTTTCTGCATGTTAGTAAGTGTAGACTGTAAGCTCCTTTGGGGCAGAGACTGATATGGATGACTTGTATTTTCTTTACAGCACTGTGTTAATGTCTAGCTCAATAAAAAAAAACAGTAATAATAAATATGCATGTATATCATGAACATATTATCGCGCCTTTATGTTCTTTTTTCAGGTGGACATTCTCTATGATGGAATTATGATACCACAGCCATGCCAGCTACATCCCTGGTCTTCGGCGAGGTCATCTTCCTACCAAACATCTACTGAAATAGAAGAGCAGGACTAGTTGAGCTGAGAAAGGTAATTAATATTATTATTAATTACTGATAACTCTCAGGCTAGACATTAGCTCTAGACCTGTAAAGGCGCGATAATATGTTCCTGATATACATGGATATTTATTATATACTGTATGAATATTTGCTTTAGACTCTGTGTCATAAAGTGTTTTCAGATATTGATGAATTTTAGTCCTCATGGTATTGTATGGGGACATTGACCCAGATCAAAACTGAACATGGAGCAGGATATATCTATGATATCTCCTGCATTATTTTTGTAATGAATTACAACAATACTTATTTCTTAAAAGGTAAGTATAAATATTCATTCTTTGCTGCCTGATTGTCCTTCAAGCCGTGGCCATCTTGGATCCTGAGCTCAAATCCAAAGTGCTTCCATCTGCTGTGACCATGGCTATGCTGACCTTCAGACCTCAGGGACAACCTCTACCAGCTGGCCACTTCTGTTTGCCCTAATAAATAAGCATGTGTTTGCTGTAAACAATACACTATTTCATTAAAAGGTGAATGGTATGTTAAAATTAAATCTATTGATTATTAAAATAACTTGTCAATAGGCACAGGTAAATTACTACCACAATAATTATTGATAAAATTCTCAGTCAGTTAAAAACTCCCTTTAAACTGAGTAAACTGGGTGTTTTTGCCCATGTAAATGAATTGAGCCCTAGACCTATGTCACTGGAATGCACATACTACAACCTGGACACTAACTTGACCATGCTGTTGGACTCCATCGGATCCTAAATCTACTGACTTTTCAGCTGAATACGAAGGACTTTTCCGTTGCTTACATCTGACAGAATTTACTGAGAGATGTTAAGGTTTATATCAGCAGTAAAACGTTGGTAGTGTGTATATATATGGATAACTAGGTGATTCATCGCGCCCTACGGGCGCTCTTCACACGGTCGTAAGGGGCTGCGCCCCCTTAATTTGTGAACGTTTGTATATGAGAAATATGGTTAGAATTGTATGAAAGATGCCCTGTATTGCAACTTAGGTGTCCGCGAATCGCGGGAGGGGGGGTCGCGGAGGGTGCCGCGAATTGCAGGAGGGGGGGGTCGCGGGGGGTGCTGCGAATTGCAGGAGGGGGGGTTGTGGGGGGGTGGATGCTGCGAATCGCGGAGGGGGGGGATTGCAGAGAATCGTGGGAGGGGGGTCGCGGGGTGGGTTGCCGCAAATCGCGGGAGGGGGGTTACGGGGGCGGGGGTTGCGGCGAATCATGGTAGGGGGGGTCGCGTGGGGTGTGCCGTGAATCACGGGAGGGGGGGTCACGGGGTGGGGTGCCGAGAATCGCGGGGGGGGTGTGTGTGTGCCGTGAATCGCGGGAGTGGGGGTTGCGGGGGGGTGGGGGAGGTGGGACGCGAATCGCCACAAGAAAAAATCAACACAGAAAGGTCAACACATGTAAATGTTGACATAAGTGTGGCACTTCATTGGTGTCCATGTCGACACATGAGAATGAATATGAAAACATTCAAAAAATGAAAAAAAAAACTTAAAAAACTCATGTCAACCTTTTTCATTGTCGACCATAGCCATGTCAGTGTTTTCCATGTGCAATTTAATTCTGGAGCTGCCGCGAATCGCGGGGGGTGCCGCGAATTGCGGGAGGGGGGGTCGCGGGGGTGGGTGCCGCAAATCGCGGGAGGGGGGGGGTTACGGGGCGGGGGTTGCGGCGAATCATGGGAGGGGGGGTCGCGGGGGTGTGCCGTGAATCACGGGAGGGGGGGTCACGGGGTGGGGTGCCGAGAATCGCGGGGGAGGTGTGTGTGTGCCGTGAATCGTGGGAGTGGGGGGGTGTGACGCAAATCGCCACAAGAAAAAAATCAACACAGAAAGGTCAACACATGTAAATGTTGACATAAGTGTGGCACTTCATTGGTGTCCATGTCGACACATGAGAATGAATATGAAAATATTCAAAAAATGAAAAAAAAACTTCAAAAACTCATGTCAACCTTTTTCATTGTCGACCATAGCCATGTCAGTGTTTTCCATGTGCAATTTAATTCTGGAGCTGCCGCGAATCACGGGGGGTGCCGCGAATTGCGGGAGGGGGGGGTCGCGGGGTTGGGTGCCGCGAATCGCGGGAGGGCAGGGTTCACAGGGGTTCCGGGGGGGGGGTTTCCGCGAATTGCGGGAGGGTGTGACGCGAATCGCCACAAGAAAAAATCAACACAGAAAGGTCAACACATGTAAATGTTGACATAAGTGTGCCACTTCATTGGTGTCCATGTCGACACATGAGAATGAGTATGAAAATATTCAAAAAATTTAAAAAAAACTTCAAAAACTCATGTGAACCTTTTTCATTGTCGACCATAGCCATGTCAGTGTTTTCCATGTGCAATTTAATTCTGGAGCTGCCGCGAATCACGGGGGGTGCCGCGAATTGCGGGAGGGGGGGGTCGCGGGGGTTCCGGGGGGGTTGCCGCGAATTGCGGGAGGTGGGGGGTCACGGGGGGTGCCGCGAATCGCGGGAGGGGGGGTTGCGGGGGGGTGTGACGCGAATCGCCACAAGAAAAAATCAACACAGAAAGGTCAACACATGTAAATGTTGACATAAGTGTGCCACTTCATTGGTGTCCATGTTGACACATGACAATGAACATGAAAACATTCAAAAAATGAAATAAATCTTCAAAAACTCATGTCAACCTTTTTCATTGTCGACCATAGCCGTGCCAGTGTTTTGCATGTGCCATTTAATCCTAGGCTGCCGCGAATCGCGGGGGGTGCCGCGATTTGCGGGAGGGGGGGGTTGCGGGGGGTGGGTGCCGCGAATCGCGGGAGAGCGGGGTTCATGGGGGTTCCGGTGGGGGGTTGCCGCGAATTGCGGGAGGGGGGGGGTCACGGGGGGGTGCCGCGAATCGCCGGAGGGGGGGTTGCGGGGGGTGTGACGCGAATCGCCACAAGAAAAAAAATCAACACAGAAAGGTCAACACATGTAAATGTTGACATAAGTGTGGCACTTCATTGGTGTCCATGTCGACACATGAGAATGAATATGAAAATATTCAAAAAATGACAAAAAAACTTCAAAAACTCATGTCAACCTTTTTCATTGTCGACCATAGCCATGTCAGTGTTTTCCATGTGCAATTTAATTCTGGAGCTGCCGCGAATCACGGGGGAGTGCCGCGAATTGCGGGAGGGGGGGTCGCGGGGGTGGGTGCCGCGAATCGCGGGAGGGCGGGGTTCACAGGGGTTCCGGTGGGGGGTTGCCGCGAATTGCGGGAGGTGGGGGGTCACGGGGGGTGCCGTGAATCACGGGAGGGGGGGTCACGGGGTGGGGTGCCGAGAATCGCGGGGGAGGTGTGTGTGTGTGTGCCGTGAATCGCGGGAGTGGGGGTTGTGGGGGGGGTGGGGGAGGTGTGACGCGAATCGCCACAAGAAAAAATCAACACAGAAAGGTCAACACATGTAAATGTTGACATAAGTGTGCCACTTCATTGGTGTCCATGTCGACACATGACAAAGAATATGTTAAAATTAAAAATAAATCTTCAAAAACTCATGTCAACCTTTTTCATTGTCGACCATAGCCATGTCAGTGTTTTGCATGTGCCATTTAATCCTGGGGCTGCTGCGAATTGCGGGGGGGGGGTGCCGCGAATCGCGGGAGGGGGGTCGCAGGGGGGGTGCCGCCAATCGTGCAAGGGGGGGTCGCGGGGGGGTTCTTTTTGCCGCGAATTGCGGGAGTGAGGTCGCGGGGGGGTGTTTTTTCCGCGAATCGGGGGGGGGGGGGTCACGGGGGAGGGTTTGCCGCGATTCGCGGGAGGGGGGGTCGCGGGGTGGTGGTTATGCCGCGAATTGTGGGAGGGGTCGTGGGGGGGTTCTTTTTGCAGCGAATCGCGGGAGGGGGGGTCGCGGGGGAGCGGGTGTTTTTGCCGCGAATCGCGGGAGGGGGGGGGGGGCGCGCGGGGGGGGAGGTTTTGCCTCAAATCGCGGGAGGGGGGCGCTCACCTGGTGGCTGTGGAGTAGCAGTGCTGGGCAACATGGGAAGGCAGTGGGTGTCTGGCACTGTCTGTGGGCTCACTGGGCTGGTTCTCTGTCACATACCTCCCAACATGACCCTCTCTAGGAGGGACACAATGCTCTGTTTCTAGACTTCCCCTTAATGTATGATTGCCATCACCTGTTTTAAACAGGTTAATTTCTCAGAAAGGTGTTCAGCACAGATGAAGGCAATCACACATTAAGAGGAAAGTCCAGGAACAGAGCGTTATAGACACAGACACCCACTTTGAGTGACAGATGTAGCCAAATGTATAGGAGATAACTGATGGACAGTTGGAACCAAGTCTTAGTCCAGGATTGGGAGTAAATTGAACCTACAGTGATTTTTAAACTAATTGAGAATTTTAGCAATTATTATTGTTAGGAATATTAGACTGTAAGTTCCAATGGGGCAGGGACTAATATGAATAATGCAACACTGTATGTATAAGTGTGTTTCTGCATGTTAGTAAGTGTAGAATGTAAGCTCCTTTGGGGCAGGGACTAAAACAAGTAATGCATCGCTGTATGTATGAGTGTGTTTCTGGATGTTAGTAAGTGTAGACTGTAAGCTCCTTTGGGGCAGAGACTGATATGGATGACTTGTATTTTCTTTACAGCACTGTGTTAATGTCTAGCTCAATAAAAAAAAACAGTAATAATAAATATGCATGTATATCATGAACATATTATCGCGCCTTTATGTTCTTTTTTCAGGTGGACATTCTCTATGATGGAATTATGATACCACAGCCATGCCAGCTACATCCCTGGTCTTCGGCGAGGTCATCTTCCTACCAAACATCTACTGAAAAAGAAGAGCAGGACTAGTTGAGCTGAGAAAGGTAATTAATATTATTATTAATTACTGATAACTCTCAGGCTAGACTTTAGCTCTAGACCTGTAGAGGCGCGATAATATGTTCCTGATATACATGGATATTTATTATATACTTTATGAATATTTGCTTTAGACTCTGTGTCATAAAGTGTTTTCAGATATTGATGAATTTTAGTCCTCATGCTATGTATGGGGACATTGACCCAGATCAGAACTGAACATGGAGCAGGAGATATCTATGATATCTCCTGCATTATTTTTGTAATGAATTGCAACAATACTTAATTCTTAAAAGGTAAGTATAAATATTCATTCTTTGCTGCCTGATTGTCCTTCAAGCCGTGGCCATCTTGGATCCTGAGCTCAAATCCAAAGTGCTTCCATCTGCTGTGACCATGGCTATGCTGACCTTCAGACCTCAGGGACAACCTCTACCAGCTGGCCACTTCTGTTTGCCCTAATAAATAAGCATGTGTTTGCTGTAAACAATACACTATTTCATTAAAAGGTGAATGGTATGTTAAAATTAAATCTATTGATTATTAAAATAACTTGTCAATAGGCACAGGTAAATTACTACCACAATAATTATTGATAAAATTCTCAGTCAGTTAAAAACTCCCTTTAAACTGAGTAAACTGGGTGTTTTTGCCCATGTAAATGAATTGAGCCCTAGACCTATGTCACTGGAATGCACATACTACAACCTGGACACTAACTTGACCATGCTGTTGGACTCCATCGGATCCTAAATCTACTGACTTTTCAGCTGAATACGAAGGACTTTTCCGTTGCTTACATCTGACAGAATTTACTGAGAGATGTTAAGGTTTATATCAGCAGTAAAACGTTGGTAGTGTGTATATATATGGATAATAACTGATGGACAGTTGGAACCAAGTCTTAGTCCAGGATTGGGAGTAAATTGAACCTACAGTGATTTTTAAACTAATTGAGAATTTTAGCAATTATTATTGTTAGGAATATTAGACTGTAAGCTCCAATGGGGCAGGGACTAATATGAATAATGCAACACTGTATGTATAAGTGTGTTTCTGCATGTTAGTAAGTGTAGAATGTAAGCTCCTTTGGGGCAGGGACTAAAACAAGTAATGCATCGCTGTATGTATGAGTGTGTTTCTGCATGTTAGTAAGTGTAGACTGTAAGCTCCTTTGGGGCAGAGACTGATATGGATGACTTGTATTTTCTTCACAGCACTGTGTTAATGTCTAGCTCAATAAAAAAGACCAGTAATAATAAATATGCATGTATATCATGAACATATTATCGCGCCTTTATGTTCTTTTTTCAGGTGGACATTCTCTATGATGGAATTATGATACCACAGCCATGCCAGCTACATCTCTGGTCTTCGGCGAGGTCATCTTCCTACCAAACATCTACTGAAATAGAAGAGCAGGACTAGTTGAGCTGAGAAAGGTAATTAATATTATTATTAATTACTGATAACTCTCAGGCTAGACTTTAGCTCTAGACCTGTAGAGGCGCGATAATATGTTCCTGATATACATGGATATTTATTATATACTGTATGAATATTTGCTTTAGACTCTGTGTCATAAAGTGTTTTCAGATATTGATGAATTTTAGTCCTCATGGTATTGTATGGGGACATTGACCCTGATCGAAACTGAACATGGAGCAGGATATATCTATGATATCTCCTGCATTATTTTTGTAATGAATTACAACAATACTTAATTCTTAAAAGGTAAGTATAAATATTCATTCTTTGCTGCCTGATTGTCCTTCAAGCCGTGGCCATCTTGGATCCTGAGCTCAAATCCAAAGTGCTTCCATCTGCTGTGACCATGGCTATGCTGACCTTCAGACCTCAGGGACAACCTCTACCAGCTGGCCACTTCTGTTTCCCGTAATAAATAAGCATGTGTTTGCTGTAAACAATACACTATTTCATTAAAAGGTGAATGGTATGTTAAAATTAAATCTATTGATTATTAAAATAACTTGTCTATAAGCACATGTAAATTACTACCACAATAATTATTGATAAAATTCTCAGTCAGTTAAAAACTCCCTTTAAACTGAGTAAACTGGGTGTTTTTGCCCATGTAAATGAATTGAGCCCTAGACCTATGTCACTGGAATGCACATACTACAACCTGGACACTAACTTGACCATGCTGTTGGACTCCATCGGATCCTAAATCTACTGACTTTTCAGCTGAATACGAAGGACTTTTCCGTTGCTTACATCTGACAGAATTTACTGAGAGATGTTAAGGTTTATATCAGCAGTAAAACGTTGGTAGTGTGTATATATATATGGATAATAACTGATGGACAGTTGGAACCAAGTCTTAGTCCAGGATTGGGAGTAAATTGAACCTACAGTGATTTTTAAACTAATTGAGAATTTTAGCAATTATTATTGTTAGGAATATTAGACTGTAAGCTCCAATGGGGCAGGGACTAATATGAATAATGCAACACTGTATGTATAAGTGTGTTTCTGCATGTTAGTAAGTGTAGAATGTAAGCTCCTTTGGGGCAGGGACTAAAACAAGTAATGCATCGCTGTATGTATGAGTGTGTTTCTGCATGTTAGTAAGTGTAGACTGTAAGCTCCTTTGGGGCAGAGACTGATATGGATGACTTGTATTTTCTTCACAGCACTGTGTTAATGTCTAGCTCAATAAAAAAGACCAGTAATAATAAATATGCATGTATATCATGAACATATTATCGCGCCTTTATGTTCTTTTTTCAGGTGGACATTCTCTATGATGGAATTATGATACCACAGCCATGCCAGCTACATCTCTGGTCTTCGGCGAGGTCATCTTCCTACCAAACATCTACTGAAATAGAAGAGCAGGACTAGTTGAGCTGAGAAAGGTAATTAATATTATTATTAATTACTGATAACTCTCAGGCTAGACTTTAGCTCTAGACCTGTAGAGGCGCGATAATATGTTCCTGATATACATGGATATTTATTATATACTGTATGAATATTTGCTTTAGACTCTGTGTCATAAAGTGTTTTCAGATATTGATGAATTTTAGTCCTCATGGTATTGTATGGGGACATTGACCCAGATCAAAACTGAACATGGAGCAGGATATATCTATGATATCTCCTGCATTATTTTTGTAATGAATTACAACAATACTTAATTCTTAAAAGGTAAGTATAAATATTCATTCTTTGCTGCCTGATTGTCCTTCAAGCCGTGGCCATCTTGGATCCTGAGCTCAAATCCAAAGTGCTTCCATCTGCTGTGACCATGGCTATGCTGACCTTCAGACCTCAGGGACAACCTCTACCAGCTGGCCACTTCTGTTTCCCGTAATAAATAAGCATGTGTTTGCTGTAAACAATACACTATTTCATTAAAAGGTGAATGGTATGTTAAAATTAAATCTATTGATTATTAAAATAACTTGTCTATAAGCACATGTAAATTACTACCACAATAATTATTGATAAAATTCTCAGTCAGTTAAAAACTCCCTTTAAACTGAGTAAACTGGGTGTTTTTGCCCATGTAAATGAATTGAGCCCTAGACCTATGTCACTGGAATGCACATACTACAACCTGGACACTAACTTGACCATGCTGTTGGACTCCATCGGATCCTAAATCTACTGACTTTTCAGCTGAATACGAAGGACTTTTCCGTTGCTTACATCTGACAGAATTTACTGAGAGATGTTAAGGTTTATATCAGCAGTAAAACGTTGGTAGTGTGTATATATATGGATAATAACTGATGGACAGTTGGAACCAAGTCTTAGTCCAGGATTGGGAGTAAATTGAACCTACAGTGATTTTTAAACTAATTGAGAATTTTATCAATTATTATTGTTAGGAATATTAGACTGTAAGCTCCAATGGGGCAGGGACTAATATGAATAATACAACACTGTATGTATAAGTGTGTTTCTGCATGTTAGTAAGTGTAGAATGTAAGCTCCTTTGGGGCAGGGACTAAAACAAGTAATGCATCGCTGTATGTATGAGTGTGTTTCTGCATGTTAGTAAGTGTAGACTGTAAGCTCCTTTGGGGCAGAGACTGATATGGATGACTTGTATTTTCTTTACAGCACTGTGTTAATGTCTAGCTCAATAAAAAAAAACAGTAATAATAAATATGCATGTATATCATGAACATATTATCGCGCCTTTATGTTCTTTTTTCAGGTGGACATTCTCTATGATGGAATTATGATACCACAGCCATGCCAGCTACATCCCTGGTCTTCGGCGAGGTCATCTTCCTACCAAACATCTACTGAAATAGAAGAGCAGGACTAGTTGAGCTGAGAAAGGTAATTAATATTATTATTAATTACTGATAACTCTCAGGCTAGACTTTAGCTCTAGACCTGTAGAGGCGCGATAATATGTTCCTGATATACATGGATATTTATTATATACTTTATGAATATTTGCTTTAGACTCTGTGTCATAAAGTGTTTTCAGATATTGATGAATTTTAGTCCTCATGCTATTGTATGGGGACATTGACCCAGATCAGAACTGAACATGGAGCAGGAGATATCTATGATATCTCCTGCATTATTTTTGTAATGAATTGCAACAATAATTAATTCTTAAAAGGTAAGTATAAATATTCATTCTTTGCTGCCTGATTGTCCTTCAAGCCGTGGCCATCTTGGATCCTGAGCTCAAATCCAAAGTGCTTCCATCTGCTGTGACCATGGCTATGCTGACCTTCAGACCTCAGGGACAACCTCTACCAGCTGGCCACTTCTGTTTGCCCTAATAAATAAGCATGTGTTTGCTGTAAACAATACACTATTTCATTAAAAGGTGAATGGTATGTTAAAATTAAATCTATTGATTATTAAAATAACTTGTCAATAGGCACAGGTAAATTACTACCACAATAATTATTGATAAAATTCTCAGTCAGTTAAAAACTCCCTTTAAACTGAGTAAACTGGGTGTTTTTGCCCATGTAAATGAATTGAGCCCTAGACCTATGTCACTGGAATGCACATACTACAACCTGGACACTAACTTGACCATGCTGTTGGACTCCATCGGATCCTAAATCTACTGACTTTTCAGCTGAATACGAAGGACTTTTCCGTTGCTTACATCTGACAGAATTTACTGAGAGATAATAAGGTTTATATCAGCAGTAAAACGTTGGTAGTGTGTATATATATGGATAATAACTGATGGACAGTTGGAACCAAGTCTTAGTCCATGATTGGGAGTAAATTGAACCTACAGTGATTTTTAAACTAATTGAGAATTTTAGCAATTATTATTGTTAGGAATATTAGACTGTAAGCTCCAATGGGGCAGGGACTAATATGAATAATGCAACACTGTATGTATAAGTGTGTTTCTGCATGTTAGTAAGTGTAGAATGTAAGCTACTTTGGGGCAGGGACTAAAACAAGTAATGCATCGCTGTATGTATGAGTGTGTTTCTGCATGTTAGTAAGTGTAGACTGTAAGCTCCTTTGGGGCAGAGACTGATATGGATGACTTGTATTTTCTTCACAGCACTGTGTTAATGTCTAGCTCAATAAAAAAGACCAGTAATAATAAATATGCATGTATATCATGAACATATTATCGCGCCTTTATGTTCTTTTTTTCAGGTGGACATTCTCTATGATGGAATTATGATACCACAGCCATGCCAGCTACATCTCTGGTCTTCGGCGAGGTCATCTTCCTACCAAACATCTACTGAAATAGAAGAGCAGGACTAGTTGAGCTGAGAAAGGTAATTAATATTATTATTAATTACTGATAACTCTCAGGCTAGACTTTAGCTCTAGACCTGTAGAGGCGCGATAATATGTTCCTGATATACATGGATATTTATTATATACTGTATGAATATTTGCTTTAGACTCTGTGTCATAAATTGTTTTCAGATATTGATGAATTTTAGTCCTCATGGTATTGTATGGGGACATTGACCCAGATCAAAACTGAACATGGAGCAGGATATATCTATGATATCTCCTGCATTATTTTTGTAATGAATTACAACAATACTTAATTCTTAAAAGGTAAGTTTAAATATTCATTCTTTGCTGCCTGATTGTCCTTCAAGCCGTGGCCATCTTGGATCCTGAGCTCAAATCCAAAGTGCTTCCATCTGCTGTGACCATGGCTATGCTGACCTTCAGACCTCAGGGACAACCTCTACCAGCTGGCCACTTCTGTTTCCCGTAATAAATAAGCATGTGTTTGCTGTAAACAATACACTATTTCATTAAAAGGTGAATGGTATGTTAAAATTAAATCTATTGATTATTAAAATAACTTGTCAATAGGCACAGGTAAATTACTACCACAATAATTATTGATAAAATTCTCAGTCAGTTAAAAACTCCCTTTAAACTGAGTAAACTGGGTGTTTTTGCCCATGTAAATGAATTGAGCCCTAGACCTATGTCACTGGAATGCACATACTACAACCTGGACACTAACTTGACCATGCTGTTGGACTCCATCGGATCCTAAATCTACTGACTTTTCAGCTGAATACGAAGGACTTTTCCGTTGCTTACATCTGACAGAATTTACTGAGAGATGTTAAGGTTTATATCAGCAGTATAACGTTGGTAGTGTGTATATATATGGATAATAACTGATGGACAGTTGGAACCAAGTCTTAGTCCAGGATTGGGAGTAAATTGAACCTACAGTGATTTTTAAACTAATTGAGAATTTTATCAATTATTATTGTTAGGAATATTAGACTGTAAGCTCCAATGGGGCAGGGACTAATATGAATAATGCAACACTGTATGTATAAGTGTGTTTCTGCATGTTAGTAAGTGTAGACTGTAAGCTCCTTTGGGGCAGGGACTAAAACAAGTAATGCATCACTGTATGTATGAGTGTGTTTCTGCATGTTAGTAAGTGTAGACTGTAAGCTCCTTTGGGGCAGATACTGATATGGATGACTTGTATTTTCTTTACAGCACTGTGTTAATGTCTAGCTCAATAAAAAAGACCAGTAATAATAAATATGCATGTATATCATGAACATATTATCGCGCCTTTATGTTCTTTTTTCAGGTGGACATTCTCTATGATGGAATTATGATACCACAGCCATGCCAGCTACATCTCTGGTCTTCGGCGAGGTCATCTTCCTACCAAACATCTACTGAAATAGAAGAGCAGGACTAGTTGAGCTGAGAAAGGTAATTAATATTATTATTAATTACTGATAACTCTCAGGCTAGACTTTAGCTCTAGACCTGTAGAGGCGCGATAATATGTTCCTGATATACATGGATATTTATTATATACTGTGTGAATATTTGCTTTAGACTCTGTGTCATAAATTGTTTTCAGATATTGATGAATTTTAGTCCTCATGCTATTGTATGGGGACATTGACCCAGATCAGAACTGAACATGGAGCAGGAGATATCTATGATATCTCCTGCATTATTTTTGTAATGAATTGCAACAATACTTAATTCTTAAAAGGTAAGTATAAATATTCATTCTTTGCTGCCTGATTGTCCTTCAAGCCGTGGCCATCTTGGATCCTGAGCTCAAATCCAAAGTGCTTCCATCTGCTGTGACCATGGCTATACTGACCTTCTGACCTCAGGGACAACCTCTACCAGCTGGCCACTTCTGTTTGCCGTAATAAATAAGCATGTGTTTGCTGTAATCAATACACTATTTCATTAAAAGGTGAATGGTATGTTAAAATTAAATCTATTGATTATTAAAATAACTTGTCAATAGGCACAGGTAAATTACTACCACAATAATTATTGATAAAATTCTCAGTCAGTTAAAAACTCCCTTTAAACTGAGTAAACTGGGTGTTTTTGCCCATGTAAATGAATTGAGCCCTAGACCTATGTCACTGGAATGCACATACTACAACCTGGACACTAACTTGACCATGCTGTTGGACTCCATCGGATCCTAAATCTACTGACTTTTCAGCTGAATACGAAGGACTTTTCCGTTGCTTACATCTGACAGAATTTACTGAGAGATGTTAAGGTTTATATCAGCAGTAAAACGTTGGTAGTGTGTATATATATGGATAATAACTGATGGACAGTTGGAACCAAGTCTTAGTCCATGATTGGGAGTAAATTGAACCTACAGTGATTTTTAAACTAATTGAGAATTTTATCAATTATTATTGTTAGGAATATTAGACTGTAAGCTCCAATGGGGCAGGGACTAATATGAATAATGCAACACTGTATGTATAAGTGTGTTTCTGCATGTTAGTAAGTGTAGACTGTAAGCTCCTTTGGGGCAGGGACTAAAACAAGTAATGCATCACTGTATGTATGAGTGTGTTTCTGCATGTTAGTAAGTGTAGACTGTAAGCTCCTTTGGGGCAGATACTGATATGGATGACTTGTATTTTCTTTACAGCACTGTGTTAATGTCTAGCTCAATAAAAAAGACCAGTAATAATAAATATGCATGTATATCATGAACATATTATCGCGCCTTTATGTTCTTTTTTCAGGTGGACATTCTCTATGATGGAATTATGATACCACAGCCATGCCAGCTACATCTCTGGTCTTCGGCGAGGTCATCTTCCTACCAAACATCTACTGAAATAGAAGAGCAGGACTAGTTGAGCTGAGAAAGGTAATTAATATTATTATTAATTACTGATAACTCTCAGGCTAGACTTTAGCTCTAGACCTGTAGAGGCGCGATAATATGTTCCTGATATACATGGATATTTATTATATACTGTATGAATATTTGCTTTAGACTCTGTGTCATAAAGTGTTTTCAGATATTGATGAATTTTAGTCCTCATGGTATTGTATGGGGACATTGACCCAGATCAAAACTGAACATGGAGCAGGATATATCTATGATATCTCCTGCATTATTTTTGTAATGAATTACAACAATACTTAATTCTTAAAAGGTAAGTATAAATATTCATTCTTTGCTGCCTGATTGTCCTTCAAGCCGTGGCCATCTTGGATCCTGAGCTCAAATCCAAAGTGCTTCCATCTGCTGTGACCATGGCTATGCTGACCTTCAGACCTCAGGGACAACCTCTACCAGCTGGCCACTTCTGTTTCCCGTAATAAATAAGCATGTGTTTGCTGTAAACAATACACTATTTCATTAAAAGGTGAATGGTATGTTAAAATTAAATCTATTGATTATTAAAATAACTTGTCTATAAGCACATGTAAATTACTACCACAATAATTATTGATAAAATTCTCAGTCAGTTAAAAACTCCCTTTAAACTGAGTAAACTGGGTGTTTTTGCCCATGTAAATGAATTGAGCCCTAGACCTATGTCACTGGAATGCACATACTACAACCTGGACACTAACTTGACCATGCTGTTGGACTCCATCGGATCCTAAATCTACTGACTTTTCAGCTGAATACGAAGGACTTTTCCGTTGCTTACATCTGACAGAATTTACTGAGAGATGTTAAGGTTTATATCAGCAGTAAAACATTGGTAGTGTGTATATATATGGATAATAACTGATGGACAGTTGGAACCAAGTCTTAGTCCAGGATTGGGAGTAAATTGAACCTACAGTGATTTTTAAACTAATTGAGAATTTTAGCAATTATTATTGTTAGGAATATTAGACTGTAAGCTCCAATGGGGCAGGGACTAATATGAATAATACAACACTGTATGTATAAGTGTGTTTCTGCATGTTAGTAAGTGTAGAATGTAAGCTCCTTTGGGGCAGGGACTAAAACAAGTAATGCATCGCTGTATGTATGAGTGTGTTTCTGCATGTTAGTAAGTGTAGACTGTAAGCTCCTTTGGGGCAGAGACTGATATGGATGACTTGTATTTTCTTTACAGCACTGTGTTAATGTCTAGCTCAATAAAAAAAAACAGTAATAATAAATATGCATGTATATCATGAACATATTATCGCGCCTTTATGTTCTTTTTTCAGGTGGACATTCTCTATGATGGAATTATGATACCACAGCCATGCCAGCTACATCCCTGGTCTTCGGCGAGGTCATCTTCCTACCAAACATCTACTGAAATAGAAGAGCAGGACTAGTTGAGCTGAGAAAGGTAATTAATATTATTATTAATTACTGATAACTCTCAGGCTAGACTTTAGCTCTAGACCTGTAGAGGCGCGATAATATGTTCCTGATATACATGGATATTTATTATATACTTTATGAATATTTGCTTTAGACTCTGTGTCATAAAGTGTTTTCAGATATTGATGAATTTTAGTCCTCATGCTATTGTATGGGGACATTGACCCAGATCAGAACTGAACATGGAGCAGGAGATATCTATGATATCTCCTGCATTATTTTTGTAATGAATTGCAACAATAATTAATTCTTAAAAGGTAAGTATAAATATTCATTCTTTGCTGCCTGATTGTCCTTCAAGCCGTGGCCATCTTGGATCCTGAGCTCAAATCCAAAGTGCTTCCATCTGCTGTGACCATGGCTATGCTGACCTTCAGACCTCAGGGACAACCTCTACCAGCTGGCCACTTCTGTTTGCCCTAATAAATAAGCATGTGTTTGCTGTAAACCAGTGGCGTAAGTTTGTCCCAGTTCCCCGGAGGCAAGATGAATATTGGTGCCCCCACCACACACACACACACACACACACAATGTTAATCAAAATATATATAGTCTGTTATGAAATATATATTATATACTGTATATATATACAGAGAGAGAGAGAGAGAGAGAGAGAGAACACATATATTTCAGAAGTCAGCCACAGAAGCAATTTTGATGGCTTTCAATTAATGGTTTTAAACTGGCAGTGGTGGAGAGGTGCCCCCTTGAGAGCAGGAGCCCGGCGGCAGATAACTCCATTGCCTCCAGAAGTTCTGCCTCTGCTGTAAACAATACACTGTTTCATTAAAAGGTGAATGGTATGTTAAAATTAAATCTATTGATTATTAAAATAACTTGTCAATAGGCACAGGTAAATTACTACCACAATAATTATTGATAAAATTCTCAGTCAGTTAAAAACTCCCTTTAAACTGAGTAAACTGGGTGTTTTTGCCCATGTAAATGAATTGAGCCCTAGACCTATGTCACTGGAATGCACATACTACAACCTGGACACTAACTTGACCATGCTGTTGGACTCCATCGGATCCTAAATCTACTGACTTTTCAGCTGAATACGAAGGACTTTTCCGTTGCTTACATCTGACAGAATTTACTGAGAGATGTTAAGGTTTATATCAGCAGTAAAACGTTGGTAGTGTGTATATATATGGATAATAACTGATGGACAGTTGGAACCAAGTCTTAGTCCATGATTGGGAGTAAATTGAACCTACAGTGATTTTTAAACTAATTGAGAATTTTATCAATTATTATTGTTAGGAATATTAGACTGTAAGCTCCAATGGGGCAGGGACTAATATGAATAATGCAACACTGTATGTATAAGTGTGTTTCTGCATGTTAGTAAGTGTAGAATGTAAGCTCCTTTGGGGCAGGGACTAAAACAAGTAATGCATCACTGTATGTATGAGTGTGTTTCTGCATGTTAGTAAGTGTAGACTGTAAGCTCCTTTGGGGCAGATACTGATATGGATGACTTGTATTTTCTTTACAGCACTGTGTTAATGTCTAGCTCAATAAAAAAGACCAGTAATAATAAATATGCATGTATATCATGAACATATTATCGCGCCTTTATGTTCTTTTTTTCAGGTGGACATTCTCTATGATGGAATTATGATACCACAGCCATGCCAGCTACATCTCTGGTCTTCGGCGAGGTCATCTTCCTACCAAACATCTACTGAAATAGAAGAGCAGGACTAGTTGAGCTGAGAAAGGTAATTAATATTATTATTAATTACTGATAACTCTCAGGCTAGACTTTAGCTCTAGACCTGTAGAGGCGCGATAATATGTTCCTGATATACATGGATATTTATTATATACTGTATGAATATTTGCTTTAGACTCTGTGTCATAAATTGTTTTCAGATATTGATGAATTTTAGTCCTCATGGTATTGTATGGGGACATTGACCCAGATCAAAACTGAACATGGAGCAGGATATATCTATGATATCTCCTGCATTATTTTTGTAATGAATTACAACAATACTTAATTCTTAAAAGGTAAGTATAAATATTCATTCTTTGCTGCCTGATTGTCCTTCAAGCCGTGGCCATCTTGGATCCTGAGCTCAAATCCAAAGTGCTTCCATCTGCTGTGACCATGGCTATGCTGACCTTCAGACCTCAGGGACAACCTCTACCAGCTGGCCACTTCTGTTTCCCGTAATAAATAAGCATGTGTTTGCTGTAAACAATACACTATTTCATTAAAAGGTGAATGGTATGTTAAAATTAAATCTATTGATTATTAAAATAACTTGTCTATAAGCACATGTAAATTACTACCACAATAATTATTGATAAAATTCTCAGTCAGTTAAAAACTCCCTTTAAACTGAGTAAACTGGGTGTTTTTGCCCATGTAAATGAATTGAGCCCTAGACCTATGTCACTGGAATGCACATACTACAACCTGGACACTAACTTGACCATGCTGTTGGACTCCATCGGATCCTAAATCTACTGACTTTTCAGCTGAATACGAAGGACTTTTCCGTTGCTTACATCTGACAGAATTTACTGAGAGATGTTAAGGTTTATATCAGCAGTATAACGTTGGTAGTGTGTATATATATGGATAATAACTGATGGACAGTTGGAACCAAGTCTTAGTCCAGGATTGGGAGTAAATTGAACCTACAGTGATTTTTAAACTAATTGAGAATTTTATCAATTATTATTGTTAGGAATATTAGACTGTAAGCTCCAATGGGGCAGGGACTAATATGAATAATGCAACACTGTATGTATAAGTGTGTTTCTGCATGTTAGTAAGTATAGACTGTAAGCTCCTTTGGGGCAGGGACTAAAACAAGTAATGCATCACTGTATGTATGAGTGTGTTTCTGCATGTTAGTAAGTGTAGACTGTAAGCTCCTTTGGGGCAGATACTGATATGGATGACTTGTATTTTCTTTACAGCACTGTGTTAATGTCTAGCTCAATAAAAAAGACCAGTAATAATAAATATGCATGTATATCATGAACATATTATCGCGCCTTTATGTTCTTTTTTCAGGTGGACATTCTCTATGATGGAATTATGATACCACAGCCATGCCAGCTACATCTCTGGTCTTCGGCGAGGTCATCTTCCTACCAAACATCTACTGAAATAGAAGAGCAGGACTAGTTGAGCTGAGAAAGGTAATTAATATTATTATTAATTACTGATAACTCTCAGGCTAGACTTTAGCTCTAGACCTGTAGAGGCGCGATAATATGTTCCTGATATACATGGATATTTATTATATACTGTATGAATATTTGCTTTAGACTCTGTGTCATAAAGTGTTTTCAGATATTGATGAATTTTAGTCCTCATGGTATTGTATGGGGACATTGACCCAGATCAAAACTGAACATGGAGCAGGATATATCTATGATATCTCCTGCATTATTTTTGTAATGAATTACAACAATACTTAATTCTTAAAAGGTAAGTATAAATATTCATTCTTTGCTGCCTGATTGTCCTTCAAGCCGTGGCCATCTTGGATCCTGAGCTCAAATCCAAAGTGCTTCCATCTGCTGTGACCATGGCTATGCTGACCTTCAGACCTCAGGGACAACCTCTACCAGCTGGCCACTTCTGTTTCCCGTAATAAATAAGCATGTGTTTGCTGTAAACAATACACTATTTCATTAAAAGGTGAATGGTATGTTAAAATTAAATCTATTGATTATTAAAATAACTTGTCTATAAGCACATGTAAATTACTACCACAATAATTATTGATAAAATTCTCAGTCAGTTAAAAACTCCCTTTAAACTGAGTAAACTGGGTGTTTTTGCCCATGTAAATGAATTGAGCCCTAGACCTATGTCACTGGAATGCACATACTACAACCTGGACACTAACTTGACCATGCTGTTGGACTCCATCGGATCCTAAATCTACTGACTTTTCAGCTGAATACGAAGGACTTTTCCGTTGCTTACATCTGACAGAATTTACTGAGAGATGTTAAGGTTTATATCAGCAGTAAAACATTGGTAGTGTGTATATATATGGATAATAACTGATGGACAGTTGGAACCAAGTCTTAGTCCAGGATTGGGAGTAAATTGAACCTACAGTGATTTTTAAACTAATTGAGAATTTTAGCAATTATTATTGTTAGGAATATTAGACTGTAAGCTCCAATGGGGCAGGGACTAATATGAATAATACAACACTGTATGTATAAGTGTGTTTCTGCATGTTAGTAAGTGTAGAATGTAAGCTCCTTTGGGGCAGGGACTAAAACAAGTAATGCATCGCTGTATGTATGAGTGTGTTTCTGCATGTTAGTAAGTGTAGACTGTAAGCTCCTTTGGGGCAGAGACTGATATGGATGACTTGTATTTTCTTTACAGCACTGTGTTAATGTCTAGCTCAATAAAAAAAAACAGTAATAATAAATATGCATGTATATCATGAACATATTATCGCGCCTTTATGTTCTTTTTTCAGGTGGACATTCTCTATGATGGAATTATGATACCACAGCCATGCCAGCTACATCCCTGGTCTTCGGCGAGGTCATCTTCCTACCAAACATCTACTGAAATAGAAGAGCAGGACTAGTTGAGCTGAGAAAGGTAATTAATATTATTATTAATTACTGATAACTCTCAGGCTAGACTTTAGCTCTAGACCTGTAGAGGCGCGATAATATGTTCCTGATATACATGGATATTTATTATATACTTTATGAATATTTGCTTTAGACTCTGTGTCATAAAGTGTTTTCAGATATTGATGAATTTTAGTCCTCATGCTATTGTATGGGGACATTGACCCAGATCAGAACTGAACATGGAGCAGGAGATATCTATGATATCTCCTGCATTATTTTTGTAATGAATTGCAACAATAATTAATTCTTAAAAGGTAAGTATAAATATTCATTCTTTGCTGCCTGATTGTCCTTCAAGCCGTGGCCATCTTGGATCCTGAGCTCAAATCCAAAGTGCTTCCATCTGCTGTGACCATGGCTATGCTGACCTTCAGACCTCAGGGACAACCTCTACCAGCTGGCCACTTCTGTTTGCCCTAATAAATAAGCATGTGTTTGCTGTAAACCAGTGGCATAAGTTTGTCCCAGTTCCCCGGAGGCAAGATGAATATTGGTGCCCCCACCACACACACACACACACACACACAATGTTAATCAAAATATATATAGTCTGTTATGAAATATATATTATATACTGTATATATATACAGAGAGAGAGAGAGAGAGAGAGAGAGAACACATATATTTCAGAAGTCAGCCACAGAAGCAATTTTGATGGCTTTCAATTAATGGTTTTAAACTGGCAGTGGTGGAGAGGTGCCCCCTTGAGAGCAGGAGCCCGGCGGCAGATAACTCCATTGCCTCCAGAAGTTCTGCCTCTGCTGTAAACAATACACTGTTTCATTAAAAGGTGAATGGTATGTTAAAATTAAATCTATTGATTATTAAAATAACTTGTCAATAGGCACAGGTAAATTACTACCACAATAATTATTGATAAAATTCTCAGTCAGTTAAAAACTCCCTTTAAACTGAGTAAACTGGGTGTTTTTGCCCATGTAAATGAATTGAGCCCTAGACCTATGTCACTGGAATGCACATACTACAACCTGGACACTAACTTGACCATGCTGTTGGACTCCATCGGATCCTAAATCTACTGACTTTTCAGCTGAATACGAAGGACTTTTCCGTTGCTTACATCTGACAGAATTTACTGAGAGATGTTAAGGTTTATATCAGCAGTAAAACGTTGGTAGTGTGTATATATATGGATAATAACTGATGGACAGTTGGAACCAAGTCTTAGTCCATGATTGGGAGTAAATTGAACCTACAGTGATTTTTAAACTAATTGAGAATTTTATCAATTATTATTGTTAGGAATATTAGACTGTAAGCTCCAATGGGGCAGGGACTAATATGAATAATGCAACACTGTATGTATAAGTGTGTTTCTGCATGTTAGTAAGTGTAGAATGTAAGCTCCTTTGGGGCAGGGACTAAAACAAGTAATGCATCACTGTATGTATGAGTGTGTTTCTGCATGTTAGTAAGTGTAGACTGTAAGCTCCTTTGGGGCAGATACTGATATGGATGACTTGTATTTTCTTTACAGCACTGTGTTAATGTCTAGCTCAATAAAAAAGACCAGTAATAATAAATATGCATGTATATCATGAACATATTATCGCGCCTTTATGTTCTTTTTTTCAGGTGGACATTCTCTATGATGGAATTATGATACCACAGCCATGCCAGCTACATCTCTGGTCTTCGGCGAGGTCATCTTCCTACCAAACATCTACTGAAATAGAAGAGCAGGACTAGTTGAGCTGAGAAAGGTAATTAATATTATTATTAATTACTGATAACTCTCAGGCTAGACTTTAGCTCTAGACCTGTAGAGGCGCGATAATATGTTCCTGATATACATGGATATTTATTATATACTGTATGAATATTTGCTTTAGACTCTGTGTCATAAATTGTTTTCAGATATTGATGAATTTTAGTCCTCATGGTATTGTATGGGGACATTGACCCAGATCAAAACTGAACATGGAGCAGGATATATCTATGATATCTCCTGCATTATTTTTGTAATGAATTACAACAATACTTAATTCTTAAAAGGTAAGTATAAATATTCATTCTTTGCTGCCTGATTGTCCTTCAAGCCGTGGCCATCTTGGATCCTGAGCTCAAATCCAAAGTGCTTCCATCTGCTGTGACCATGGCTATGCTGACCTTCAGACCTCAGGGACAACCTCTACCAGCTGGCCACTTCTGTTTCCCGTAATAAATAAGCATGTGTTTGCTGTAAACAATACACTATTTCATTAAAAGGTGAATGGTATGTTAAAATTAAATCTATTGATTATTAAAATAACTTGTCTATAAGCACATGTAAATTACTACCACAATAATTATTGATAAAATTCTCAGTCAGTTAAAAACTCCCTTTAAACTGAGTAAACTGGGTGTTTTTGCCCATGTAAATGAATTGAGCCCTAGACCTATGTCACTGGAATGCACATACTACAACCTGGACACTAACTTGACCATGCTGTTGGACTCCATCGGATCCTAAATCTACTGACTTTTCAGCTGAATACGAAGGACTTTTCCGTTGCTTACATCTGACAGAATTTACTGAGAGATGTTAAGGTTTATATCAGCAGTATAACGTTGGTAGTGTGTATATATATGGATAATAACTGATGGACAGTTGGAACCAAGTCTTAGTCCAGGATTGGGAGTAAATTGAACCTACAGTGATTTTTAAACTAATTGAGAATTTTATCAATTATTATTGTTAGGAATATTAGACTGTAAGCTCCAATGGGGCAGGGACTAATATGAATAATGCAACACTGTATGTATAAGTGTGTTTCTGCATGTTAGTAAGTATAGACTGTAAGCTCCTTTGGGGCAGGGACTAAAACAAGTAATGCATCACTGTATGTATGAGTGTGTTTCTGCATGTTAGTAAGTGTAGACTGTAAGCTCCTTTGGGGCAGATACTGATATGGATGACTTGTATTTTCTTTACAGCACTGTGTTAATGTCTAGCTCAATAAAAAAGACCAGTAATAATAAATATGCATGTATATCATGAACATATTATCGCGCCTTTATGTTCTTTTTTCAGGTGGACATTCTCTATGATGGAATTATGATACCACAGCCATGCCAGCTACATCTCTGGTCTTCGGCGAGGTCATCTTCCTACCAAACATCTACTGAAATAGAAGAGCAGGACTAGTTGAGCTGAGAAAGGTAATTAATATTATTATTAATTACTGATAACTCTCAGGCTAGACTTTAGCTCTAGACCTGTAGAGGCGCGATAATATGTTCCTGATATACATGGATATTTATTATATACTGTGTGAATATTTGCTTTAGACTCTGTGTCATAAATTGTTTTCAGATATTGATGAATTTTAGTCCTCATGCTATTGTATGGGGACATTGACCCAGATCAGAACTGAACATGGAGCAGGAGATATCTATGATATCTCCTGCATTATTTTTGTAATGAATTGCAACAATACTTAATTCTTAAAAGGTAAGTATAAATATTCATTCTTTGCTGCCTGATTGTCCTTCAAGCCGTGGCCATCTTGGATCCTGAGCTCAAATCCAAAGTGCTTCCATCTGCTGTGACCATGGCTATACTGACCTTCTGACCTCAGGGACAACCTCTACCAGCTGGCCACTTCTGTTTGCCGTAATAAATAAGCATGTGTTTGCTGTAATCAATACACTATTTCATTAAAAGGTGAATGGTATGTTAAAATTAAATCTATTGATTATTAAAATAACTTGTCAATAGGCACAGGTAAATTACTACCACAATAATTATTGATAAAATTCTCAGTCAGTTAAAAACTCCCTTTAAACTGAGTAAACTGGGTGTTTTTGCCCATGTAAATGAATTGAGCCCTAGACCTATGTCACTGGAATGCACATACTACAACCTGGACACTAACTTGACCATGCTGTTGGACTCCATCGGATCCTAAATCTACTGACTTTTCAGCTGAATACGAAGGACTTTTCCGTTGCTTACATCTGACAGAATTTACTGAGAGATGTTAAGGTTTATATCAGCAGTAAAACGTTGGTAGTGTGTATATATATGGATAATAACTGATGGACAGTTGGATCCAAGTCTTAGTCCAGGATTGGGAGTAAATTGAACCTACAGTGATTTTTAAACTAATTGAGAATTTTATCAATTATTATTGTTAGGAATATTAGACTGTAAGCTCCAATGGGGCAGGGACTAATATGAATAATGCAACACTGTATGTATAAGTGTGTTTCTGCATGTTAGTAAGTGTAGACTGTAAGCTCCTTTGGGGCAGAGACTGATATGGATGACTTGTATTTTCTTTACAGCACTGTGTTAATGTCTAGCTCAATAAAAAAGACCAATAATAATAAATATGCATGTATATCATGAACATATTATCGCGCCTTTATGTTCTTTTTTCAGGTGGACATTCTCTATGATGGAATTATGATACCACAGCCATGCCAGCTACATCTCTGGTCTTCGGCGAGGTCATCTTCCTACCAATCATCTACTGAAATAGAAGAGCAGGACTAGTTGAGCTGAGAAAGGTAATTAATATTATTATTAATTACTGATAACTCTCAGGCTAGACTTTAGCTCTAGACCTGTAGAGGCGCGATAATATGTTCCTGATATACATGGATATTTATTATATACTGAATGAATATTTGCTTTAGACTCTGTGTCATAAAGTGTTTTCAGATATTGATGAATTTTAGTCCTCATGGTATTGTATGGGGACATTGACCCAGATCGAAACTGAACATGGAGCAGGATATATCTATGATATCTCCTGCATTATTTTTGTAATGAATTACAACAATACTTAATTCTTAAAAGGTAAGTATAAATATTCATTCTTTGCTGCCTGATTGTCCTTCAAGCCGTGGCCATCTTGGATCCTGAGCTCAAATCCAAAGTGCTTCCATCTGCTGTGACCATGGCTATGCTGACCTTCAGACCTCAGGGACAACCTCTACCAGCTGGCCACTTCTGTTTCCCGTAATAAATAAGCATGTGTTTGCTGTAAACAATACACTATTTCATTAAAAGGTGAATGGTATGTTAAAATTAAATCTATTGATTATTAAAATAACTTGTCTATAAGCACATGTAAATTACTACCACAATAATTATTGATAAAATTCTCAGTCAGTTAAAAACTCCCTTTAAACTGAGTAAACTGGGTGTTTTTGCCCATGTAAATGAATTGAGCCCTAGACCTATGTCACTGGAATGCACATACTACAACCTGGACACTAACTTGACCATGCTGTTGGACTCCATCGGATCCTAAATCTACTGACTTTTCAGCTGAATACGAAGGACTTTTCCGTTGCTTACATCTGACAGAATTTACTGAGAGATGTTAAGGTTTATATCAGCAGTAAAAGGTTGGTAGTGTGTATATATATATGGATAATAACTGATGGACAGTTGGAACCAAGTCTTAGTCCAGGATTGGGAGTAAATTGAACCTACAGTGATTTTTAAACTAATTGAGAATTTTAGCAATTATTATTGTTAGGAATATTAGACTGTAAGCTCCAATGGGGCAGGGACTAATATGAATAATGCAACACTGTATGTATAAGTGTGTTTCTGCATGTTAGTAAGTGTAGAATGTAAGCTCCTTTGGGGCAGGGACTAAAACAAGTAATGCATCGCTGTATGTATGAGTGTGTTTCTGCATGTTAGTAAGTGTAGACTGTAAGCTCCTTTGGGGCAGAGACTGATATGGATGACTTGTATTTTCTTTACAGCACTGTGTTAATGTCTAGCTCAATAAAAAAGACCAATAATAATAAATATGCATGTATATCATGAACATATTATCGCGCCTTTATGTTCTTTTTTCAGGTGGACATTCTCTATGATGGAATTATGATACCACAGCCATGCCAGCTACATCTCTGGTCTTCGGCGAGGTCATCTTCCTACCAATCATCTACTGAAATAGAAGAGCAGGACTAGTTGAGCTGAGAAAGGTAATTAATATTATTATTAATTACTGATAACTCTCAGGCTAGACTTTAGCTCTAGACCTGTAGAGGCGCGATAATATGTTCCTGATATACATGGATATTTATTATATACTGAATGAATATTTGCTTTAGACTCTGTGTCATAAAGTGTTTTCAGATATTGATGAATTTTAGTCCTCATGGTATTGTATGGGGACATTGACCCAGATCGAAACTGAACATGGAGCAGGATATATCTATGATATCTCCTGCATTATTTTTGTAATGAATTACAACAATACTTAATTCTTAAAAGGTAAGTATAAATATTCATTCTTTGCTGCCTGATTGTCCTTCAAGCCGTGGCCATCTTGGATCCTGAGCTCAAATCCAAAGTGCTTCCATCTGCTGTGACCATGGCTATGCTGACCTTCAGACCTCAGGGACAACCTCTACCAGCTGGCCACTTCTGTTTCCCGTAATAAATAAGCATGTGTTTGCTGTAAACAATACACTATTTCATTAAAAGGTGAATGGTATGTTAAAATTAAATCTATTGATTATTAAAATAACTTGTCTATAAGCACATGTAAATTACTACCACAATAATTATTGATAAAATTCTCAGTCAGTTAAAAACTCCCTTTAAACTGAGTAAACTGGGTGTTTTTGCCCATGTAAATGAATTGAGCCCTAGACCTATGTCACTGGAATGCACATACTACAACCTGGACACTAACTTGACCATGCTGTTGGACTCCATCGGATCCTAAATCTACTGACTTTTCAGCTGAATACGAAGGACTTTTCCGTTGCTTACATCTGACAGAATTTACTGAGAGATGTTAAGGTTTATATCAGCAGTAAAAGGTTGGTAGTGTGTATATATATATGGATAATAACTGATGGACAGTTGGAACCAAGTCTTAGTCCAGGATTGGGAGTAAATTGAACCTACAGTGATTTTTAAACTAATTGAGAATTTTAGCAATTATTATTGTTAGGAATATTAGACTGTAAGCTCCAATGGGGCAGGGACTAATATGAATAATGCAACACTGTATGTATAAGTGTGTTTCTGCATGTTAGTAAGTGTAGAATGTAAGCTCCTTTGGGGCAGGGACTAAAACAAGTAATGCATCGCTGTATGTATGAGTGTGTTTCTGCATGTTAGTAAGTGTAGACTGTAAGCTCCTTTGGGGCAGAGACTGATATGGATGACTTGTATTTTCTTCACAGCACTGTGTTAATGTCTAGCTCAATAAAAAAGACCAGTAATAATAAATATGCATGTATATCATGAACATATTATCGCGCCTTTATGTTCTTTTTTCAGGTGGACATTCTCTATGATGGAATTATGATACCACAGCCATGCCAGCTACATCTCTGGTCTTCGGCGAGGTCATCTTCCTACCAATCATCTACTGAAATAGAAGAGCAGGACTAGTTGAGCTGAGAAAGGTAATTAATATTATTATTAATTACTGATAACTCTCAGGCTAGACTTTAGCTCTAGACCTGTAGAGGCGCGATAATATGTTCCTGATATACATGGATATTTATTATATACTGAATGAATATTTGCTTTAGACTCTGTGTCATAAAGTGTTTTCAGATATTGATGAATTTTAGTCCTCATGGTATTGTATGGGGACATTGACCCAGATCGAAACTGAACATGGAGCAGGATATATCTATGATATCTCCTGCATTATTTTTGTAATGAATTACAACAATACTTAATTCTTAAAAGGTAAGTATAAATATTCATTCTTTGCTGCCTGATTGTCCTTCAAGCCGTGGCCATCTTGGATCCTGAGCTCAAATCCAAAGTGCTTCCATCTGCTGTGACCATGGCTATGCTGACCTTCAGACCTCAGGGACAACCTCTACCAGCTGGCCACTTCTGTTTCCCGTAATAAATAAGCATGTGTTTGCTGTAAACAATACACTATTTCATTAAAAGGTGAATGGTATGTTAAAATTAAATCTATTGATTATTAAAATAACTTGTCTATAAGCACATGTAAATTACTACCACAATAATTATTGATAAAATTCTCAGTCAGTTAAAAACTCCCTTTAAACTGAGTAAACTGGGTGTTTTTGCCCATGTAAATGAATTGAGCCCTAGACCTATGTCACTGGAATGCACATACTACAACCTGGACACTAACTTGACCATGCTGTTGGACTCCATCGGATCCTAAATCTACTGACTTTTCAGCTGAATACGAAGGACTTTTCCGTTGCTTACATCTGACAGAATTTACTGAGAGATGTTAAGGTTTATATCAGCAGTAAAACGTTGGTAGTGTGTATATATATATGGATAATAACTGATGGACAGTTGGAACCAAGTCTTAGTCCAGGATTGGGAGTAAATTGAACCTACAGTGATTTTTAAACTAATTGAGAATTTTAGCAATTATTATTGTTAGGAATATTAGACTGTAAGCTCCAATGGGGCAGGGACTAATATGAATAATGCAACACTGTATGTATAAGTGTGTTTCTGCATGTTAGTAAGTGTAGAATGTAAGCTCCTTTGGGGCAGGGACTAAAACAAGTAATGCATCGCTGTATGTATGAGTGTGTTTCTGCATGTTAGTAAGTGTAGACTGTAAGCTCCTTTGGGGCAGAGACTGATATGGATGACTTGTATTTTCTTCACAGCACTGTGTTAATGTCTAGCTCAATAAAAAAGACCAGTAATAATAAATATGCATGTATATCATGAACATATTATCGCGCCTTTATGTTCTTTTTTCAGGTGGACATTCTCTATGATGGAATTATGATACCACAGCCATGCCAGCTACATCCCTGGTCTTCGGCGAGGTCATCTTCCTACCAAACATCTACTGAAATAGAAGAGCAGGACTAGTTGAGCTGAGAAAGGTAATTAATATTATTATTAATTACTGATAACTCTCAGGCTAGACTTTAGCTCTAGACCTGTAGAGGCGCGATAATATGTTCCTGATATACATGGATATTTATTATATACTTTATGAATATTTGCTTTAGACTCTGTGTCATAAAGTGTTTTCAGATATTGATGAATTTTAGTCCTCATGCTATTGTATGGGGACATTGACCCAGATCAGAACTGAACATGGAGCAGGAGATATCTATGATATCTCCTGCATTATTTTTGTAATGAATTGCAACAATACTTAATTCTTAAAAGGTAAGTATAAATATTCATTCTTTGCTGCCTGATT
This sequence comes from Crinia signifera, assembly GCF_055691185.1. NCBI lineage: Eukaryota > Metazoa > Chordata > Amphibia > Anura > Myobatrachidae > Crinia > Crinia signifera. The sequence goes on along the minus strand of NC_139220.1, from coordinate 92,250,345 downwards.
GTCCTTCAAGCCGTGGCCATCTTGGATGCTGAGCTCAAATCCAAAGTGCTTCCATCTGCTGTGACCATGGCTATGCTGACCTTCAGACCTCAGGGACAACCTCTACCAGCTGGCCACTTCTGTTTGCCCTAATAAATAAGCATGTGTTTGCTGTAAACAATACACTATTTCATTAAAAGGTGAATGGTATGTTAAAATTAAATCTATTGATTATTAAAATAACTTGTCAATAGGCACAGGTAAATTACTACCACAATAATTATTGATAAAATTCTCAGTCAGTTAAAAACTCCCTTTAAACTGAGTAAACTGGGTGTTTTTGCCCATGTAAATGAATTGAGCCCTAGACCTATGTCACTGGAATGCACATACTACAACCTGGACACTAACTTGACCATGCTGTTGGACTCCATCGGATCCTAAATCTACTGACTTTTCAGCTGAATACGAAGGACTTTTCCGTTGCTTACATCTGACAGAATTTACTGAGAGATGTTAAGGTTTATATCAGCAGTAAAACGTTGGTAGTGTGTATATATATGGATAATAACTGATGGACAGTTGGAACCAAGTCTTAGTCCATGATTGGGAGTAAATTGAACCTACAGTGATTTTTAAACTAATTGAGAATTTTAGCAATTATTATTGTTAGGAATATTAGACTGTAAGCTCCAATGGGGCAGGGACTAATATGAATAATGCAACACTGTATGTATAAGTGTGTTTCTGCATGTTAGTAAGTGTAGAATGTAAGCTACTTTGGGGCAGGGACTAAAACAAGTAATGCATCGCTGTATGTATGAGTGTGTTTCTGCATGTTAGTAAGTGTAGACTGTAAGCTCCTTTGGGGCAGAGACTGATATGGATGACTTGTATTTTCTTCACAGCACTGTGTTAATGTCTAGCTCAATAAAAAAGACCAGTAATAATAAATATGCATGTATATCATGAACATATTATCGCGCCTTTATGTTCTTTTTTTCAGGTGGACATTCTCTATGATGGAATTATGATACCACAGCCATGCCAGCTACATCTCTGGTCTTCGGCGAGGTCATCTTCCTACCAAACATCTACTGAAATAGAAGAGCAGGACTAGTTGAGCTGAGAAAGGTAATTAATATTATTATTAATTACTGATAACTCTCAGGCTAGACTTTAGCTCTAGACCTGTAGAGGCGCGATAATATGTTCCTGATATACATGGATATTTATTATATACTGTGTGAATATTTGCTTTAGACTCTGTGTCATAAATTGTTTTCAGATATTGATGAATTTTAGTCCTCATGCTATTGTATGGGGACATTGACCCAGATCAGAACTGAACATGGAGCAGGAGATATCTATGATATCTCCTGCATTATTTTTGTAATGAATTGCAACAATACTTAATTCTTAAAAGGTAAGTATAAATATTCATTCTTTGCTGCCTGATTGTCCTTCAAGCCGTGGCCATCTTGGATCCTGAGCTCAAATCCAAAGTGCTTCCATCTGCTGTGACCATGGCTATACTGACCTTCTGACCTCAGGGACAACCTCTACCAGCTGGCCACTTCTGTTTGCCGTAATAAATAAGCATGTGTTTGCTGTAATCAATACACTATTTCATTAAAAGGTGAATGGTATGTTAAAATTAAATCTATTGATTATTAAAATAACTTGTCAATAGGCACAGGTAAATTACTACCACAATAATTATTGATAAAATTCTCAGTCAGTTAAAAACTCCCTTTAAACTGAGTAAACTGGGTGTTTTTGCCCATGTAAATGAATTGAGCCCTAGACCTATGTCACTGGAATGCACATACTACAACCTGGACACTAACTTGACCATGCTGTTGGACTCCATCGGATCCTAAATCTACTGACTTTTCAGCTGAATACGAAGGACTTTTCCGTTGCTTACATCTGACAGAATTTACTGAGAGATGTTAAGGTTTATATCAGCAGTAAAACGTTGGTAGTGTGTATATATATGGATAATAACTGATGGACAGTTGGATCCAAGTCTTAGTCCAGGATTGGGAGTAAATTGAACCTACAGTGATTTTTAAACTAATTGAGAATTTTATCAATTATTATTGTTAGGAATATTAGACTGTAAGCTCCAATGGGGCAGGGACTAATATGAATAATGCAACACTGTATGTATAAGTGTGTTTCTGCATGTTAGTAAGTGTAGACTGTAAGCTCCTTTGGGGCAGAGACTGATATGGATGACTTGTATTTTCTTTACAGCACTGTGTTAATGTCTAGCTCAATAAAAAAGACCAATAATAATAAATATGCATGTATATCATGAACATATTATCGCGCCTTTATGTTCTTTTTTCAGGTGGACATTCTCTATGATGGAATTATGATACCACAGCCATGCCAGCTACATCTCTGGTCTTCGGCGAGGTCATCTTCCTACCAATCATCTACTGAAATAGAAGAGCAGGACTAGTTGAGCTGAGAAAGGTAATTAATATTATTATTAATTACTGATAACTCTCAGGCTAGACTTTAGCTCTAGACCTGTAGAGGCGCGATAATATGTTCCTGATATACATGGATATTTATTATATACTGAATGAATATTTGCTTTAGACTCTGTGTCATAAAGTGTTTTCAGATATTGATGAATTTTAGTTCTCATGGTATTGTATGGGGACATTGACCCAGATCGAAACTGAACATGGAGCAGGATATATCTATGATATCTCCTGCATTATTTTTGTAATGAATTACAACAATACTTAATTCTTAAAAGGTAAGTATAAATATTCATTCTTTGCTGCCTGATTGTCCTTCAAGCCGTGGCCATCTTGGATCCTGAGCTCAAATCCAAAGTGCTTCCATCTGCTGTGACCATGGCTATGCTGACCTTCAGACCTCAGGGACAACCTCTACCAGCTGGCCACTTCTGTTTCCCGTAATAAATAAGCATGTGTTTGCTGTAAACAATACACTATTTCATTAAAAGGTGAATGGTATGTTCAAATTAAATCTATTGATTATTAAAATAACTTGTCTATAAGCACATGTAAATTACTACCACAATAATTATTGATAAAATTCTCAGTCAGTTAAAAACTCCCTTTAAACTGAGTAAACTGGGTGTTTTTGCCCATGTAAATGAATTGAGCCCTAGACCTATGTCACTGGAATGCACATACTACAACCTGGACACTAACTTGACCATGCTGTTGGACTCCATCGGATCCTAAATCTACTGACTTTTCAGCTGAATACGAAGGACTTTTCCGTTGCTTACATCTGACAGAATTTACTGAGAGATGTTAAGGTTTATATCAGCAGTAAAAGGTTGGTAGTGTGTATATATATATGGATAATAACTGATGGACAGTTGGAACCAAGTCTTAGTCCAGGATTGGGAGTAAATTGAACCTACAGTGATTTTTAAACTAATTGAGAATTTTAGCAATTATTATTGTTAGGAATATTAGACTGTAAGCTCCAATGGGGCAGGGACTAATATGAATAATGCAACACTGTATGTATAAGTGTGTTTCTGCATGTTAGTAAGTGTAGAATGTAAGCTCCTTTGGGGCAGGGACTAAAACAAGTAATGCATCGCTGTATGTATGAGTGTGTTTCTGCATGTTAGTAAGTGTAGACTGTAAGCTCCTTTGGGGCAGAGACTGATATGGATGACTTGCATTTTCTTCACAGCACTGTGTTAATGTCTAGCTCAATAAAAAAGACCAGTAATAATAAATATGCATGTATATCATGAACATATTATCGCGCCTTTATGTTCTTTTTTCAGGTGGACATTCTCTATGATGGAATTATGATACCACAGCCATGCCAGCTACATCCCTGGTCTTCGGCGAGGTCATCTTCCTACCAAACATCTACTGAAATAGAAGAGCAGGACTAGTTGAGCTGAGAAAGGTAATTAATATTATTATTAATTACTGATAACTCTCAGGCTAGACTTTAGCTCTAGACCTGTAGAGGCGCGATAATATGTTCCTGATATACATGGATATTTATTATATACTTTATGAATATTTGCTTTAGACTCTGTGTCATAAAGTGTTTTCAGATATTGATGAATTTTAGTCCTCATGCTATTGTATGGGGACATTGACCCAGATCAGAACTGAACATGGAGCAGGAGATATCTATGATATCTCCTGCATTATTTTTGTAATGAATTGCAACAATACTTAATTCTTAAAAGGTAAGTATAAATATTCATTCTTTGCTGCCTGATTGTCCTTCAAGCCGTGGCCATCTTGGATCCTGAGCTCAAATCCAAAGTGCTTCCATCTGCTGTGACCATGGCTATGCTGACCTTCAGACCTCAGGGACAACCTCTACCAGCTGGCCACTTCTGTTTGCCCTAATAAATAAGCATGTGTTTGCTGTAAACAATACACTATTTCATTAAAAGGTGAATGGTATGTTAAAATTAAATCTATTGATTATTAAAATAACTTGTCAATAGGCACAGGTAAATTACTACCACAATAATTATTGATAAAATTCTCAGTCAGTTAAAAACTCCCTTTAAACTGAGTAAACTGGGTGTTTTTGCCCATGTAAATGAATTGAGCCCTAGACCTATGTCACTGGAATGCACATACTACAACCTGGACACTAACTTGACCATGCTGTTGGACTCCATCGGATCCTAAATCTACTGACTTTTCAGCTGAATACGAAGGACTTTTCCGTTGCTTACATCTGACAGAATTTACTGAGAGATGTTAAGGTTTATATCAGCAGTAAAACGTTGGTAGTGTGTATATATATGGATAATAACTGATGGACAGTTGGAACCAAGTCTTAGTCCATGATTGGGAGTAAATTGAACCTACAGTGATTTTTAAACTAATTGAGAATTTTAGCAATTATTATTGTTAGGAATATTAGACTGTAAGCTCCAATGGGGCAGGGACTAATATGAATAATGCAACACTGTATGTATAAGTGTGTTTCTGCATGTTAGTAAGTGTAGAATGTAAGCTACTTTGGGGCAGGGACTAAAACAAGTAATGCATCGCTGTATGTATGAGTGTGTTTCTGCATGTTAGTAAGTGTAGACTGTAAGCTCCTTTGGGGCAGAGACTGATATGGATGACTTGTATTTTTTTCACAGCACTGTGTTAATGTCTAGCTCAATAAAAAAGACCAGTAATAATAAATATGCATGTATATCATGAACATATTATCGCGCCTTTATGTTCTTTTTTTCAGGTGGACATTCTCTATGATGGAATTATGATACCACAGCCATGCCAGCTACATCTCTGGTCTTCGGCGAGGTCATCTTCCTACCAAACATCTACTGAAATAGAAGAGCAGGACTAGTTGAGCTGAGAAAGGTAATTAATATTATTATTAATTACTGATAACTCTCAGGCTAGACTTTAGCTCTAGACCTGTAGAGGCGCGATAATATGTTCCTGATATACATGGATATTTATTATATACTGTGTGAATATTTGCTTTAGACTCTGTGTCATAAATTGTTTTCAGATATTGATGAATTTTAGTCCTCATGCTATTGTATGGGGACATTGACCCAGATCAGAACTGAACATGGAGCAGGAGATATCTATGATATCTCCTGCATTATTTTTGTAATGAATTGCAACAATACTTAATTCTTAAAAGGTAAGTATAAATATTCATTCTTTGCTGCCTGATTGTCCTTCAAGCCGTGGCCATCTTGGATCCTGAGCTCAAATCCAAAGTGCTTCCATCTGCTGTGACCATGGCTATACTGACCTTCTGACCTCAGGGACAACCTCTACCAGCTGGACACTTCTGTTTGCCGTAATAAATAAGCATGTGTTTGCTGTAATCAATACACTATTTCATTAAAAGGTGAATGGTATGTTAAAATTAAATCTATTGATTATTAAAATAACTTGTCAATAGGCACAGGTAAATTACTACCACAATAATTATTGATAAAATTCTCAGTCAGTTAAAAACTCCCTTTAAACTGAGTAAACTGGGTGTTTTTGCCCATGTAAATGAATTGAGCCCTAGACCTATGTCACTGGAATGCACATACTACAACCTGGACACTAACTTGACCATGCTGTTGGACTCCATCGGATCCTAAATCTACTGACTTTTCAGCTGAATACGAAGGACTTTTCCGTTGCTTACATCTGACAGAATTTACTGAGAGATGTTAAGGTTTATATCAGCAGTAAAACGTTGGTAGTGTGTATATATATGGATAATAACTGATGGACAGTTGGATCCAAGTCTTAGTCCAGGATTGGGAGTAAATTGAACCTACAGTGATTTTTAAACTAATTGAGAATTTTATCAATTATTATTGTTAGGAATATTAGACTGTAAGCTCCAATGGGGCAGGGACTAATATGAATAATGCAACACTGTATGTATAAGTGTGTTTCTGCATGTTAGTAAGTGTAGACTGTAAGCTCCTTTGGGGCAGAGACTGATATGGATGACTTGTATTTTCTTTACAGCACTGTGTTAATGTCTAGCTCAATAAAAAAGACCAATAATAATAAATATGCATGTATATCATGAACATATTATCGCGCCTTTATGTTCTTTTTTCAGGTGGACATTCTCTATGATGGAATTATGATACCACAGCCATGCCAGCTACATCTCTGGTCTTCGGCGAGGTCATCTTCCTACCAATCATCTACTGAAATAGAAGAGCAGGACTAGTTGAGCTGAGAAAGGTAATTAATATTATTATTAATTACTGATAACTCTCAGGCTAGACTTTAGCTCTAGACCTGTAGAGGCGCGATAATATGTTCCTGATATACATGGATATTTATTATATACTGAATGAATATTTGCTTTAGACTCTGTGTCATAAAGTGTTTTCAGATATTGATGAATTTTAGTCCTCATGGTATTGTATGGGGACATTGACCCAGATCGAAACTGAACATGGAGCAGGATATATCTATGATATCTCCTGCATTATTTTTGTAATGAATTACAACAATACTTAATTCTTAAAAGGTAAGTATAAATATTCATTCTTTGCTGCCTGATTGTCCTTCAAGCCGTGGCCATCTTGGATCCTGAGCTCAAATCCAAAGTGCTTCCATCTGCTGTGACCATGGCTATGCTGACCTTCAGACCTCAGGGACAACCTCTACCAGCTGGCCACTTCTGTTTCCCGTAATAAATAAGCATGTGTTTGCTGTAAACAATACACTATTTCATTAAAAGGTGAATGGTATGTTAAAATTAAATCTATTGATTATTAAAATAACTTGTCTATAAGCACATGTAAATTACTACCACAATAATTATTGATAAAATTCTCAGTCAGTTAAAAACTCCCTTTAAACTGAGTAAACTGGGTGTTTTTGCCCATGTAAATGAATTGAGCCCTAGACCTATGTCACTGGAATGCACATACTACAACCTGGACACTAACTTGACCATGCTGTTGGACTCCATCGGATCCTAAATCTACTGACTTTTCAGCTGAATACGAAGGACTTTTCCGTTGCTTACATCTGACAGAATTTACTGAGAGATGTTAAGGTTTATATCAGCAGTAGAAGGTTGGTAGTGTGTATATATATATGGATAATAACTGATGGACAGTTGGAACCAAGTCTTAGTCCAGGATTGGGAGTAAATTGAACCTACAGTGATTTTTAAACTAATTGAGAATTTTAGCAATTATTATTGTTAGGAATATTAGACTGTAAGCTCCAATGGGGCAGGGACTAATATGAATAATGCAACACTGTATGTATAAGTGTGTTTCTGCATGTTAGTAAGTGTAGAATGTAAGCTCCTTTGGGGCAGGGACTAAAACAAGTAATGCATCGCTGTATGTATGAGTGTGTTTCTGCATGTTAGTAAGTGTAGACTGTAAGCTCCTTTGGGGCAGAGACTGATATGGATGACTTGTATTTTCTTCACAGCACTGTGTTAATGTCTAGCTCAATAAAAAAGACCAGTAATAATAAATATGCATGTATATCATGAACATATTATCGCGCCTTTATGTTCTTTTTTCAGGTGGACATTCTCTATGATGGAATTATGATACCACAGCCATGCCAGCTACATCCCTGGTCTTCGGCGAGGTCATCTTCCTACCAAACATCTACTGAAATAGAAGAGCAGGACTAGTTGAGCTGAGAAAGGTAATTAATATTATTATTAATTACTGATAACTCTCAGGCTAGACTTTAGCTCTAGACCTGTAGAGGCGCGATAATATGTTCCTGATATACATGGATATTTATTATATACTTTATGAATATTTGCTTTAGACTCTGTGTCATAAAGTGTTTTCAGATATTGATGAATTTTAGTCCTCATGCTATTGTATGGGGACATTGACCCAGATCAGAACTGAACATGGAGCAGGAGATATCTATGATATCTCCTGCATTATTTTTGTAATGAATTGCAACAATACTTAATTCTTAAAAGGTAAGTATAAATATTCATTCTTTGCTGCCTGATTGTCCTTCAAGCCGTGGCCATCTTGGATCCTGAGCTCAAATCCAAAGTGCTTCCATCTGCTGTGACCATGGCTATGCTGACCTTCAGACCTCAGGGACAACCTCTACCAGCTGGCCACTTCTGTTTGCCCTAATAAATAAGCATGTGTTTGCTGTAAACAATACACTATTTCATTAAAAGGTGAATGGTATGTTAAAATTAAATCTATTGATTATTAAAATAACTTGTCAATAGGCACAGGTAAATTACTACCACAATAATTATTGATAAAATTCTCAGTCAGTTAAAAACTCCCTTTAAACTGAGTAAACTGGGTGTTTTTGCCCATGTAAATGAATTGAGCCCTAGACCTATGTCACTGGAATGCACATACTACAACCTGGACACTAACTTGACCATGCTGTTGGACTCCATCGGATCCTAAATCTACTGACTTTTCAGCTGAATACGAAGGACTTTTCCGTTGCTTACATCTGACAGAATTTACTGAGAGATGTTAAGGTTTATATCAGCAGTAAAACGTTGGTAGTGTGTATATATATGGATAATAACTGATGGACAGTTGGAACCAAGTCTTAGTCCATGATTGGGAGTAAATTGAACCTACAGTGATTTTTAAACTAATTGAGAATTTTAGCAATTATTATTGTTAGGAATATTAGACTGTAAGCTCCAATGGGGCAGGGACTAATATGAATAATGCAACACTGTATGTATAAGTGTGTTTCTGCATGTTAGTAAGTGTAGAATGTAAGCTACTTTGGGGCAGGGACTAAAACAAGTAATGCATCGCTGTATGTATGAGTGTGTTTCTGCATGTTAGTAAGTGTAGACTGTAAGCTCCTTTGGGGCAGAGACTGATATGGATGACTTGTATTTTCTTCACAGCACTGTGTTAATGTCTAGCTCAATAAAAAAGACCAGTAATAATAAATATGCATGTATATCATGAACATATTATCGCGCCTTTATGTTCTTTTTTTCAGGTGGACATTCTCTATGATGGAATTATGATACCACAGCCATGCCAGCTACATCTCTGGTCTTCGGCGAGGTCATCTTCCTACCAAACATCTACTGAAATAGAAGAGCAGGACTAGTTGAGCTGAGAAAGGTAATTAATATTATTATTAATTACTGATAACTCTCAGGCTAGACTTTAGCTCTAGACCTGTAGAGGCGCGATAATATGTTCCTGATATACATGGATATTTATTATATACTGTGTGAATATTTGCTTTAGACTCTGTGTCATAAATTGTTTTCAGATATTGATGAATTTTAGTCCTCATGCTATTGTATGGGGACATTGACCCAGATCAGAACTGAACATGGAGCAGGAGATATCTATGATATCTCCTGCATTATTTTTGTAATGAATTGCAACAATACTTAATTCTTAAAAGGTAAGTATAAATATTCATTCTTTGCTGCCTGATTGTCCTTCAAGCCGTGGCCATCTTGGATCCTGAGCTCAAATCCAAAGTGCTTCCATCTGCTGTGACCATGGCTATACTGACCTTCTGACCTCAGGGACAACCTCTACCAGCTGGACACTTCTGTTTGCCGTAATAAATAAGCATGTGTTTGCTGTAATCAATACACTATTTCATTAAAAGGTGAATGGTATGTTAAAATTAAATCTATTGATTATTAAAATAACTTGTCAATAGGCACAGGTAAATTACTACCACAATAATTATTGATAAAATTCTCAGTCAGTTAAAAACTCCCTTTAAACTGAGTAAACTGGGTGTTTTTGCCCATGTAAATGAATTGAGCCCTAGACCTATGTCACTGGAATGCACATACTACAACCTGGACACTAACTTGACCATGCTGTTGGACTCCATCGGATCCTAAATCTACTGACTTTTCAGCTGAATACGAAGGACTTTTCCGTTGCTTACATCTGACAGAATTTACTGAGAGATGTTAAGGTTTATATCAGCAGTAAAACGTTGGTAGTGTGTATATATATGGATAATAACTGATGGACAGTTGGATCCAAGTCTTAGTCCAGGATTGGGAGTAAATTGAACCTACAGTGATTTTTAAACTAATTGAGAATTTTATCAATTATTATTGTTAGGAATATTAGACTGTAAGCTCCAATGGGGCAGGGACTAATATGAATAATGCAACACTGTATGTATAAGTGTGTTTCTGCATGTTAGTAAGTGTAGACTGTAAGCTCCTTTGGGGCAGAGACTGATATGGATGACTTGTATTTTCTTTACAGCACTGTGTTAATGTCTAGCTCAATAAAAAAGACCAATAATAATAAATATGCATGTATATCATGAACATATTATCGCGCCTTTATGTTCTTTTTTCAGGTGGACATTCTCTATGATGGAATTATGATACCACAGCCATGCCAGCTACATCTCTGGTCTTCGGCGAGGTCATCTTCCTACCAATCATCTACTGAAATAGAAGAGCAGGACTAGTTGAGCTGAGAAAGGTAATTAATATTATTATTAATTACTGATAACTCTCAGGCTAGACTTTAGCTCTAGACCTGTAGAGGCGCGATAATATGTTCCTGATATACATGGATATTTATTATATACTGAATGAATATTTGCTTTAGACTCTGTGTCATAAAGTGTTTTCAGATATTGATGAATTTTAGTCCTCATGGTATTGTATGGGGACATTGACCCAGATCGAAACTGAACATGGAGCAGGATATATCTATGATATCTCCTGCATTATTTTTGTAATGAATTACAACAATACTTAATTCTTAAAAGGTAAGTATAAATATTCATTCTTTGCTGCCTGATTGTCCTTCAAGCCGTGGCCATCTTGGATCCTGAGCTCAAATCCAAAGTGCTTCCATCTGCTGTGACCATGGCTATGCTGACCTTCAGACCTCAGGGACAACCTCTACCAGCTGGCCACTTCTGTTTCCCGTAATAAATAAGCATGTGTTTGCTGTAAACAATACACTATTTCATTAAAAGGTGAATGGTATGTTAAAATTAAATCTATTGATTATTAAAATAACTTGTCTATAAGCACATGTAAATTACTACCACAATAATTATTGATAAAATTCTCAGTCAGTTAAAAACTCCCTTTAAACTGAGTAAACTGGGTGTTTTTGCCCATGTAAATGAATTGAGCCCTAGACCTATGTCACTGGAATGCACATACTACAACCTGGACACTAACTTGACCATGCTGTTGGACTCCATCGGATCCTAAATCTACTGACTTTTCAGCTGAATACGAAGGACTTTTCCGTTGCTTACATCTGACAGAATTTACTGAGAGATGTTAAGGTTTATATCAGCAGTAGAAGGTTGGTAGTGTGTATATATATATGGATAATAACTGATGGACAGTTGGAACCAAGTCTTAGTCCAGGATTGGGAGTAAATTGAACCTACAGTGATTTTTAAACTAATTGAGAATTTTAGCAATTATTATTGTTAGGAATATTAGACTGTAAGCTCCAATGGGGCAGGGACTAATATGAATAATGCAACACTGTATGTATAAGTGTGTTTCTGCATGTTAGTAAGTGTAGAATGTAAGCTCCTTTGGGGCAGGGACTAAAACAAGTAATGCATCGCTGTATGTATGAGTGTGTTTCTGCATGTTAGTAAGTGTAGACTGTAAGCTCCTTTGGGGCAGAGACTGATATGGATGACTTGTATTTTCTTCACAGCACTGTGTTAATGTCTAGCTCAATAAAAAAGACCAGTAATAATAAATATGCATGTATATCATGAACATATTATCGCGCCTTTATGTTCTTTTTTCAGGTGGACATTCTCTATGATGGAATTATGATACCACAGCCATGCCAGCTACATCCCTGGTCTTCGGCGAGGTCATCTTCCTACCAAACATCTACTGAAATAGAAGAGCAGGACTAGTTGAGCTGAGAAAGGTAATTAATATTATTATTAATTACTGATAACTCTCAGGCTAGACTTTAGCTCTAGACCTGTAGAGGCGCGATAATATGTTCCTGATATACATGGATATTTATTATATACTTTATGAATATTTGCTTTAGACTCTGTGTCATAAAGTGTTTTCAGATATTGATGAATTTTAGTCCTCATGCTATTGTATGGGGACATTGACCCAGATCAGAACTGAACATGGAGCAGGAGATATCTATGATATCTCCTGCATTATTTTTGTAATGAATTGCAACAATACTTAATTCTTAAAAGGTAAGTATAAATATTCATTCTTTGCTGCCTGATTGTCCTTCAAGCCGTGGCCATCTTGGATCCTGAGCTCAAATCCAAAGTGCTTCCATCTGCTGTGACCATGGCTATGCTGACCTTCAGACCTCAGGGACAACCTCTACCAGCTGGCCACTTCTGTTTGCCCTAATAAATAAGCATGTGTTTGCTGTAAACAATACACTATTTCATTAAAAGGTGAATGGTATGTTAAAATTAAATCTATTGATTATTAAAATAACTTGTCAATAGGCACAGGTAAATTACTACCACAATAATTATTGATAAAATTCTCAGTCAGTTAAAAACTCCCTTTAAACTGAGTAAACTGGGTGTTTTTGCCCATGTAAATGAATTGAGCCCTAGACCTATGTCACTGGAATGCACATACTACAACCTGGACACTAACTTGACCATGCTGTTGGACTCCATCGGATCCTAAATCTACTGACTTTTCAGCTGAATACGAAGGACTTTTCCGTTGCTTACATCTGACAGAATTTACTGAGAGATGTTAAGGTTTATATCAGCAGTAAAACGTTGGTAGTGTGTATATATATGGATAATAACTGATGGACAGTTGGAACCAAGTCTTAGTCCATGATTGGGAGTAAATTGAACCTACAGTGATTTTTAAACTAATTGAGAATTTTAGCAATTATTATTGTTAGGAATATTAGACTGTAAGCTCCAATGGGGCAGGGACTAATATGAATAATGCAACACTGTATGTATAAGTGTGTTTCTGCATGTTAGTAAGTGTAGAATGTAAGCTACTTTGGGGCAGGGACTAAAACAAGTAATGCATCGCTGTATGTATGAGTGTGTTTCTGCATGTTAGTAAGTGTAGACTGTAAGCTCCTTTGGGGCAGAGACTGATATGGATGACTTGTATTTTCTTCACAGCACTGTGTTAATGTCTAGCTCAATAAAAAAGACCAGTAATAATAAATATGCATGTATATCATGAACATATTATCGCGCCTTTATGTTCTTTTTTCAGGTGGACATTCTCTATGATGGAATTATGATACCACAGCCATGCCAGCTACATCCCTGGTCTTCGGCGAGGTCATCTTCCTACCAAACATCTACTGAAATAGAAGAGCAGGACTAGTTGAGCTGAGAAAGGTAATTAATATTATTATTAATTACTGATAACTCTCAGGCTAGACTTTAGCTCTAGACCTGTAGAGGCGCGATAATATGTTCCTGATATACATGGATATTTATTATATACTTTATGAATATTTGCTTTAGACTCTGTGTCATAAAGTGTTTTCAGATATTGATGAATTTTAGTCCTCATGCTATTGTATGGGGACATTGACCCAGATCAGAACTGAACATGGAGCAGGAGATATCTATGATATCTCCTGCATTATTTTTGTAATGAATTGCAACAATACTTAATTCTTAAAAGGTAAGTATAAATATTCATTCTTTGCTGCCTGATTGTCCTTCAAGCCGTGGCCATCTTGGATCCTGAGCTCAAATCCAAAGTGCTTCCATCTGCTGTGACCATGGCTATGCTGACCTTCAGACCTCAGGGACAACCTCTACCAGCTGGCCACTTCTGTTTGCCCTAATAAATAAGCATGTGTTTGCTGTAAACAATACACTATTTCATTAAAAGGTGAATGGTATGTTAAAATTAAATCTATTGATTATTAAAATAACTTGTCAATAGGCACAGGTAAATTACTACCACAATAATTATTGATAAAATTCTCAGTCAGTTAAAAACTCCCTTTAAACTGAGTAAACTGGGTGTTTTTGCCCATGTAAATGAATTGAGCCCTAGACCTATGTCACTGGAATGCACATACTACAACCTGGACACTAACTTGACCATGCTGTTGGACTCCATCGGATCCTAAATCTACTGACTTTTCAGCTGAATACGAAGGACTTTTCCGTTGCTTACATCTGACAGAATTTACTGAGAGATGTTAAGGTTTATATCAGCAGTAAAACGTTGGTAGTGTGTATATATATGGATAATAACTGATGGACAGTTGGAACCAAGTCTTAGTCCATGATTGGGAGTAAATTGAACCTACAGTGATTTTTAAACTAATTGAGAATTTTAGCAATTATTATTGTTAGGAATATTAGACTGTAAGCTCCAATGGGGCAGGGACTAATATGAATAATGCAACACTGTATGTATAAGTGTGTTTCTGCATGTTAGTAAGTGTAGAATGTAAGCTACTTTGGGGCAGGGACTAAAACAAGTAATGCATCGCTGTATGTATGAGTGTGTTTCTGCATGTTAGTAAGTGTAGACTGTAAGCTCCTTTGGGGCAGAGACTGATATGGATGACTTGTATTTTCTTCACAGCACTGTGTTAATGTCTAGCTCAATAAAAAAGACCAGTAATAATAAATATGCATGTATATCATGAACATATTATCGCGCCTTTATGTTCTTTTTTCAGGTGGACATTCTCTATGATGGAATTATGATACCACAGCCATGCCAGCTACATCCCTGGTCTTCGGCGAGGTCATCTTCCTACCAAACATCTACTGAAATAGAAGAGCAGGACTAGTTGAGCTGAGAAAGGTAATTAATATTATTATTAATTACTGATAACTCTCAGGCTAGACTTTAGCTCTAGACCTGTAGAGGCGCGATAATATGTTCCTGATATACATGGATATTTATTATATACTTTATGAATATTTGCTTTAGACTCTGTGTCATAAAGTGTTTTCAGATATTGATGAATTTTAGTCCTCATGCTATTGTATGGGGACATTGACCCAGATCAGAACTGAACATGGAGCAGGTGATATCTATGATATCTCCTGCATTATTTTTGTAATGAATTGCAACAATACTTAATTCTTAAAAGGTAAGTATAAATATTCATTCTTTGCTGCCTGATTGTCCTTCAAGCCGTGGCCATCTTGGATCCTGAGCTCAAATCCAAAGTGCTTCCATCTGCTGTGACCATGGCTATGCTGACCTTCAGACCTCAGGGACAACCTCTACCAGCTGGCCACTTCTGTTTGCCCTAATAAATAAGCATGTGTTTGCTGTAAACAATACACTATTTCATTAAAAGGTGAATGGTATGTTAAAATTAAATCTATTGATTATTAAAATAACTTGTCAATAGGCACAGGTAAATTACTACCACAATAATTATTGATAAAATTCTCAGTCAGTTAAAAACTCCCTTTAAACTGAGTAAACTGGGTGTTTTTGCCCATGTAAATGAATTGAGCCCTAGACCTATGTCACTGGAATGCACATACTACAACCTGGACACTAACTTGACCATGCTGTTGGACTCCATCGGATCCTAAATCTACTGACTTTTCAGCTGAATACGAAGGACTTTTCCGTTGCTTACATCTGACAGAATTTACTGAGAGATGTTAAGGTTTATATCAGCAGTAAAACGTTGGTAGTGTGTATATATATGGATAATAACTGATGGACAGTTGGAACCAAGTCTTAGTCCATGATTGGGAGTAAATTGAACCTACAGTGATTTTTAAACTAATTGAGAATTTTAGCAATTATTATTGTTAGGAATATTAGACTGTAAGCTCCAATGGGGCAGGGACTAATATGAATAATGCAACACTGTATGTATAAGTGTGTTTCTGCATGTTAGTAAGTGTAGAATGTAAGCTACTTTGGGGCAGGGACTAAAACAAGTAATGCATCGCTGTATGTATGAGTGTGTTTCTGCATGTTAGTAAGTGTAGACTGTAAGCTCCTTTGGGGCAGAGACTGATATGGATGACTTGTATTTTCTTCACAGCACTGTGTTAATGTCTAGCTCAATAAAAAAGACCAGTAATAATAAATATGCATGTATATCATGAACATATTATCGCGCCTTTATGTTCTTTTTTTCAGGTGGACATTCTCTATGATGGAATTATGATACCACAGCCATGCCAGCTACATCTCTGGTCTTCGGCGAGGTCATCTTCCTACCAAACATCTACTGAAATAGAAGAGCAGGACTAGTTGAGCTGAGAAAGGTAATTAATATTATTATTAATTACTGATAACTCTCAGGCTAGACTTTAGCTCTAGACCTGTAGAGGCGCGATAATATGTTCCTGATATACATGGATATTTATTATATACTGTATGAATATTTGCTTTAGACTCTGTGTCATAAATTGTTTTCAGATATTGATGAATTTTAGTCCTCATGGTATTGTATGGGGACATTGACCCAGATCAAAACTGAACATGGAGCAGGATATATCTATGATATCTCCTGCATTATTTTTGTAATGAATTACAACAATACTTAATTCTTAAAAGGTAAGTATAAATATTCATTCTTTGCTGCCTGATTGTCCTTCAAGCCGTGGCCATCTTGGATCCTGAGCTCAAATCCAAAGTGCTTCCATCTGCTGTGACCATGGCTATGCTGACCTTCAGACCTCAGGGACAACCTCTACCAGCTGGCCACTTCTGTTTCCCGTAATAAATAAGCATGTGTTTGCTGTAAACAATACACTATTTCATTAAAAGGTGAATGGTATGTTAAAATTAAATCTATTGATTATTAAAATAACTTGTCTATAAGCACATGTAAATTACTACCACAATAATTATTGATAAAATTCTCAGTCAGTTAAAAACTCCCTTTAAACTGAGTAAACTGGGTGTTTTTGCCCATGTAAATGAATTGAGCCCTAGACCTATGTCACTGGAATGCACATACTACAACCTGGACACTAACTTGACCATGCTGTTGGACTCCATCGGATCCTAAATCTACTGACTTTTCAGCTGAATACGAAGGACTTTTCCGTTGCTTACATCTGACAGAATTTACTGAGAGATGTTAAGGTTTATATCAGCAGTATAACGTTGGTAGTGTGTATATATATGGATAATAACTGATGGACAGTTGGAACCAAGTCTTAGTCCAGGATTGGGAGTAAATTGAACCTACAGTGATTTTTAAACTAATTGAGAATTTTATCAATTATTATTGTTAGGAATATTAGACTGTAAGCTCCAATGGGGCAGGGACTAATATGAATAATGCAACACTGTATGTATAAGTGTGTTTCTGCATGTTAGTAAGTGTAGAATGTAAGCTCCTTTGGGGCAGGGACTAAAACAAGTAATGCATCGCTGTATGTATGAGTGTGTTTCTGCATGTTAGTAAGTGTAGACTGTAAGCTCCTTTGGGGCAGAGACTGATATGGATGACTTGTATTTTCTTTACAGCACTGTGTTAATGTCTAGCTCAATAAAAAAAAACAGTAATAATAAATATGCATGTATATCATGAACATATTATCGCGCCTTTATGTTCTTTTTTCAGGTGGACATTCTCTACGATGGAATTATGATACCACAGCCATGCCAGCTACATCCCTGGTCTTCGGCGAGGTCATCTTCCTACCAAACATCTACTGAAAAAGAAGAGCAGGACTAGTTGAGCTGAGAAAGGTAATTAATATTATTATTAATTACTGATAACTCTCAGGCTAGACTTTAGCTCTAGACCTGTAGAGGCGCGATAATATGTTCCTGATATACATGGATATTTATTATATACTTTATGAATATTTGCTTTAGACTCTGTGTCATAAAGTGTTTTCAGATATTGATGAATTTTAGTCCTCATGCTATGTATGGGGACATTGACCCAGATCAGAACTGAACATGGAGCAGGAGATATCTATGATATCTCCTGCATTATTTTTGTAATGAATTGCAACAATACTTAATTCTTAAAAGGTAAGTATAAATATTCATTCTTTGCTGCCTGATTGTCCTTCAAGCCGTGGCCATCTTGGATCCTGAGCTCAAATCCAAAGTGCTTCCATCTGCTGTGACCATGGCTATGCTGACCTTCAGACCTCAGGGACAACCTCTACCAGCTGGCCACTTCTGTTTGCCCTAATAAATAAGCATGTGTTTGCTGTAAACAATACACTATTTCATTAAAAGGTGAATGGTATGTTAAAATTAAATCTATTGATTATTAAAATAACTTGTCAATAGGCACAGGTAAATTACTACCACAATAATTATTGATAAAATTCTCAGTCAGTTAAAAACTCCCTTTAAACTGAGTAAACTGGGTGTTTTTGCCCATGTAAATGAATTGAGCCCTAGACCTATGTCACTGTATGCACTGAATGCACATACTACAACCTGGACACTAACTTGACCATGCTGTTGGACTCCATCGGATCCTAAATCTACTGACTTTTCAGCTGAATACGAAGGACTTTTCCGTTGCTTACATCTGACAGAATTTACTGAGAGATGTTAAGGTTTATATCAGCAGTAAAACGTTGGTAGTGTGTATATATATGGATAATAACTGATGGACAGTTGGAACCAAGTCTTAGTCCAGGATTGGGAGTAAATTGAACCTACAGTGATTTTTAAACTAATTGAGAATTTTAGCAATTATTATTGTTAGGAATATTAGACTGTAAGCTCCAATGGGGCAGGGACTAATATGAATAATGCAACACTGTATGTATAAGTGTGTTTCTGCATGTTAGTAAGTGTAGAATGTAAGCTCCTTTGGGGCAGGGACTAAAACAAGTAATGCATCGCTGTATGTATGAGTGTGTTTCTGCATGTTAGTAAGTGTAGACTGTAAGCTCCTTTGGGGCAGAGACTGATATGGATGACTTGTATTTTCTTTACAGCACTGTGTTAATGTCTAGCTCAATAAAAAAAAACATTAATAATAAATATGCATGTATATCATGAACATATTATCGCGCCTTTATGTTCTTTTTTCAGGTGGACATTCTCTATGATGGAATTATGATACCACAGCCATGCCAGCTACATCCCTGGTCTTCGGCGAGGTCATCTTCCTACCAAACATCTACTGAAATAGAAGAGCAGGACTAGTTGAGCTGAGAAAGGTAATTAATATTATTATTAATTACTGATAACTCTCAGGCTAGACTTTAGCTCTAGACCTGTAGAGGCGCGATAATATGTTCCTGATATACATGGATATTTATTATATACTTTATGAATATTTGCTTTAGACTCTGTGTCATAAAGTGTTTTCAGATATTGATGAATTTTAGTCCTCATGCTATTGTATGGGGACATTGACCCAGATCAGAACTGAACATGGAGCAGGAGATATCTATGATATCTCCTGCATTATTTTTGTAATGAATTGCAACAATACTTAATTCTTAAAAGGTAAGTATAAATATTCATTCTTTGCTGCCTGATTGTCCTTCAAGCCGTGGCCATCTTGGATCCTGAGCTCAAATCCAAAGTGCTTCCATCTGCTGTGACCATGGCTATGCTGACCTTCAGACCTCAGGGACAACCTCTACCAGCTGGCCACTTCTGTTTGCCCTAATAAATAAGCATGTGTTTGCTGTAAACAATACACTATTTCATTAAAAGGTGAATGGTATGTTAAATTTAATGTATTGATTATTAAAATAACTTGTCAATAGGCACAGGTAAATTACTACCACAATAATTATTGATAAAATTCTCAGTCAGTTAAAAACTCCCTTTAAACTGAGTAAACTGGGTGTTTTTGCCCATGTAAATGGATTGAGCCCTAGACCTATGTCACTGGAATGCACATACTACAACCTGGACACTAACTTGGCCATGCTGTTGGACTCCATCGGATCCTAAATCTACTGACTTTTCAGCTGAATACGAAGGACTTTTCCGTTGCTTACATCTGACAGAATTTACTGAGAGATGTCAAGGTTTATATCAGCAGTAAAACGTTGGTAGTGTGTATACATATGGATAATAACTGATGGACAGTTGGAACCAAGTCTTAGTCCAGGATTGGGAGTAAATTGAACCTACAGTGATTTTTAAACTAATTGAGAATTTTATCAATTATTATTGTTAGGAATATTAGACTGTAAGCTCCAATGGGGCAGGGACTAATATGAATAATGCAACACTGTATGTATAAGTGTGTTTCTGCATGTTAGTAAGTGTAGACTGTAAGCTCCTTTGGGGCAGGGACTAAAACAAGTAATGCAGGGGTTCCCAATCTTTTTTGAATCACGGCACCCTAGAGTATCAGAATTATTTCAAGGCACCCCTAGGCCCCCCCAAAATTAATTCGATTTGGTTTATATGTAATTTTTAGGGTCAGTTTTGTGGTAAAGGGCAGGATTTGCTTCTGTTTGTACACTTTTTATGATTGGCAGCCACCAGCACTGGTTTTGCTCACAAATAATTAACCATAAATAATTTGAGTTGGTCCGTAACCACCAACCCAGGGCACCCCTGCATGTGTCCCGAGGCACCCCAGGGAGCCACGGCACACAGTTTGGGAACCAGTGAAGTAATGCATGACTGAATGTATGAGTGTGTTTCTGCATGTTAGTAAGTGTAGACTGTAAGCTCCTTTGGGGCAGAGACTGATATGGATGACTTGTATTTTCTTTACAGCACTGTGTTAATGTCTAGCACAATAAAAAAACCCTGTAATAATAAATATGCATGTATATCATGAACATATTATCGCGCCTTTATGTTCTTTTTTCAGGTGGACATTCTCTATGATGGAATTATGATACCACAGCCATGCCAGCTACATCTCTGGTCTTCGGCGAGGTCATCTTCCTACCAAACATCTACTGAAATAGAAGAGCAGGACTAGTTGAGCTGAGAAAGGTAATTAATATTATTATTAATTACTGATAATTCTCAGGCTAGACTTTAGCTCTAGACCTGTAGAGGCGCGATAATATGTTCCTGATATACATGGATATTTATTATATACTGTATGAATATTTGCTTTAGACTCTGTGCCATAAAGTATTTTCAGATATTGATGAATTTTAGTCCTCATGCTATTGTATGGGGACATTGACCCAGATCAGAACTGAATATGGAGCAGGAGATATCTATGATATCTCCTGCATTATTTTTGTAATGAATTGCAACAATACTTAATTCTTAAAAGGTAAGTATAAATATTCATTCTTTGCTGCCTGATTGTCCTTCAAGCCGTGCTCATCTTGGATCCTGAGCTCAAATCCAAAGTGTTTCCATCTGATGTGACCATGGCTATGATGACCTTCTGACCTCAGGGACAACCTCTACCAGCTGGCGACTTCTGTTTGCCGTAATAAATAAGTATGTGTTTGCTGTAAACAATACACTATTTCATTAAAAGGTGAATGGTATGTTAAAATTAAATCTATTGATTATTAAAATAACTTGTCAATAGGCACAGGTAAATTACTACCACAATAATTATTGATAAAATTCTCAGTCAGTTAAAAACTCCCTTTAAACTGAGTAAACTGGGTGTTTTTGCCCATGTAAATGGATTGAGCCATAGACCTATGTCACTGGAATGCACATACTACAACCTGGACACTAACTTGGCCATGCTGTTGGACTCCATCGGATCCTAAATCTACTGACTTTTCAGCTGAATACGAAGGACTTTTCCGTTGCTTACATCTGACAGAATTTACTGAGAGATGTCAAGGTTTATATCAGCAGTAAAACGTTGGTAGTGTGTATATATATGGATAATAACTGATGGACAGTTGGAACCAAGTCTTAGTCCAGGATTGGGAGTAAATTGAACCTACAGTGATTTTTAAACTAATTGAGAATTTTATCAATTATTATTGTTAGGAATATTAGACTGTAAGCTCCAATGGGGCAGGGACTAATATGAATAATGCAAAACTGTATGTATAAGTGTGTTTCTGCATGTTAGTAAGTGTAGACTGTAAGCTCCTTTGGGGCAGGGACTAAAACAAGTAATGCATGACTGTATGTATGAGTGTGTTTCTGCATGTTATGATATCTCCTGCATTATTTTTGTAATGAATTGCAACAATACTTAATTCTTAAAAGGTAAGTATAAATATTCATTCATTGCTGCCTGATTGTCCTTCAAGCCGTGCTCATCTTGGATCCTGAGCTCAAATCCAAAGTGCTTCCATCTGATGTGACCATGGCTATGATGACCTTCTGACCTCAGGGACAACCTCTACCAGCTGGCGACTTCTGTTTGCTATAATAAATAAGCATGTGTTTGCTGTAAACAATACACTATTTCATTAAAAGGTGAATGGTATGTTAAATTTAATGTATTGATTATTAAAATAACTTGTCAATAGGCACAGGTAAATTACTACCACAATAATTATTGATAAAATTCTCAGTCAGTTAAAAACTCCCTTTAAACTGAGTAAACTGGGTGTTTTTGCCCATGTAAATGGATTGAGCCCTAGACCTATGTCACTGGAATGCACATACTACAACCTGGACACTAACTTGGCCATGCTGTTGGACTCCATCGGATCCTAAATCTACTGACTTTTCAGCTGAATACGAAGGACTTTTCCGTTGCTTACATCTGACAGAATTTACTGAGAGATGTCAAGGTTTATATCAGCAGTAAAACGTTGGTAGTGTGTATATATATGGATAATAACTGATGGACAGTTGGAACCAAGTCTTAGTCCAGGATTGGGAGTAAATTGAACCTACAGTGATTTTTAAACTAATTGAGAATTTTATCAATTAATATTGTTAGGAATATTAGACTGTAAGCTCCAATGGGGCAGGGACTAATATGAATAATGCAACACTGTATGTATAAGTGTGTTTCTGCATGTTAGTAAGTGTAGACTGTAAGCTCCTTTGGTGCAGGGACTAAAACAAGTAATGCATGACTGTATGTATGAGTGTGTTTCTGCATGTTATGATATCTCCTGCATTATTTTTGTAATGAATTGCAACAATACTTAATTCTTAAAAGGTAAGTATAAATATTCATTCTTTGCTGCCTGATTGTCCTTCAAGCCGTGCTCATCTTGGATCCTGAGCTCAAATCCAAAGTGTTTCCATCTGATGTGACCATGGCTATGATGACCTTCTGACCTCAGGGACAACCTCTACCAGCTGGCGACTTCTGTTTGCTGTAATAAATAAGCATGTGTTTGCTGTAAACAATACACTATTTCATTAAAAGGTGAATGGTATGTTAAATTTAATGTATTGATTATTAAAATAACTTGTCAATAGGCACAGGTAAATTACTACCACAATAATTATTGATAAAATTCTCAGTCAGTTAAAAACTCCCTTTAAACTGAGTAAACTGGGTGTTTTTGCCCATGTAAATGGATTGAGCCCTAGACCTATGTCACTGGAATGCACATACTACAACCTGGACACTAACTTGGCCATGCTGTTGGACTCCATCGGATCCTAAATCTACTGACTTTTCAGCTGAATACGAAGGACTTTTCCGTTGCTTACATCTGACAGAATTTACTGAGAGATGTCAAGGTTTATATCAGCAGTAAAACGTTGGTAGTGTGTATACATATGGATAATAACTGATGGACAGTTGGAACCAAGTCTTAGTCCAGGATTGGGAGTAAATTGAACCTACAGTGATTTTTAAACTAATTGAGAATTTTATCAATTATTATTGTTAGGAATATTAGACTGTAAGCTCCAATGGGGCAGGGACTAATATGAATAATGCAACAATGTATGTATAAGTGTGTTTCTGCATGTTAGTAAGTGTAGACTGTAAGCTCCTTTGGGGCAGGGACTAAAACAAGTAATGCAGGGGTTCCCAATCTTTTTTGAATCACGGCACCCTAGAGTATCAGAATTATTTCAAGGCACCCCTAGGCCCCCCCAAAATTAATTCGATTTGGTTTATATGTAATTTTTAGGGTCAGTTATGTGGCAAAGGGCAGGATTTGCTTCTGTTTGTACACTTTTTATGATTGGCAGCCACCAGCACTGGTTTTGCTCACAAATAATTAACCATAAATAATTTGAGTTGGTCCGTAACCACCAACCCAGGGCACCCCTGCATGTGTCCCGAGGCACCCCAGGGAGCCACGGCACACAGTTTGGGAACCAGTGAAGTAATGCATGACTGAATGTATGAGTGTGTTTCTGCATGTTAGTAAGTGTAGACTGTAAGCTCCTTTGGGGCAGAGACTGATATGGATGACTTGTATTTTCTTTACAGCACTGTGTTAATGTCTAGCACAATAAAAAAAACCTGTAATAATAAATATGCATGTATATCATGAACATATTATCGCGCCTTTATGTTCTTTTTTCAGGTGGACATTCTCTATGATGGAATTATGATACCACAGCCATGCCAGCTACATCTCTGGTCTTCGGCGAGGTCATCTTCCTACCAAACATCTACTGAAATAGAAGAGCAGGACTAGTTGAGCTGAGAAAGGTAATTAATATTATTATTAATTACTGATAATTCTCAGGCTAGACTTTAGCTCTAGACCTGTAGAGGCGCGATAATATGTTCCTGATATACATGGATATTTATTATATACTGTATGAATATTTGCTTTAGACTCTGTGCCATAAAGTATTTTCAGATATTGATGAATTTTAGTCCTCATGCTATTGTATGGGGACATTGACCCAGATCAGAACTGAATATGGAGCAGGAGATATCTATGATATCTCCTGCATTATTTTTGTAATGAATTGCAACAATACTTAATTCTTAAAAGGTAAGTATAAATATTCATTCTTTGCTGCCTGATTGTCCTTCAAGCCGTGCTCATCTTGGATCCTGAGCTCAAATCCAAAGTGTTTCCATCTGATGTGACCATGGCTATGATGACCTTCTGACCTCAGGGACAACCTCTACCAGCTGGCGACTTCTGTTTGCCGTAATAAATAAGTATGTGTTTGCTGTAAACAATACACTATTTCATTAAAAGGTGAATGGTATGTTAAAATTAAATCTATTGATTATTAAAATAACTTGTCAATAGGCACAGGTAAATTACTACCACAATAATTATTGATAAAATTCTCAGTCAGTTAAAAACTCCCTTTAAACTGAGTAAACTGGGTGTTTTTGCCCATGTAAATGGATTGAGCCATAGACCTATGTCACTGGAATGCACATACTACAACCTGGACACTAACTTGGCCATGCTGTTGGACTCCATCGGATCCTAAATCTACTGACTTTTCAGCTGAATACGAAGGACTTTTCCGTTGCTTACATCTGACAGAATTTACTGAGAGATGTCAAGGTTTATATCAGCAGTAAAACGTTGGTAGTGTGTATATATATGGATAATAACTGATGGACAGTTGGAACCAAGTCTTAGTCCAGGATTGGGAGTAAATTGAACCTACAGTGATTTTTAAACTAATTGAGAATTTTATCAATTATTATTGTTAGGAATATTAGACTGTAAGCTCCAATGGGGCAGGGACTAATATGAATAATGCAAAACTGTATGTATAAGTGTGTTTCTGCATGTTAGTAAGTGTAGACTGTAAGCTCCTTTGGGGCAGGGACTAAAACAAGTAATGCATGACTGTATGTATGAGTGTGTTTCTGCATGTTATGATATCTCCTGCATTATTTTTGTAATGAATTGCAACAATACTTAATTCATAAAAGGTAAGTATAAATATTCATTCTTTGCTGCCTGATTGTCCGTGAAGCCGTGCTCATCTTGGATCCTGAGCTTAAATCCAAAGTTCTTCCATCTGATGTGACCATGGCTATGATGACCTTCTGACCTCAGGGACAACCTCTACCAGCTGGCGACTTATGTTTGCTGTAATAAATAAGCATGTGTTTGCTGTAAACAATACACTATTTCATTAAAAGGTGAATGGTATGTTAAATTTAATGTATTGATTATTAAAAAAAATTGTCAATAGGCACAGGTAAATTACTACCACAATAATTATTGATAAAATTCTCAGTCAGTTAAAAACTCCCTTTAAACTGAGTAAACTGGGTGTTTTTGCCCATGTAAATGGATTGAGCCCTAGACCTCTGTCACTGGAATGCACATACTACAACATGGACACTAACTTGGCCATGCTGTTGGACTCCATCAGATCCTAAATCTACTGACTTTTCAGCTGAATACGTAGGACTTTTCCGTTGCTTACATCTGACAGAATTTACTGAGAGATGTCAAGGTTTATATCAGCAGTAAAACGTTGGTAGTGTGTATATATATGGATAATAACTGATGGACAGTTGGAACCAAGTCTTAGTCCAGGATTGGGAGTAAATTGAACCTACAGTGATTTTTAAACTAATTGAGAATTTTATCAATTATTATTGTTAGGAATATTAGACTGTAAGCTCCAATGGGGCAGGGACTAATATGAATAATGCAACACTGTATGTATAAGTGTGTTTCTGCATGTTAGTAAGTGTAGACTGTAAGCTCCTTTGGGGCAGGGACTAAAACAAGTAATGCATGACTGTATGTATGAGTGTGTTTCTGCATGTTATGATATCTCCTGCATTATTTTTGTAATGAATTGCAACAATACTTAATTCTTAAAAGGTAAGTATAAATATTCATTCTTTGCTGCCTGATTGTCCTTCAAGCCGTGCTCATCTTGGATCCTGAGCTCAAATCCAAAGTGCTTCCATCTGATGTGACCATGGCTATGATGACCTTCTGACCTCAGGGACAACCTCTACCAGCTGGCGACTTCTGTTTGCTATAATAAATAAGCATGTGTTTGCTGTAAACAATACACTATTTCATTAAAAGGTGAATGGTATGTTAAATTTAATGTATTGATTATTAAAATAACTTGTCAATAGGCACAGGTAAATTACTACCACAATAATTATTGATAAAATTCTCAGTCAGTTAAAAACTCCCTTTAAACTGAGTAAACTGGGTGTTTTTGCCCATGTAAATGGATTGAGCCCTAGACCTATGTCACTGGAATGCACATACTACAACCTGGACACTAACTTGGCCATGCTGTTGGACTCCATCGGATCCTAAATCTACTGACTTTTCAGCTGAATACGAAGGACTTTTCCGTTGCTTACATCTGACAGAATTTACTGAGAGATGTCAAGGTTTATATCAGCAGTAAAACGTTGGTAGTGTGTATATATATGGATAATAACTGATGGACAGTTGGAACCAAGTCTTAGTCCAGGATTGGGAGTAAATTGAACCTACAGTGATTTTTAAACTAATTGAGAATTTTATCAATTAATATTGTTAGGAATATTAGACTGTAAGCTCCAATGGGGCAGGGACTAATATGAATAATGCAACACTGTATGTATAAGTGTGTTTCTGCATGTTAGTAAGTGTAGACTGTAAGCTCCTTTGGGGCAGGGACTAAAACAAGTAATGCAGGGGTTCCCAATCTTTTTTGAATCACGGCACCCTAGAGTATCAGAATTATTTCAAGGCACCCCTAGGCCCCCCCAAAATTAATTCGATTTGGTTTATATGTAATTTTTAGGGTCAGTTATGTGGTAAAGGGCAGGATTTGCTTCTGTTTGTACACTTTTTATGATTGGCAGCCACCAGCACTGGTTTTGCTCACAAATAATTAACCATAAATAATTTGAGTTGGTCCGTAACCACCAACCCAGGGCACCCCTGCATGTGTCCCGAGGCACCCCAGGGAGCCACGGCACACAGTTTGGGAACCAGTGAAGTAATGCATGACTGAATGTATGAGTGTGTTTCTGCATGTTAGTAAGTGTAGACTGTAAGCTCCTTTGGGGCAGAGACTGATATGGATGACTTGTATTTTCTTTACAGCACTGTGTTAATGTCTAGCACAATAAAAAAACCCTGTAATAATAAATATGCATGTATATCATGAACATATTATCGCGCCTTTATGTTCTTTTTTCAGGTGGACATTCTCTATGATGGAATTATGATACCACAGCCATGCCAGCTACATCTCTGGTCTTCGGCGAGGTCATCTTCCTACCAAACATCTACTGAAATAGAAGATCAGGACTAGTTGAGCTGAGAAAGGTAATTAATATTATTATTAATTACTGATAATTCTCAGGCTAGACTTTAGCTCTAGACCTGTAGAGGCGCGATAATATGTTCCTGATATACATGGATATTTATTATATACTGTATGAATATTTGCTTTAGACTCTGTGCCATAAAGTATTTTCAGATATTGATGAATTTTAGTCCTCATGCTATTGTATGGGGACATTGACCCAGATCAGAACTGAATATGGAGCAGGAGATATCTATGATATCTCCTGCATTATTTTTGTAATGAATTGCAACAATACTTGATTCTTAAAAGGTAAGTATAAATATTCATTCTTTGCTGCCTGATTGTCCTTCAAGCCGTGCTCATCTTGGATCCTGAGCTCAAATCCAAAGTGTTTCCATCTGATGTGACCATGGCTATGATGACCTTCTGACCTCAGGGACAACCTCTACCAGCTGGCGACTTCTGTTTGCCGTAATAAATAAGTATGTGTTTGCTGTAAACAATACACTATTTCATTAAAAGGTGAATGGTATGTTAAAATTAAATCTATTGATTATTAAAATAACTTGTCAATAGGCACAGGTAAATTACTACCTCAATAATTATTGATAAAATTCTCAGTCAGTTAAAAACTCCCTTTAAACTGAGTAAACTGGGTTATTTTGCCCATGTAAATGGATTGAGCCATAGACCTATGTCACTGGAATGCACATACTACAACCTGGACACTAACTTGGCCATGCTGTTGGACTCCATCGGATCCTAAATCTACTGACTTTTCAGCTGAATACGAAGGACTTTTCCGTTGCTTACATCTGACAGAATTTACTGAGAGATGTCAAGGTTTATATCAGCAGTAAAACGTTGGTAGTGTGTATATATATGGATAATAACTGATGGACAGTTGGAACCAAGTCTTAGTCCAGGATTGGGAGTAAATTGAACCTACAGTGATTTTTAAACTAATTGAGAATTTTATCAATTATTATTGTTAGGAATATTAGACTGTAAGCTCCAATGGGGCAGGGACTAATATGAATAATGCAAAACTGTATGTATAAGTGTGTTTCTGCATGTTAGTAAGTGTAGACTGTAAGCTCCTTTGGGGCAGGGACTAAAACAAGTAATGCATGACTGTATGTATGAGTGTGTTTCTGCATGTTATGATATCTCCTGCATTATTTTTGTAATGAATTGCAACAATACTTAATTCTTAAAAGGTAAGTATAAATATTCATTCTTTGCTGCCTGATTGTCCTTCAAGCCGTGCTCATCTTGGATCCTGAGCTCAAATCCAAAGTGCTTCCATCTGATGTGACCATGGCTATGATGACCTTCTGACCTCAGGGACAACCTCTACCAGCTGGCGACTTCTGTTTGCTATAATAAATAAGCATGTGTTTGCTGTAAACAATACACTATTTCATTAAAAGGTGAATGGTATGTTAAATTTAATGTATTGATTATTAAAATAACTTGTCAATAGGCACAGGTAAATTACTACCACAATAATTATTGATAAAATTCTCAGTCAGTTAAAAACTCCCTTTAAACTGAGTAAACTGGGTGTTTTTGCCCATGTAAATGGATTGAGCCCTAGACCTATGTCACTGGAATGCACATACTACAACCTGGACACTAACTTGGCCATGCTGTTGGACTCCATCGGATCCTAAATCTACTGACTTTTCAGCTGAATACGAAGGACTTTTCCGTTGCTTACATCTGACAGAATTTACTGAGAGATGTCAAGGTTTATATCAGCAGTAAAACGTTGGTAGTGTGTATATATATGGATAATAACTGATGGACAGTTGGAACCAAGTCTTAGTCCAGGATTGGGAGTAAATTGAACCTACAGTGATTTTTAAACTAATTGAGAATTTTATCAATTATTATTGTTAGGAATATTAGACTGTAAGCTCCAATGGGGCAGGGACTAATATGAATAATGCAACACTGTATGTATAAGTGTGTTTCTGCATGTTAGTAAGTGTAGACTGTAAGCTCCTTTGGGGCAGGGACTAAAACAAGTAATGCATGACTGTATGTATGAGTGTGTTTCTGCATGTTATGATATCTCCTGCATTATTTTTGTAATGAATTGCAACAATACTTAATTCTTAAAAGGTAAGTATAAATATTCATTCTTTGCTGCCTGATTGTCCTTCAAGCCGTGCTCATCTTGGATCCTGAGCTCAAATCCAAAGTGTTTCCATCTGATGTGACCATGGCTATGATGACCTTCTGACCTCAGGGACAACCTCTACCAGCTGGCGACTTCTGTTTGCTGTAATAAATAAGCATGTGTTTGCTGTAAACAATACACTATTTCATTAAAAGGTGAATGGTATGTTAAATTTAATGTATTGATTATTAAAATAACTTGTCAATAGGCACAGGTAAATTACTACCACAATAATTATTGATAAAATTCTCAGTCAGTTAAAAACTCCCTTTAAACTGAGTAAACTGGGTGTTTTTGCCCATGTAAATGGATTGAGCCCTAGACCTATGTCACTGGAATGCACATACTACAACCTGGACACTAACTTGTCCATGCTGTTGGACTCCATCGGATCCTAAATCTACTGACTTTTCAGCTGAATACGAAGGACTTTTCCGTTGCTTACATCTGACAGAATTTACTGAGAGATGTCAAGGTTTATATCAGCAGTAAAACGTTGGTAGTGTGTATACATATGGATAATAACTGATGGACAGTTGGAACCAAGTCTTAGTCCAGGATTGGGAGTAAATTGAACCTACAGTGATTTTTAAACTAATTGAGAATTTTATCAATTATTATTGTTAGGAATATTAGACTGTAAGCTCCAATGGGGCAGGGACTAATATGAATAATGCAACACTGTATGTATAAGTGTGTTTCTGCATGTTAGTAAGTGTAGACTGTAAGCTCCTTTGGGGCAGGGACTAAAACAAGTAATGCAGGGGTTCCCAATCTTTTTTGAATCACGGCACCCTAGAGTATCAGAATTATTTCAAGGCACCCCTAGGCCCCCCCAAAATTAATTCGATTTGGTTTATATGTAATTTTTAGGGTCAGTTATGTGGTAAAGGGCAGGATTTGCTTCTGTTTGTACACTTTTTATGATTGGCAGCCACCAGCACTGGTTTTGCTCACAAATAATTAACCATAAATAATTTGAGTTGGTCCGTAACCACCAACCCAGGGCACCCCTGCATGTGTCCCGAGGCACCCCAGGGAGCCACGGCACACAGTTTGGGAACCAGTGAAGTAATGCATGACTGAATGTATGAGTGTGTTTCTGCATGTTAGTAAGTGTAGACTGCAAGCTCCTTTGGGGCAGAGACTGATATGGATGACTTGTATTTTCTTTACAGCACTGTGTTAATGTCTAGCACAATAAAAAAAACCTGTAATAATAAATATGCATGTATATCATGAACATATTATCGCGCCATTATGTTCTTTTTTCAGGTGGACATTCTCTATGATGGAATTATGATACCACAGTCATGCCAGCTACATCTCTGGTCTTCGGCGAGGTCATCTTCCTACCAAACATCTACTGAAATAGAAGAGCAGGACTAGTTGAGCTGAGAAAGGTAATTAATATTATTATTAATTACTGATAATTCTCAGGCTAGACTTTAGCTCTAGACCTGTAGAGGCGCGATAATATGTTCCTGATATACATGGATATTTATTATATACTGTATGAATATTTGCTTTAGACTCTGTGCCATAAAGTATTTTCAGATATTGATGAATTTTAGTCCTCATTCTATTGTATGGGGACATTGACCCAGATCAGAACTGAATATGGAGCAGGAGATATCTATGCTATCTCCTGCATTATTTTTGTAATGAATTGCAACAATACTTAATTCTTAAAAGGTAAGTATAAATATTGATTCTTTGCTGCCTGATTGTCCTTCAAGCCGTGCTCATCTTGGATCCTGAGCTCAAATCCAAAGTGTTTCCATCTGATGTGACCATGGCTATGATGACCTTCTGACCTCAGGGACAACCTCTACCAGCTGGCGACTTCTGTTTGCTGTAATAAATAAGCATGTGTTTGCTGTAAATAATACACTATTTCATTAAAAGGTGAATGGTATGTTAAATTTAATGTATTGATTATTAAAATAACTTGTCAATAGGCACAGGTAAATTACTACCACAATAATTATTGATAAAATTCTCAGTCAGTTAAAAACTCCCTTTAAACTGAGTAAACTGGGTGTTTTTGCCCATGTAAATGGATTGAGCCCTAGACCTATGTCACTGGAATGCACATACTACAACCTGGACACTAACTTGGCCATGCTGTTGGACTCCATCGGATCCTAAATCTACTGACTTTTCAGCTGAATACGAAGGACTTTTCCGTTGCTTACATCTGACAGAATTTACTGAGAGATGTCAAGGTTTATATCAGCAGTAAAACGTTGGTAGTGTGTATATATATGGATAATAACTGATGGACAGTTGGAACCAAGTCTTAGTCCAGGATTGGGAGTAAATTGAACCTACAGTGATTTTTAAACTAATTAAGAATTTTATCTATTATTATTGTTAGGAATATTAGACTGTAAGCTCCAATGGGGCAGGGACTAATATGAATAATGCAACACTGTATGTATAAGTGTGTTTCTGCATGTTAGTAAGTGTAGACTGTAAGCTCCTTTGGGGCAGGGACTAAAACAAGTAATGCATGACTGTATGTATGAGTGTGTTTCTGCATGTTAGTAAGTGTAGACTGTAAGCTCCTTTGGGGCAGAGACTGATATGGATGGCTTGTATTTTCTTTACAGCACTGTGTTAATGTCTAGCACAATAAAAAAAAATGTAATAATAAATATGCATGTATATCATGAACATATTATCGCGCCTTTATGTTCTTTTTTCAGGTGGACATTCTCTATGATGGAATTATGATACCACAGCCATGCCAGCTACATCTCTGGTCTTCAGCGAGGTCATTTTCCTACCAAACATCTACTGAAATAGAAGAGCATGACTAGTTGAGCTGAGACAGGTAATTTATATTATTATTAATTACTGATAACTCTCAGGCTAGACTTTAGCTCTAGACCTGTAGAGGCGCGATAATATGTTCCTGATATACATGGATATTTATTATATACTGTATGAATATTTGCTTTAGACTCTGTGCCATAAAGTGTTTTCAGATATTGATGAATTTTAGTCCTCATGCTATTGTAAGGGGACATTGACCCAGATCAGAACTGAACATGGAGCATGAGATTTCTATGATATCTCCTGCATTATTTTTGTAATGAATTGCAACAATACTTGATTCTTAAAAGGTAAGTATAAATATTAATTCTTTGCTGCCTGATTGTCCTTCAATCCGTGGCCATCTTGGATCCTGAGCTCAAATCCAAAGTGCTTCCATCTGCTGTGACCATGGCTATGATGACCTTCTGACCTCAGGGACAACCTCTACCAGCTGGCGACTTCTGTTTGCCGGAATAAATAAGCATGTGTTTGCTGTAAACAATACACAATTTCATTAAAAGGTGAATGGTATGTTAAAATTAAATCTATTGATTATTAAAATAACTTGTCAATAGGCACAGGTAAATTACTACCTCAATAATTATTGATAAAATTCTCAGTCAGTTAAAAACTCCCTTTAAACTGAGTAAACTGGGTGTTTTTGCCCATG
Source organism: Crinia signifera (assembly GCF_055691185.1). NCBI lineage: Eukaryota > Metazoa > Chordata > Amphibia > Anura > Myobatrachidae > Crinia > Crinia signifera. The sequence goes on along the minus strand of NC_139220.1, from coordinate 92,216,212 downwards.
TAAATGGATTGAGCCCTAGACCTATGTCACTGGAATGCACATACTACAACCTGGACACTAACTTGGCCATGCTGTTGGACTCCATCGGATCCTAAATCTACTGACTTTTCAGCTGAATACGAAGGACTTTTCCGTTGCTTACATCTGACAGAATTTACTGAGAGATGTCAAGGTTTATATCAGCAGTAAAACGTTGGTAGTGTGTATATATATGGATATTAACTGATGGACAGTTGGAACCAAGTCTTAGTCCAGGATTGGGAGTAAATTGAACCTACAGTGATTTTTAAACTAATTGAGAATTTTATCAATTATTATTGTTAGAAATATTAGACTGTAAGCTCCAATGGGGCAGAGACTAATATGAATAATGCAACACTGTATGTATAAGTGTGTTTCTGCATGTTAGTAAGTGTAGACTGTAAGCTCCTTTGGGGCAGGTACTAAAACAAGTAATGCATGACTGTATGTATGAGTGTGTTTCTGCATGTTATGATATCTCCTGCATTATTTTTGTAATGAATTGCAACAATACTTAAGGTACTTGTTTCCTAGAACGGCCACAACGATTTAGATCGTTGTGGTCGTAAGATAAAAAATCGGATCGGTCGCATCGCATGCGATTTGGTCGCATACGATGCGACCGATCCGATCTGCCGATTTTTCACCCGATTTTTTTTTTTTTTACACCAGATTTGTTTAAATTGCCCCCCCAAATGTTAATAAGTGTGCTAGACCCCACGATAGACGTGAACCCGAAGCGTGGCGAGCGCAGCGAGCCCGCGAGGGGCGGCGGTGCGCGTCCTCCGACCTTTTCATTCCCCTACTATCCACTAGGGCGTGGAGTGAGAATATAATAGTGTGGCGAGCGCAGCGAGCCACCGAGCCCGAAGCGTGGCGAGCGCAGCGAGCCCCGCGAGGGGACACGTCTAACTTCACAGGTATACGCGTCCCCTCGCGGGGCTCGCTGCGCTCGCCACGCTTCGGGCTCGGTGGCTCGCTGCGCTCGCCACACTATTATATTCTCACTCCACGCCCTAGTGGATAGTAGGGAAATGAAAAGGTCGGAGGACGCGCACCGCCGCCCCTCGCGGGCTCGCTGCGCTCGCCACGCTTCGGGTTCACGTCTATCGTGGGGTCATGGCGGGCACATAAAAAATGTGAAATGGGTCATATTGGCCCATTTCACCTTTTTTATCATTTTTCCCTATGTGAGATGGACTTAATCAAGTCCATCTCATCTTGTGCCATTATAATGGCACAAGACCGACCGATTTCAATGTTAAAAGATTTTTTAACATTGAAGTCTATGGAAAAATCGGGTCAATCGGTCGGTCGCATCGCGGCCGATTTTAATTGGTCGCGACCGACCGATTGACCCGATTTCTGTCAATCAAATGGAAAAAATTGTAAAAAATCGGCCACATCGTGAGGATCGTGTCCCTTAATTAAGAGCCACGATCACTCACGATTGTGGCCGTTCTAGGAAACAAGTACCATACTTAATTCTTAAAAGGTAAGTATAAATATTCATTCTTTGCTGCCTGATTGTCCTTCAAGCCGTGCTCATCTTGGATCCTGAGCTCAAATCCAAAGTGCTTCCATCTGATGTGACCATGGCTATGATGACCTTCTGACCTCAGGGACAACCTCTACCAGCTGGCGACTTCTGTTTGCTGTAATAAATAAGCATGTGTTTGCTGTAAACAATACACTATTTCATTAAAAGGTGAATGGTATGTTAAATTTAATGTATTGATTATTAAAATAACTTGTCAATAGGCACAGGTAAATTACTACCACAATAATTATTGATAAAATTCTCAGTCAGTTAAAAACTCCCTTTAAACTGAGTAAACTGGGTGTTTTTGCCCATGTAAATGTATTGAGACCTAGACCTATGTCACTGGAATGCACATACTACAACCTGGACACTAACTTGGCCATGCTGTTGGACTCCATCGGATCCTAAATCTACTGACTTTTCAGCTGAATACGAAGGACTTTTCCGTTGCTTACATCTGACAGAATTTACTGAGAGATGTCAAGGTTTATATCAGCAGTAAAACGTTGGTAGTGTGTATATATATGGATAATAACTGATGGACAGTTGGAACCAAGTCTTAGTCCAGGATTGTGAGTAAATTGAACCTACAGTGATTTTTAAACTAATTGAGAATTTTATCAATTATTATTGTTAGGAATATTCGACTGTAAGCTCCAATGGGGCAGGGACTAATATGAATAATGCAAAACTGTATGTATAAGTGTGTTTCTGCATGTTAGTAAGTGTAGACTGTAAGCTCCTTTGGGGCAGGGACTAAAACAAGTAATGCATGACTGTATGTATGAGTGTGTTTCTGCATGTTATGATATCTCCTGCATAATTTTTGTAATGAATTGCAACAATACTTAATTCTTAAAAGGTAAGTATAAATATTCATTCTTTGCTGCCTGATTATCCTTCAAGCCGTGCTCATCTTGGATCCTGAGCTCAAATCCAAAGTGCTTCCATCTGATGTGACCATGGCTATGATGACCTTCTGACCTCAGGGACAACCTCTACCAGCTGGCGACTTCTGTTTGCTGTAATAAATAAGCATGTGTTTGCTGTAAACAATACACTATTTCATTAAAAGGTGAATGGTATGTTAAATTTAATGTATTGATTATTAAAATAACTTGTCAATAGGCACAGGTAAATTACTACCACAATAATTATTGATAAAATTCTCAGTCAGTTAAAAACTCCCTTTAAACTGAGTAAACTGGGTGTTTTTGCCCATGTAAATGGATTGAGCCCTAGACCTATGTCACTGGAATGCACATACTACAACCTGGACACTAACTTGGCCATGCTGTTGGACTCCATCGGATCCTAAATCTACTGACTTTTCAGCTGAATACGAAGGACTTTTCCGTTGCTTACATCTGACAGAATTTACTGAGAGATGTCAAGGTTTATATCAGCAGTAAAACGTTGGTAGTGTGTGTATATATATGGATAATAACTGATGGACAGTTGGAACCAAGTCTTAGTCCAGGATTGGGAGTAAATTGAACCTACAGTGATTTTTAAACTAATTGAGAATTTTATCAATTATTATTGTTAGGAATATTAGACTGTAAGCTCCAATGGGGCAGGGACTAATATGAATAATGCAAAACTGTATGTATAAGTGTGTTTCTGCATGTTAGTAAGTGTAGACTGTAAGCTCCTTTGGGGCAGGGACTAAAACAAGTAATGCATGACTGTATGTATGAGTGTGTTTCTGCATGTTATGATATCTCCTGCATTATTTTTGTAATGAATTGCAACAATACTTAATTCTTAAAAGGTAAGTATAAATATTCATTCTTTGCTGCCTGATTGTCCTTCAAGCCGTGCTCATCTTGGATCCTGAGCTCAAATCCAAAGTGCTTCCATCTGATGTGACCATGGCTATGATGACCTTCTGACCTCAGGGACAACCTCTACCAGCTGGCGACTTCTGTTTGCTATAATAAATAAGCATGTGTTTGCTGTAAACAATACACTATTTCATTAAAAGGTGAATGGTATGTTAAATTTAATGTATTGATTATTAAAATAACTTGTCAATAGGCACAGGTAAATTACTACCACAATAATTATTGATAAAATTCTCAGTCAGTTAAAAACTCCCTTTAAACTGAGTAAACTGGGTGTTTTTGCCCATGTAAATGGATTGAGCCCTAGACCTATGTCACTGGAATGCACATACTACAACCTGGACACTAACTTGGCCATGCTGTTGGACTCCATCGGATCCTAAATCTACTGACTTTTCAGCTGAATACGAAGGACTTTTCCGTTGCTTACATCTGACAGAATTTACTGAGAGATGTCAAGGTTTATATCAGCAGTAAAACGTTGGTAGTGTGTATATATATGGATAATAACTGATGGACAGTTGGAACCAAGTCTTAGTCCAGGATTGGGAGTAAATTGAACCTACAGTGATTTTTAAACTAATTGAGAATTTTATCAATTATTATTGTTAGGAATATTAGACTGTAAGCTCCAATGGGGCAGGGACTAATATGAATAATGCAACACTGTATGTATAAGTGTGTTTCTGCATGTTAGTAAGTGTAGACTGTAAGCTCCTTTGGGGCAGGGACTAAAACAAGTAATGCATGACTGTATGTATGAGTGTGTTTCTGCATGTTATGATATCTCCTGCATTATTTTTGTAATGAATTGCAACAATACTTAATTCTTAAAAGATAAGTATAAATATTCATTCTTTGCTGCCTGATTGTCCTTCAAGCCGTGCTCATCTTGGATCCTGAACTCAAATCCAAAGTGTTTCCATCTGATGTGACCATGGCTATGATGACCTTCTGACCTCAGGGACAACCTCTACCAGCTGGCGACTTCTGTTTGCTGTAATAAATAAGCATGTGTTTGCTGTAAACAATACACTATTTCATTAAAAGGTGAATGGTATGTTAAATTTAATGTATTGATTATTAAAATAACTTGTCAATAGGCACAGGTAAATTACTACCACAATAATTATTGATAAAATTCTCAGTCAGTTAAAAACTCCCTTTAAACTGAGTAAACTGGGTGTTTTTGCCCATGTAAATGGATTGAGCCCTAGACCTATGTCACTGGAATGCACATACTACAACCTGGACACTAACTTGGCCATGCTGTTGGACTCCATCGGATCCTAAATCTACTGACTTTTCAGCTGAATACGAAGGACTTTTCCGTTGCTTACATCTGACAGAATTTACTGAGAGATGTCAAGGTTTATATCAGCAGTAAAACGTTGGTAGTGTGTATATATATGGATAATAACTGATGGACAGTTGGAACCAAGTCTTAGTCCAGGATTGGGAGTAAATTGAACCTACAGTGATTTTTAAACTAATTGAGAATTTTATCAATTATTATTGTTAGGAATATTAGACTGTAAGCTCCAATGGGGCAGGGACTAATATGAATAATGCAACACTGTATGTATAAGTGTGTTTCTGCATGTTAGTAAGTGTAGACTGTAAGCTCCTTTGGGGCAGGGACTAAAACAAGTAATGCATGACTGTATGTATGAGTGTGTTTCTGCATGTTATGATATCTCCTGCATTATTTTTGTAATGAATTGCAACAATACTTAATTCTTAAAAGATAAGTATAAATATTCATTCTTTGCTGCCTGATTGTCCTTCAAGCCGTGCTCATCTTGGATCCTGAACTCAAATCCAAAGTGTTTCCATCTGATGTGACCATGGCTATGATGACCTTCTGACCTCAGGGACAACCTCTACCAGCTGGCGACTTCTGTTTGCTGTAATAAATAAGCATGTGTTTGCTGTAAACAATACACTATTTCATTAAAAGGTGAATGGTATGTTAAATTTAATGTATTGATTATTAAAATAACTTGTCAATAGGCACAGGTAAATTACTACCACAATAATTATTGATAAAATTCTCAGTCAGTTAAAAACTCCCTTTAAACTGAGTAAACTGGGTGTTTTTGCCCATGTAAATGGATTGAGCCCTAGACCTATGTCACTGGAATGCACATACTACAACCTGGACACTAACTTGTCCATGCTGTTGGACTCCATCGGATCCTAAATCTACTGACTTTTCAGCTGAATACGAAGGACTTTTCCGTTGCTTACATCTGACAGAATTTACTGAGAGATGTCAAGGTTTATATCAGCAGTAAAACGTTGGTAGTGTGTATACATATGGATAATAACTGATGGACAGTTGGAACCAAGTCTTAGTCCAGGATTGGGAGTAAATTGAACCTACAGTGATTTTTAAACTAATTGAGAATTTTATCAATTATTATTGTTAGGAATATTAGACTGTAAGCTCCAATGGGGCAGGGACTAATATGAATAATGCAACACTGTATGTATAAGTGTGTTTCTGCATGTTAGTAAGTGTAGACTGTAAGCTCCTTTGGGGCAGGGACTAAAACAAGTAATGCAGGGGTTCCCAATCTTTTTTGAATCACGGCACCCTAGAGTATCAGAATTATTTCAAGGCACCCCTAGGCCCCCCCAAAATTAATTCGATTTGGTTTATATGTAATTTTTAGGGTCAGTTATGTGGTAAAGGGCAGGATTTGCTTCTGTTTGTACACTTTTTATGATTGGCAGCCACCAGCACTGGTTTTGCTCACAAATAATTAACCATAAATAATTTGAGTTGGTCCGTAACCACCAACCCAGGGCACCCCTGCATGTGTCCCGAGGCACCCCAGGGAGCCACGGCACACAGTTTGGGAACCAGTGAAGTAATGCATGACTGAATGTATGAGTGTGTTTCTGCATGTTAGTAAGTGTAGACTGCAAGCTCCTTTGGGGCAGAGACTGATATGGATGACTTGTATTTTCTTTACAGCACTGTGTTAATGTCTAGCACAATAAAAAAAACCTGTAATAATAAATATGCATGTATATCATGAACATATTATCGCGCCATTATGTTCTTTTTTCAGGTGGACATTCTCTATGATGGAATTATGATACCACAGTCATGCCAGCTACATCTCTGGTCTTCGGCGAGGTCATCTTCCTACCAAACATCTACTGAAATAGAAGAGCAGGACTAGTTGAGCTGAGAAAGGTAATTAATATTATTATTAATTACTGATAATTCTCAGGCTAGACTTTAGCTCTAGACCTGTAGAGGCGCGATAATATGTTCCTGATATACATGGATATTTATTATATACTGTATGAATATTTGCTTTAGACTCTGTGCCATAAAGTATTTTCAGATATTGATGAATTTTAGTCCTCATTCTATTGTATGGGGACATTGACCCAGATCAGAACTGAATATGGAGCAGGAGATATCTATGCTATCTCCTGCATTATTTTTGTAATGAATTGCAACAATACTTAATTCTTAAAAGGTAAGTATAAATATTGATTCTTTGCTGCCTGATTGTCCTTCAAGCCGTGCTCATCTTGGATCCTGAGCTCAAATCCAAAGTGTTTCCATCTGATGTGACCATGGCTATGATGACCTTCTGACCTCAGGGACAACCTCTACCAGCTGGCGACTTCTGTTTGCTGTAATAAATAAGCATGTGTTTGCTGTAAATAATACACTATTTCATTAAAAGGTGAATGGTATGTTAAATTTAATGTATTGATTATTAAAATAACTTGTCAATAGGCACAGGTAAATTACTACCACAATAATTATTGATAAAATTCTCAGTCAGTTAAAAACTCCCTTTAAACTGAGTAAACTGGGTGTTTTTGCCCATGTAAATGGATTGAGCCCTAGACCTATGTCACTGGAATGCACATACTACAACCTGGACACTAACTTGGCCATGCTGTTGGACTCCATCGGATCCTAAATCTACTGACTTTTCAGCTGAATACGAAGGACTTTTCCGTTGCTTACATCTGACAGAATTTACTGAGAGATGTCAAGGTTTATATCAGCAGTAAAACGTTGGTAGTGTGTATATATATGGATAATAACTGATGGACAGTTGGAACCAAGTCTTAGTCCAGGATTGGGAGTAAATTGAACCTACAGTGATTTTTAAACTAATTAAGAATTTTATCTATTATTATTGTTAGGAATATTAGACTGTAAGCTCCAATGGGGCAGGGACTAATATGAATAATGCAACACTGTATGTATAAGTGTGTTTCTGCATGTTAGTAAGTGTAGACTGTAAGCTCCTTTGGGGCAGGGACTAAAACAAGTAATGCATGACTGTATGTATGAGTGTGTTTCTGCATGTTAGTAAGTGTAGACTGTAAGCTCCTTTGGGGCAGAGACTGATATGGATGGCTTGTATTTTCTTTACAGCACTGTGTTAATGTCTAGCACATTAAAAAAAAATGTAATAATAAATATGCATGTATATCATGAACATATTATCGCGCCTTTATGTTCTTTTTTCAGGTGGACATTCTCTATGATGGAATTATGATACCACAGCCATGCCAGCTACATCTCTGGTCTTCAGCGAGGTCATTTTCCTACCAAACATCTACTGAAATAGAAGAGCATGACTAGTTGAGCTGAGACAGGTAATTTATATTATTATTAATTACTGATAACTCTTAGGCTAGACTTTAGCTCTAGACCTGTAGAGGCGCGATAATATGTTCCTGATATACATGGATATTTATTATATACTGTATGAATATTTGCTTTAGACTCTGTGCCATAAAGTGTTTTCAGATATTGATGAATTTTAGTCCTCATGCTATTGTAAGGGGACATTGACCCAGATCAGAACTGAACATGGAGCATGAGATTTCTATGATATCTCCTGCATTATTTTTGTAATGAATTGCAACAATACTTGATTCTTAAAAGGTAAGTATAAATATTAATTCTTTGCTGCCTGATTGTCCTTCAATCCGTGGCCATCTTGGATCCTGAGCTCAAATCCAAAGTGCTTCCATCTGCTGTGACCATGGCTATGATGACCTTCTGACCTCAGGGACAACCTCTACCAGCTGGCGACTTCTGTTTGCCGGAATAAATAAGCATGTGTTTGCTGTAAACAATACACAATTTCATTAAAAGGTGAATGGTATGTTAAAATTAAATCTATTGATTATTAAAATAACTTGTCAATAGGCACAGGTAAATTACTACCTCAATAATTATTGATAAAATTCTCAGTCAGTTAAAAACTCCCTTTAAACTGAGTAAACTGGGTGTTTTTGCCCATGTAAATGGATTGAGCCCTAGACCTATGTCACTGGAATGCACATACTACAACCTGGACACTAACTTGGCCATGCTGTTGGACTCCATCGGATCCTAAATCTACTGACTTTTCAGCTGAATACGAAGGACTTTTCCGTTGCTTACATCTGACAGAATTTACTGAGAGATGTCAAGGTTTATATCAGCAGTAAAACGTTGGTAGTGTGTATATATATGGATATTAACTGATGGACAGTTGGAACCAAGTCTTAGTCCAGGATTGGGAGTAAATTGAACCTACAGTGATTTTTAAACTAATTGAGAATTTTATCAATTATTATTGTTAGAAATATTAGACTGTAAGCTCCAATGGGGCAGAGACTAATATGAATAATGCAACACTGTATGTATAAGTGTGTTTCTGCATGTTAGTAAGTGTAGACTGTAAGCTCCTTTGGGGCAGGTACTAAAACAAGTAATGCATGACTGTATGTATGAGTGTGTTTCTGCATGTTATGATATCTCCTGCATTATTTTTGTAATGAATTGCAACAATACTTAATTCTTAAAAGGTAAGTATAAATATTCATTCTTTGCTGCCTGATTGTCCTTCAAGCCGTGCTCATCTTGGATCCTGAGCTCAAATCCAAAGTGCTTCCATCTGATGTGACCATGGCTATGATGACCTTCTGACCTCAGGGACAACCTCTACCAGCTGGCGACTTCTGTTTGCTGTAATAAATAAGCATGTGTTTGCTGTAAACAATACACTATTTCATTAAAAGGTGAATGGTATGTTAAATTTAATGTATTGATTATTAAAATAACTTGTCAATAGGCACAGGTAAATTACTACCACAATAATTATTGATAAAATTCTCAGTCAGTTAAAAACTCCCTTTAAACTGAGTAAACTGGGTGTTTTTGCCCATGTAAATGTATTGAGCCCTAGACCTATGTCACTGGAATGCACATACTACAACCTGGACACTAACTTGGCCATGCTGTTGGACTCCATCGGATCCTAAATCTACTGACTTTTCAGCTGAATACGAAGGACTTTTCCGTTGCTTACATCTGACAGAATTTACTGAGAGATGTCAAGGTTTATATCAGCAGTAAAACGTTGGTAGTGTGTATATATATGGATAATAACTGATGGACAGTTGGAACCAAGTCTTAGTCCAGGATTGTGAGTAAATTGAACCTACAGTGATTTTTAAACTAATTGAGAATTTTATCAATTATTATTGTTAGGAATATTCGACTGTAAGCTCCAATGGGGCAGGGACTAATATGAATAATGCAAAACTGTATGTATAAGTGTGTTTCTGCATGTTAGTAAGTGTAGACTGTAAGCTCCTTTGGGGCAGGGACTAAAACAAGTAATGCATGACTGTATGTATGAGTGTGTTTCTGCATGTTATGATATCTCCTGCATAATTTTTGTAATGAATTGCAACAATACTTAATTCTTAAAAGGTAAGTATAAATATTCATTCTTTGCTGCCTGATTATCCTTCAAGCCGTGCTCATCTTGGATCCTGAGCTCAAATCCAAAGTGCTTCCATCTGATGTGACCATGGCTATGATGACCTTCTGACCTCAGGGACAACCTCTACCAGCTGGCGACTTCTGTTTGCTGTAATAAATAAGCATGTGTTTGCTGTAAACAATACACTATTTCATTAAAAGGTGAATGGTATGTTAAATTTAATGTATTGATTATTAAAATAACTTGTCAATAGGCACAGGTAAATTACTACCACAATAATTATTGATAAAATTCTCAGTCAGTTAAAAACTCCCTTTAAACTGAGTAAACTGGGTGTTTTTGCCCATGTAAATGGATTGAGCCCTAGACCTATGTCACTGGAATGCACATACTACAACCTGGACACTAACTTGGCCATGCTGTTGGACTCCATCGGATCCTAAATCTACTGACTTTTCAGCTGAATACGAAGGACTTTTCCGTTGCTTACATCTGACAGAATTTACTGAGAGATGTCAAGGTTTATATCAGCAGTAAAACGTTGGTAGTGTGTGTATATATATGGATAATAACTGATGGACAGTTGGAACCAAGTCTTAGTCCAGGATTGGGAGTAAATTGAACCTACAGTGATTTTTAAACTAATTGAGAATTTTATCAATTATTATTGTTAGGAATATTAGACTGTAAGCTCCAATGGGGCAGGGACTAATATGAATAATGCAACACTGTATGTATAAGTGTGTTTCGGCATGTTAGTAAGTGTAGACTGTAAGCTCCTTTGGGGCAGGGACTAAAACAAGTAATGCATGACTGTATGTATGAGTGTGTTTCTGCATGTTAGTAAGTGTAGACTGTAAGCTCCTTTGGGGCAGAGACTGATATGGATGACTTGTATTTTCTTTACAGCACTGTGTTATTGTCTAGCACAATAAAATAAAATGTAATAATAAATATGCATGTATATCATGAACATATTATCGCGCCTTTATGTTCTTTTTTCAGGTGGACATTCTCTATGATGGAATTATGATACCACAGCCATGCCAGCTACATCTCTGGTCTTCAGCGAGGTCATTTTCCTACCAAACATCTACTGAAATAGAAGAGCATGACTAGTTGAGCTGAGAAAGGTAATTAATATTATTATTAATTACTGATAACTCTCAGGCTAGACTTTAGCTCTAGACCTGTAGAGGCGCGATAATATGTTCCTGATATACATGGATATTTATTATATACTGTATGAATATTTGCTTTAGACTCTGTGCCATAAAGTGTTTTCAGATATTGATAAATTTTAGTCCTCATGCTATTGTATGGGGACATTGACCCAGATCAGAACTGAACATGGAGCATGAGATATCTATGATATCTCCTGCATTATTTTTGTAATGAATTGCAACAATACTTGATTCTTAAAAGGTAAGTATAAATATTCATTCTTTGCTGACTGATTGTCCTTCAAGCCGTGGCCATCTTGGATCCTGAGCTCAAATCCAAAGTGCTTCCATCTGATGTGACCATGGCTATGATGACCTTCTGACTTCAGGGACAACCTCTACCAGCTGGCGACTTCTGTTTGCTGTAATAAATAAGCATGTGTTTGCTGTAAATAATACACTATTTCATTAAAAGGTGAATGGTATGTTAAATTTAATGTATTGATTATTAAAATAACTTGTCAATAGGCACAGGTAAATTACTACCACAATAATTATTGATAAAATTCTCAGTCAGTTAAAAACTCCCTTTAAACTGAGTAAACTGGGTGTTTTTGCCCATGTAAATGGATTGAGCCCTAGACCTATGTCACTGGAATGCACATACTACAACCTGGACACTAACTTGGCCATGCTGTTGGACTCCATCGGATCCTAAATCTACTGACTTTTCAGCTGAATACGAAGGACTTTTCCGTTGCTTACATCTGACAGAATTTACTGAGAGATGTCAAGGTTTATATCAGCAGTAAAACGTTGGTAGTGTGTATATATATGGATAATAACTGATGGACAGTTGGAACCAAGTCTTAGTCCAGGATTGGGAGTAAATTGAACCTACAGTGATTTTTAAACTAATTGAGAATTTTATCAATTATTATTGTTAGGAATATTAGACTGTAAGCTCCAATGGGGCAGGGACTAATATGAATAATGCAACACTGTATGTATAAGTGTGTTTCTGCATGTTAGTAAGTGTAGACTGTAAGCTCCTTTGGGGCAGGGACTAAAACAAGTAATGCATGACTGTATGTATGAGTGTGTTTCTGCATGTTATGATATCTCCTGCATTATTTTTGTAATGAATTGCAACAATACTTAGTTCATAAAAGGTAAGTATAAATATTCATTCTTTGCTGCCTGATTGTCCGTCAAGCCGTGCTCATCTTGGATCCTGAGCTTAAATCCAAAGTTCTTCCATCTGATGTGACCATGGCTATGATGACCTTCTGACCTCAGGGACAACCTCTACCAGCTGGCGACTTATGTTTGCTGTAATAAATAAGCATGTGTTTGCTGTAAACAATACACTATTTCATTAAAAGGTGAATGGTATGTTAAATTTAATGTATTGATTATTAAAAAAAATTGTCAATAGGCACAGGTAAATTACTACCACAATAATTATTGATAAAATTCTCAGTCAGTTAAAAACTCCCTTTAAACTGAGTAAACTGGGTGTTTTTGCCCATGTAAATGGATTGAGCCCTAGACCTCTGTCACTGGAATGCACATACTACAACATGGACACTAACTTGGCCATGCTGTTGGACTCCATCAGATCCTAAATCTACTGACTTTTCAGCTGAATACGTAGGACTTTTCCGTTGCTTACATCTGACAGAATTTACTGAGAGATGTCAAGGTTTATATCAGCAGTAAAACGTTGGTAGTGTGTATATATATGGATAATAACTGATGGACAGTTGGAACCAAGTCTTAGTCCAGGATTGGGAGTAAATTGAACCTACAGTGATTTTTAAACTAATTGAGAATTTTATCAATTATTATTGTTAGGAATATTAGACTGTAAGCTCCAATGGGGCAGGGACTAATATGAATAATGCAACACTGTATGTATAAGTGTGTTTCTGCATGTTAGTAAGTGTAGACTGTAAGCTCCTTTGGGGCAGGGACTAAAACAAGTAATGCATGACTGTATGTATGAGTGTGTTTCTGCATGTTATGATATCTCCTGCATTATTTTTGTAATGAATTGCAACAATACTTAATTCTTAAAAGGTAAGTATAAATATTCATTCTTTGCTGCCTGATTGTCCTTCAAGCCGTGCTCATCTTGGATCCTGAGCTCAAATCCAAAGTGCTTCCATCTGATGTGACCATGGCTATGATGACCTTCTGACCTCAGGGACAACCTCTACCAGCTGGCGACTTCTGTTTGCTATAATAAATAAGCATGTGTTTGCTGTAAACAATACACTATTTCATTAAAAGGTGAATGGTATGTTAAATTTAATGTATTGATTATTAAAATAACTTGTCAATAGGCACAGGTAAATTACTACCACAATAATTATTGATAAAATTCTCAGTCAGTTAAAAACTCCCTTTAAACTGAGTAAACTGGGTGTTTTTGCCCATGTAAATGGATTGAGCCCTAGACCTATGTCACTGGAATGCACATACTACAACCTGGACACTAACTTGGCCATGCTGTTGGACTCCATCGGATCCTAAATCTACTGACTTTTCAGCTGAATACGAAGGACTTTTCCGTTGCTTACATCTGACAGAATTTACTGAGAGATGTCAAGGTTTATATCAGCAGTAAAACGTTGGTAGTGTGTATATATATGGATAATAACTGATGGACAGTTGGAACCAAGTCTTAGTCCAGGATTGGGAGTAAATTGAACCTACAGTGATTTTTAAACTAATTGAGAATTTTATCAATTAATATTGTTAGGAATATTAGACTGTAAGCTCCAATGGGGCAGGGACTAATATGAATAATGCAACACTGTATGTATAAGTGTGTTTCTGCATGTTAGTAAGTGTAGACTGTAAGCTCCTTTGGGGCAGGGACTAAAACAAGTAATGCAGGGGTTCCCAATCTTTTTTGAATCACGGCACCCTAGAGTATCAGAATTATTTCAAGGCACCCCTAGGCCCCCCCAAAATTAATTCGATTTGGTTTATATGTAATTTTTAGGGTCAGTTATGTGGTAAAGGGCAGGATTTGCTTCTGTTTGTACACTTTTTATGATTGGCAGCCACCAGCACTGGTTTTGCTCACAAATAATTAACCATAAATAATTTGAGTTGGTCCGTAACCACCAACCCAGGGCACCCCTGCATGTGTCCCGAGGCACCCCAGGGAGCCACGGCACACAGTTTGGGAACCAGTGAAGTAATGCATGACTGAATGTATGAGTGTGTTTCTGCATGTTAGTAAGTGTAGACTGTAAGCTCCTTTGGGGCAGAGACTGATATGGATGACTTGTATTTTCTTTACAGCACTGTGTTAATGTCTAGCACAATAAAAAAAACCTGTAATAATAAATATGCATGTATATCATGAACATATTATCGCGCCTTTATGTTCTTTTTTCAGGTGGACATTCTCTATGATGGAATTATGATACCACAGCCATGCCAGCTACATCTCTGGTCTTCGGCGAGGTCATCTTCCTACCAAACATCTACTGAAATAGAAGAGCAGGACTAGTTGAGCTGAGAAAGGTAATTAATATTATTATTAATTACTGATAATTCTCAGGCTAGACTTTAGCTCTAGACCTGTAGAGGCGCGATAATATGTTCCTGATATACATGGATATTTATTATATACTGTATGAATATTTGCTTTAGACTCTGTGCCATAAAGTATTTTCAGATATTGATGAATTTTAGTCCTCATGCTATTGTATGGGGACATTGACCCAGATCAGAACTGAATATGGAGCAGGAGATATCTATGATATCTCCTGCATTATTTTTGTAATGAATTGCAGCAATACTTAATTCTTAAAAGGTAAGTATAAATATTCATTCTTTGCTGCCTGATTGTCCTTCAAGCCGTGGTCATCTTGGATCCTGAGCTCAAATCCAAAGTGTTTCCATCTGATGTGACCATGGCTATGATGACCTTCTGACCTCAGGGACAACCTCTACCAGCTGGCGACTTCTGTTTGCCGTAATAAATAAGTATGTGTTTGCTGTAAACAATACACTATTTCATTAAAAGGTGAATGGTATGTTAAAATTAAATCTATTGATTATTAAAATAACTTGTCAATAGGCACAGGTAAATTACTACCACAATAATTATTGATAAAATTCTCAGTCAGTTAAAAACTCCCTTTAAACTGAGTAAACTGGGTGATTTTGCCCATGTAAATGGATTGAGCCATAGACCTATGTCACTGGAATGCACATACTACAACCTGGACACTAACTTGGCCATGCTGTTGGACTCCATCGGATCCTAAATCTACTGACTTTTCAGCTGAATACGAAGGACTTTTCCGTTGCTTACATCTGACAGAATTTACTGAGAGATGTCAAGGTTTATATCAGCAGTAAAACGTTGGTAGTGTGTATATATATATGGATAATAACTGATGGACAGTTGGAACCAAGTCTTAGTCCAGGATTGGGAGTAAATTGAACCTACAGTGATTTTTAAACTAATTGAGAATTTTATCAATTATTATTGTTAGGAATATTAGACTGTAAGCTCCAATGGGGCAGGGACTAATATGAATAATGCAAAACTGTATGTATAAGTGTGTTTCTGCATGTTAGTAAGTGTAGACTGTAAGCTCCTTTGGGGCAGGGACTAAAACAAGTAATGCATGACTGTATGTATGAGTGTGTTTCTGCATGTTATGATATCTCCTGCATTATTTTTGTAATGAATTGCAACAATACTTAATTCTTAAAAGGTAAGTATAAATATTCATTCTTTGCTGCCTGATTGTCCTTCAAGCCGTGCTCATCTTGGATCCTGAGCTCAAATCCAAAGTGCTTCCATCTGATGTGACCATGGCTATGATGACCTTCTGACCTCAGGGACAACCTCTACCAGCTGGCGACTTCTGTTTGCTATAATAAATAAGCATGTGTTTGCTGTAAACAATACACTATTTCATTAAAAGGTGAATGGTATGTTAAATTTAATGTATTGATTATTAAAATAACTTGTCAATAGGCACAGGTAAATTACTACCACAATAATTATTGATAAAATACTCAGTCAGTTAAAAACTCCCTTTAAACTGAGTAAACTGGGTGTTTTTGCCCATGTAAATGGATTGAGCCCTAGACCTATGTCACTGGAATGCACATACTACAACCTGGACACTAACTTGGCCATGCTGTTGGACTCCATCGGATCCTAAATCTACTGACTTTTCAGCTGAATACGAAGGACTTTTCCGTTGCTTACATCTGACAGAATTTACTGAGAGATGTCAAGGTTTATATCAGCAGTAAAACGTTGGTAGTGTGTATATATATGGATAATAACTGATGGACAGTTGGAACCAAGTCTTAGTCCAGGATTGGGAGTAAATTGAACCTACAGTGATTTTTAAACTAATTGAGAATTTTATCAATTATTATTGTTAGGAATATTAGACTGTAAGCTCCAATGGGGCAGGGACTAATATGAATAATGCAACACTGTATGTATAAGTGTGTTTCTGCATGTTAGTAAGTGTAGACTGTAAGCTCCTTTGGGGCAGGGACTAAAACAAGTAATGCATGACTGTATGTATGAGTGTGTTTCTGCATGTTATGATATCTCCTGCATTATTTTTGTAATGAATTGCAACAATACTTAATTCTTAAAAGGTAAGTATAAATATTCATTCTTTGCTGCCTGATTGTCCTTCAAGCCGTGCTCATCTTGGATCCTGAGCTCAAATCCAAAGTGTTTCCATCTGATGTGACCATGGCTATGAACCTTCTGACCTCAGGGACAACCTCTACCAGCTGGCGACTTCTGTTTGCTGTAATAAATAAGCATGTGTTTGCTGTAAACAATACACTATTTCATTAAAAGGTGAATGGTATGTTAAATTTAATGTATTGATTATTAAAATAACTTGTCAATAGGCACAGGTAAATTACTACCACAATAATTATTGATAAAATTCTCAGTCAGTTAAAAACTCCCTTTAAACTGAGTAAACTGGGTGTTTTTGCCCATGTAAATGGATTGAGCCCTAGACCTATGTCACTGGAATGCACATACTACAACCTGGACACTAACTTGGCCATGCTGTTGGACTCCATCGGATCCTAAATCTACTGACTTTTCAGCTGAATACGAAGGACTTTTCCGTTGCTTACATCTGACAGAATTTACTGAGAGATGTCAAGGTTTATATCAGCAGTAAAACGTTGGTAGTGTGTATACATATGGATAATAACTGATGGACAGTTGGAACCAAGTCTTAGTCCAGGATTGGGAGTAAATTGAACCTACAGTGATTTTTAAACTAATTGAGAATTTTATCAATTATTATTGTTAGGAATATTAGACTGTAAGCTCCAATGGGGCAGGGACTAATATGAATAATGCAACACTGTATGTATAAGTGTGTTTCTGCATGTTAGTAAGTGTAGACTGTAAGCTCCTTTGGGGCAGGGACTAAAACAAGTAATGCATGACTGTATGTATGAGTGTGTTTCTGCATGTTATGATATCTCCTGCATTATTTTTGTAATGAATTGCAACAATACTTAATTCTTAAAAGGTAAGTATAAATATTCATTCTTTGCTGCCTGATTGTCCTTCAAGCCGTGCTCATCTTGGATCCTGAGCTCAAATCCAAAGTGCTTCCATCTGATGTGACCATGGCTATGATGACCTTCTGACCTCAGGGACAACCTCTACCAGCTGGCGACTTCTGTTTGCTGTAATAAATAAGCATGTGTTTGCTGTAAACAATACACTATTTCATTAAAAGGTGAATGGTATGTTAAATTTAATGTATTGATTATTAAAATAACTTGTCAATAGGCACAGGTAAATTACTACCACAATAATTATTGATAAAATTCTCAGTCAGTTAAAAACTCCCTTTAAACTGAGTAAACTGGGTGTTTTTGCCCATGTAAATGTATTGAGCCCTAGACCTATGTCACTGGAATGCACATACTACAACCTGGACACTAACTTGGCCATGCTGTTGGACTCCATCGGATCCTAAATCTACTGACTTTTCAGCTGAATACGAAGGACTTTTCCGTTGCTTACATCTGACAAAATTTACTGAGAGATGTCAAGGTTTATATCAGCAGTAAAACGTTGGTAGTGTGTATATATATGGATAATAACTGATGGACAGTTGGAACCAAGTCTTAGTCCAGGATTGTGAGTAAATTGAACCTACAGTGATTTTTAAACTAATTGAGAATTTTATCAATTATTATTGTTAGGAATATTCGACTGTAAGCTCCAATGGGGCAGGGACTAATATGAATAATGCAAAACTGTATGTATAAGTGTGTTTCTGCATGTTAGTAAGTGTAGACTGTAAGCTCCTTTGGGGCAGGGACTAAAACAAGTAATGCATGACTGTATGTATGAGTGTGTTTCTGCATGTTATGATATCTCCTGCATAATTTTTGTAATGAATTGCAACAATACTTAATTCTTAAAAGGTAAGTATAAATATTCATTCTTTGCTGCCTGATTATCCTTCAAGCCGTGCTCATCTTGGATCCTGAGCTCAAATCCAAAGTGCTTCCATCTGATGTGACCATGGCTATGATGACCTTCTGACCTCAGGGACAACCTCTACCAGCTGGCGACTTCTGTTTGCTGTAATAAATAAGCATGTGTTTGCTGTAAACAATACACTATTTCATTAAAAGGTGAATGGTATGTTAAATTTAATGTATTGATTATTAAAATAACTTGTCAATAGGCACAGGTAAATTACTACCACAATAATTATTGATAAAATACTCAGTCAGTTAAAAACTCCCTTTAAACTGAGTAAACTGGGTGTTTTTGCCCATGTAAATGGATTGAGCCCTAGACCTATGTCACTGGAATGCACATACTACAACCTGGACACTAACTTGGCCATGCTGTTGGACTCCATCGGATCCTAAATCTACTGACTTTTCAGCTGAATACGAAGGACTTTTCCGTTGCTTACATCTGACAGAATTTACTGAGAGATGTCAAGGTTTATATCAGCAGTAAAACGTTGGTAGTGTGTATATATATGGATAATAACTGATGGACAGTTGGAACCAAGTCTTAGTCCAGGATTGGGAGTAAATTGAACCTACAGTGATTTTTAAACTAATTGAGAATTTTATCAATTATTATTGTTAGGAATATTAGACTGTAAGCTCCAATGGGGCACGGACTAATATGAATAATGCAACACTGTATGTATAAGTGTGTTTCTGCATGCTAGTAAGTGTAGACTGTAAGCTCCTTTGGGGCAGGGACTAAAACAAGTAATGCATGACTGTATGTATGAGTGTGTTTCTGCATGTTATGATATCTCCTGCATTATTTTTGTAATGAATTGCAACATTACTTAATTCTTAAAAGGTAAGTATAAATATTCATTCTTTGTTGCCTGATTGTCCTTCAAGCCGTGGCCATCTTGGATCCTGAGCTCAAATCCAAAGTGCTTCCATCTGATGTGACCATGGCTATGATGACCTTCTGACCTCAGGGACAACCTCTACCAGCTGGCGACTTCTGTTTGCTGTAATAAATAAGCATGTGTTTGCTGTAAACAATACACTATTTCATTAAAAGGTGAATGGTATGTTAAATTTAATGTATTGATTATTAAAATAACTTGTCAATAGGCACAGGTAAATTACTACCACAATAATTATTGATAAAATTCTCAGTCAGTAAAAAACTCCCTTTAAACTGAGTAAACTGGGTGTTTTTGCCCATGTAAATGGATTGAGCCCTAGACCTATGTCACTGGAATGCACATACTACAACCTGGACACTAACTTGGCCATGCTGTTGGACTCCATCGGATCCTAAATCTACTGACTTTTCAGCTGAATACGAAGGACTTTTCCGTTGCTTACATCTGACAGAATTTACTGAGAGATGTCAAGGTTTATATCAGCAGTAAAACGTTGGTAGTGTGTGTATATATATGGATAATAACTGATGGACAGTTGGAACCAAGTCTTAGTCCAGGATTGGGAGTAAATTGAACCTACAGTGATTTTTAAACTAATTGAGAATTTTATCAATTATTATTGTTAGGAATATTAGACTGTAAGCTCCAATGGGGCAGGGACTAATATGAATAATGCAACACTGTATGTATAAGTGTGTTTCTGCATGTTAGTAAGTGTAGACTGTAAGCTCCTTTGGGGCAGGGACTAAAACAAGTAATGCATGACTGTATGTATGAGTGTGTTTCTGCATGTTAGTAAGTGTAGACTGTAAGCTCCTTTGGGGCAGAGACTGATATGGATGACTTGTATTTTCTTTACAGCACTGTGTTATTGTCTAGCACAATAAAATAAAATGTAATAATAAATATGCATGTATATCATGAACATATTATCGCGCCTTTATGTTCTTTTTTCAGGTGGACATTCTCTATGATGGAATTATGATACCACAGCCATGCCAGCTACATCTCTGGTCTTCAGCGAGGTCATTTTCCTACCAAACATCTACTGAAATAGAAGAGCATGACTAGTTGAGCTGAGAAAGGTAATTAATATTATTATTAATTACTGATAACTCTCAGGCTAGACTTTAGCTCTAGACCTGTAGAGGCGCGATAATATGTTCCTGATATACATGGATATTTATTATATACTGTATGAATATTTGCTTTAGACTCTGTGCCATAAAGTGTTTTCAGATATTGATGAATTTTAGTCCTCCTGCTATTGTATGGGGACATTGACCCAGATCAGAACTGAACATGGAGCATGAGATATCTATGATATCTCCTGCATTATTTTTGTAATGAATTGCAACAATACTTGATTCTTAAAAGGTAAGTATAAATATTCATTCTTTGCTGCCTGATTGTCCTTCAAGCCGTGGCCAACTTGGATCCTGAGCTCAAATCCAAAGTGCTTCCATCTGATGTGACCATGGCTATGATGACCTTCTGACCTCAGGGACAACCTCTATCAGCTGGCGACTTCTGTTTGCCGTAATAAATAAGCATGTGTTTGCTGTAAACAATACACTATTTCATTAAAAGGTGAATGGTATGTTAAAATTAAATCTATTGATTATTAAAATAACTTGTCAATAGGCACAGGTAAATTACTACCTCAATAATTATTGATAAAATTCTCAGTCAGTTAAAAACTCCCTTTAAACTGAGTAAACTGGGTGTTTTTGCCCATGTAAATGGATTGAGCCCTAGACCTATGTCACTGGAATGCACATACTACAACCTGGACACTAACTTGGCCATGCTGTTGGACTCCATCGGATCCTAAATCTACTGACTTTTCAGCTGAATACGAAGGACTTTTCCGTTGCTTACATCTGACAGAATTTACTGAGAGATGTCAAGGTTTATATCAGCAGTAAAACGTTGGTAGTGTGTATATATATGGATAATAACTGATGGACAGTTGGAACCAAGTCTTAGTCCAGGATTGGGAGTAAATTGAACCTACAGTGATTTTTAAACTAATTGAGAATTTTATCAATTATTATTGTTAGGAATATTAGACTGTAAGCTCCAATGGGGCAGGGACTAATATGAATAATGCAACACTGTATGTATAAGTGTGTTACTGCATGTTAGTAAGTGTAGACTGTAAGCTCCTTTGGGGCAGGTACTAAAACAAGTAATGCATGACTGTATGTATGAGTGTGTTTCTGCATGTTATGATATCTCCTGCATTATTTTTGTAATGAATTGCAACAATACTTAATTCTTAAAAGGTAAGTATAAATATTCATTCTTTGCTGCCTGATTGTGCTTCAAGCCGTGCTCATCTTGGATCCTGAGCTCAAATCCAAAGTGTTTCCATCTGATGTGACCAAGGCTATGATGACCTTCTGACCTCAGGGACAACCTCTACCAGCTGGCGACTTCTGTTTGCTGTAATAAATAAGCATGTGTTTGCTGTAAACAATACACTATTTCATTAAAAGGTGAATGGTATGTTAAATTTAATGTATTGATTATTAAAATAACTTGTCAATAGGCACAGGTAAATTACTACCACAATAATTATTGATAAAATTCTCAGTCAGTTAAAAACTCCCTTTAAACTGAGTAAACTGGGTGTTTTTGCCCATGTAAATGGATTGAGCCCTAGACCTATGTCACTGGAATGCACATACTACAACCTGGACACTAACTTGGCCATGCTGTTGGACTCCATCGGATCCTAAATCTACTGACTTTTCAGCTGAATACGAAGGACTTTTCCGTTGCTTACATCTGACAGAATTTACTGAGAGATGTCAAGGTTTATATCAGCAGTAAAACGTTGGTAGTGTGTATACATATGGATAATAACTGATGGACAGTTGGAACCAAGTCTTAGTCCAGGATTGGGAGTAAATTGAACCTACAGTGATTTTTAAACTAATTGAGAATTTTATCAATTATTATTGTTAGGAATATTAGACTGTAAGCTCCAATGGGGCAGGGACTAATATGAATAATGCAACACTGTATGTATAAGTGTGTTACTGCATGTTAGTAAGTGTAGACTGTAAGCTCCTTTGGGGCAGGTACTAAAACAAGTAATGCATGACTGTATGTATGAGTGTGTTTCTGCATGTTATGATATCTCCTGCATTATTTTTGTAATGAATTGCAACAATACTTAATTCTTAAAAGGTAAGTATAAATATTCATTCTTTGCTGCCTGATTGTGCTTCAAGCCGTGCTCATCTTGGATCCTGAGCTCAAATCCAAAGTGTTTCCATCTGATGTGACCAAGGCTATGATGACCTTCTGACCTCAGGGACAACCTCTACCAGCTGGCGACTTCTGTTTGCTGTAATAAATAAGCATGTGTTTGCTGTAAACAATACACTATTTCATTAAAAGGTGAATGGTATGTTAAATTTAATGTATTGATTATTAAAATAACTTGTCAATAGGCACAGGTAAATTACTACCACAATAATTATTGATAAAATTCTCAGTCAGTTAAAAACTCCCTTTAAACTGAGTAAACTGGGTGTTTTTGCCCATGTAAATGGATTGAGCCCTAGACCTATGTCACTGGAATGCACATACTACAACCTGGACACTAACTTGGCCATGCTGTTGGACTCCATCGGATCCTAAATCTACTGACTTTTCAGCTGAATACGAAGGACTTTTCCGTTGCTTACATCTGACAGAATTTACTGAGAGATGTCAAGGTTTATATCAGCAGTAAAACGTTGGTAGTGTGTATACATATGGATAATAACTGATGGACAGTTGGAACCAAGTCTTAGTCCAGGATTGGGAGTAAATTGAACCTACAGTGATTTTTAAACTAATTGAGAATTTTATCAATTATTATTGTTAGGAATATTAGACTGTAAGCTCCAATGGGGCAGGGACTAATATGAATAATGCAACACTGTATGTATAAGTGTGTTTCTGCATGTTAGTAAGTGTAGACTGTAAGCTCCTTTGGGGCAGGGACTAAAACAAGTAATGCAGGGGTTCCCAATCTTTTTTGAATCACGGCACCCTAGAGTATCAGAATTATTTCAAGGCACCCCTAGGCCCCCCCAAAATTAATTCGATTTGGTTTATATGTAATTTTTAGGGTCAGTTATGTGGTAAAGGGCAGGATTTGCTTCTGTTTGTACACTTTTTATGATTGGCAGCCACCAGCACTGGTTTTGCTCACAAATAATTAACCATAAATAATTTGAGTTGGTCCGTAACCACCAACCCAGGGCACCCCTGCATGTGTCCCGAGGCACCCCAGGGAGCCACGGCACACAGTTTGGGAACCAGTGAAGTAATGCATGACTGAATGTATGAGTGTGTTTCTGCATGTTAGTAAGTGTAGACTGTAAGCTCCTTTGGGGCAGAGACTGATATGGATGACTTGTATTTTCTTTACAGCACTGTGTTAATGTCTAGCACAATAAAAAAAACCTGTAATAATAAATATGCATGTATATCATGAACATATTATCGCGCCTTTATGTTCTTTTTTCAGGTGGACATTCTCTATGATGGAATTATGATACCACAGCCATGCCAGCTACATCTCTGGTCTTCGGCGAGGTCATCTTCCTACCAAACATCTACTGAAATAGAAGAGCAGGACTAGTTGAGCTGAGAAAGGTAATTAATATTATTATTAATTACTGATAATTCTCAGGCTAGACTTTAGCTCTAGACCTGTAGAGGCGCGATAATATGTTCCTGATATACATGGATATTTATTATATACTGTATGAATATTTGCTTTAGACTCTGTGCCATAAAGTATTTTCAGATATTGATGAATTTTAGTCCTCATGCTATTGTATGGGGACATTGACCCAGATCAGAACTGAATATGGAGCAGGAGATATCTATGATATCTCCTGCATTATTTTTGTAATGAATTGCAACAATACTTAATTCTTAAAAGGTAAGTATAAATATTCATTCTTTGCTGCCTGATTGTCCTTCAAGCCGTGCTCATCTTGGATCCTGAGCTCAAATCCAAAGTGTTTCCATCTGATGTGACCATGGCTATGATGACCTTCTGACCTCAGGGACAACCTCTACCAGCTGGCGACTTCTGTTTGCTGTAATAAATAAGCATGTGTTTGCTGTAAATAATACACTATTTCATTAAAAGGTGAATGGTATGTTAAATTTAATGTATTGATTATTAAAATAACTTGTCAATAGGCACAGGTAAATTACTACCACAATAATTATTGATAAAATTCTCAGTCAGTTAAAAACTCCCTTTAAACTGAGTAAACTGGGTGTTTTTGCCCATGTAAATGGATTGAGCCCTAGACCTATGTCACTGGAATGCACATACTACAACCTGGACACTAACTTGGCCATGCTGTTGGACTCCATCGGATCCTAAATCTACTGACTTTTCAGCTGAATACGAAGGACTTTTCCGTTGCTTACATCTGACAGAATTTACTGAGAGATGTCAAGGTTTATATCAGCAGTAAAACGTTGGTAGTGTGTATACATATGGATAATAACTGATGGACAGTTGGAACCAAGTCTTAGTCCAGGAATGGGAGTAAATTGAACCTACAGTGATTTTTAAACTAATTGAGAATTTTATCAATTATTATTGTTAGGAATATTAGACTGTAAGCTCCAATGGGGCAGGGACTAATATGAATAATGCAACACTGTATGTATAAGTGTGTTTCTGCATGTTAGTAAGTGTAGACTGTAAGCTCCTTTGGGGCAGGGACTAAAACAAGTAATGCATGACTGTATGTATGAGTGTGTTTCTGCATGTTAGTAAGTGTAGACTGTAAGCTCCTTTGGGGCAGATACTGATATGGATGGCTTGTATTTTCTTTACAGCACTGTGTTAATGTCTAGCACAATAAAAAAAAATGTAATAATAAATATGCATGTATATCATGAACATATTATCGCGCCTTTATGTTCTTTTTTCAGGTGGACATTCTCTATGATGGAATTATGATACCACAGCAATGCCAGCTACATCTCTGGTCTTCAGCGAGGTCATTTTCCTACCAAACATCTACTGAAATAGAAGAGCATGACTAGTTGAGCTGAGACAGGTAATTAATATTATTATTAATTACTGATAACTCTCAGGCTAGACTTTAGCTCTAGACCTGTAGAGGCGCGATAATATGTTCCTAATATACATGGATATTTATTATATACTGTATGAATATTTGCTTTAGACTCTGTGCCATAAAGTGTTTTCAGATATTGATGAATTTTAGTCCTCATGCTATTGTAAGGGGACATTGACCCAGATCAGAACTGAACATGGAGCATGAGATTTCTATGATATCTCCTGCATTATTTTTGTAATGAATTGCAACAATACTTGATTCTTAAAAGGTAAGTATAAATATTAATTCTTTGCTGCCTGATTGTCCTTCAAGCCGTGGCCATCTTGGATCCTGAGCTCAAATCCAAAGTGCTTCCATCTGCTGTGACCATGGCTATGATGACCTTCTGACCTCAGGGACAACCTCTACCAGCTGGCGACTTCTGTTTGCCGTAATAAATAAGCATGTGTTTGCTGTAAACAATACACTATTTCATTAAAAGGTGAATGGTATGTTAAAATTAAATCTATTGATTAATAAAATAACTTGTCAATAGGCACAGGTAAATTACTACCTCAATAATTATTGATAAAATTCTCAGTCAGTTAAAAACTCCCTTTAAACTGAGTAAACTGGGTGTTTTTGCCCATGTAAATGGATTGAGCCCTAGACCTATGTCACTGGAATGCACATACTACAACCTGGACACTAACTTGGCCATGCTGTTGGACTCCATCGGATCCTAAATCTACTGACTTTTCAGCTGAATACGAAGGACTTTTCCGTTGCTTACATCTGACAGAATTTACTGAGAGATGTCAAGGTTTATATCAGCAGTAAAACGTTGGTAGTGTGTATATATATGGATAATAACTGATGGACAGTTGGAACCAAGTCTTAGTCCAGGATTGGGAGTAAATTGAACCTACAGTGATTTTTAAACTAATTGAGAATTTTATCAATTATTATTGTTAGGAATATTAGACTGTAAGCTCCAATGGGGCAGGGACTAATATGAATAATGCAACACTGTATGTATAAGTGTGTTTCTGCATGTTAGTAAGTGTAGACTGTAAGCTCCTTTGGGGCAGGGACTAAAACAAGTAATGCATGACTGTATGTATGAGTGTGTTTCTGCATGTTATGATATCTCCTGCATTATTTTTGTAATGAATTGCAACAATACTTAATTCTTAAAAGGTAAGTATAAATATTCATTCTTTGCTGCCTGATTGTCCTTCAAGCCGTGCTCATCTTGGATCCTGAGCTCAAATCCAAAGTGCTTCCATCTGATGTGACCATGGCTATGATGACCTTCTGACCTCAGGGACAACCTCTACCAGCTGGCGACTTCTGTTTGCTATAATAAATAAGCATGTGTTTGCTGTAAACAATACACTATTTCATTAAAAGGTGAATGGTATGTTAAATTTAATGTATTGATTATTAAAATAACTTGTCAATAGGCACAGGTAAATTACTACCACAATAATTACAGGTCGAGTATCCCGTATCCGAATATCCGTTATCCGAATTATTCCGAAATACGGACATTCCAGAAAGTGAAAAAAATTTTTTTTTTTTGCTAAAAACTCACTGGGGACATATGTAACAGCATCACTGGGGACATGATATGTAACTGGCACTATATATGTGCAAGACAATGATTGCTTGGCATTCAAATTCAGTGCTGAGATAGTACACACATTTTGTTTCACGTTTTGAAACCTTGTTTTTTGAACAATTAAAATATGTTTGTGTATTTTATGTGGTAATAAAATATATTTGTGTGTATATTATGTGTTTATACAGCATAAATGCAAGATACTTCAAAATACATCATTGAAATATTAAAATATTCCGAAATACGGAATAATCCGTTATCCAAAATTCTCCTGGTCCCGAGCATTTTGGATACGGGATACTCAACCTGTATTGATAAAATTCTCAGTCAGTTAAAAACTCCCTTTAAACTGAGTAAACTGGGTGTTTTTGCCCATGTAAATGGATTGAGCCCTAGACCTATGTCACTGGAATGCACATACTACAACCTGGACACTAACTTGGCCATGCTGTTGGACTCCATCGGATCCTAAATCTACTGACTTTTCAGCTGAATACGAAGGACTTTTCCGTTGCTTACATCTGACAGAATTTACTGAGAGATGTCAAGGTTTATATCAGCAGTAAAACGTTGGTAGTGTGTATATATATGGATAATAACTGATGGACAGTTGGAACCAAGTCTTAGTCCAGGATTGGGAGTAAATTGAACCTACAGTGATTTTTAAACTAATTGAGAATTTTATCAATTAATATTGTTAGGAATATTAGACTGTAAGCTCCAATGGGGCAGGGACTAATATGAATAATGCAACACTGTATGTATAAGTGTGTTTCTGCATGTTAGTAAGTGTAGACTGTAAGCTCCTTTGGGGCAGGGACTAAAACAAGTAATGCAGGGGTTCCCAATCTTTTTTGAATCACGGCACCCTAGAGTATCAGAATTATTTCAAGGCACCCCTAGGCCCCCCCAAAATTAATTCGATTTGGTTTATATGTAATTTTTAGGGTCAGTTATGTGGTAAAGGGCAGGATTTGCTTCTGTTTGTACACTTTTTATGATTGGCAGCCACCAGCACTGGTTTTGCTCACAAATAATTAACCATAAATAATTTGAGTTGGTCCGTAACCACCAACCCAGGGCACCCCTGCATGTGTCCCGAGGCACCCCAGGGAGCCACGGCACACAGTTTGGGAACCAGTGAAGTAATGCATGACTGAATGTATGAGTGTGTTTCTGCATGTTAGTAAGTGTAGACTGTAAGCTCCTTTGGGGCAGAGACTGATATGGATGACTTGTATTTTCTTTACAGCACTGTGTTAATGTCTAGCACAATAAAAAAAACCTGTAATAATAAATATGCATGTATATCATGAACATATTATCGCGCCTTTATGTTCTTTTTTCAGGTGGACATTCTCTATGATGGAATTATGATACCACAGCCATGCCAGCTACATCTCTGGTCTTCGGCGAGGTCATCTTCCTACCAAACATCTACTGAAATAGAAGAGCAGGACTAGTTGAGCTGAGAAAGGTAATTAATATTATTATTAATTACTGATAATTCTCAGGCTAGACTTTAGCTCTAGACCTGTAGAGGCGCGATAATATGTTCCTGATATACATGGATATTTATTATATACTGTATGAATATTTGCTTTAGACTCTGTGCCATAAAGTATTTTCAGATATTGATGAATTTTAGTCCTCATGCTATTGTATGGGGACATTGACCCAGATCAGAACTGAATATGGAGCAGGAGATATCTATGATATCTCCTGCATTATTTTTGTAATGAATTGCAACAATACTTAATTCTTAAAAGGTAAGTATAAATATTCATTCTTTGCTGCCTGATTGTCCTTCAAGCCGTGGTCATCTTGGATCCTGAGCTCAAATCCAAAGTGTTTCCATCTGATGTGACCATGGCTATGATGACCTTCTGACCTCAGGGACAACCTCTACCAGCTGGCGACTTCTGTTTGCTGTAATAAATAAGCATGTGTTTGCTGTAAACAATACACTATTTCATTAAAAGGTGAATGGTATGTTAAATTTAATGTATTGATTATTAAAATAACTTGTCAATAGGCACAGGTAAATTACTACCACAATAATTATTGATAAAATTCTCAGTCAGTTAAAAACTCCCTTTAAACTGAGTAAACTGGGTGTTTTTGCCCATGTAAATGTATTGAGCCCTAGACCTATGTCACTGGAATGCACATACTACAACCTGGACACTAACTTGGCCATGCTGTTGGACTCCATCGGATCCTAAATCTACTGACTTTTCAGCTGAATACGAAGGACTTTTCCGTTGCTTACATCTGACAGAATTTACTGAGAGATGTCAAGGTTTATATCAGCAGTAAAACGTTGGTAGTGTGTATATATATGGATAATAACTGATGGACAGTTGGAACCAAGTCTTAGTCCAGGATTGTGAGTAAATTGAACCTACAGTGATTTTTAAACTAATTGAGAATTTTATCAATTATTATTGTTAGGAATATTCGACTGTAAGCTCCAATGGGGCAGGGACTAATATGAATAATGCAAAACTGTATGTATAAGTGTGTTTCTGCATGTTAGTAAGTGTAGACTGTAAGCTCCTTTGGGGCAGGGACTAAAACAAGTAATGCATGACTGTATGTATGAGTGTGTTTCTGCATGTTATGATATCTCCTGCATAAGTTTTGTAATGAATTGCAACAATACTTAATTCTTAAAAGGTAAGTATAAATATTCATTCTTTGCTGCCTGATTATCCTTCAAGCCGTGCTCATCTTGGATCCTGAGCTCAAATCCAAAGTGCTTCCATCTGATGTGACCATGGCTATGATGACCTTCTGACCTCAGGGACAACCTCTACCAGCTGGCGACTTCTGTTTGCTGTAATAAATAAGCATGTGTTTGCTGTAAACAATACACTATTTCATTAAAAGGTGAATGGTATGTTAAATTTAATGTATTGATTATTAAAATAACTTGTCAATAGGCACAGGTAAATTACTACCACAATAATTATTGATAAAATTCTCAGTCAGTTAAAAACTCCCTTTAAACTGAGTAAACTGGGTGTTTTTGCCCATGTAAATGGATTGAGCCCTAGACCTATGTCACTGGAATGCACATACTACAACCTGGACACTAACTTGGCCATGCTGTTGGACTCCATCGGATCCTAAATCTACTGACTTTTCAGCTGAATACGAAGGACTTTTCCGTTGCTTACATCTGACAGAATTTACTGAGAGATGTCAAGGTTTATATCAGCAGTAAAACGTTGGTAGTGTGTATATATATGGATAATAACTGATGGACAGTTGGAACCAAGTCTTAGTCCAGGATTGGGAGTAAATTGAACCTACAGTGATTTTTAAACTAATTGAGAATTTTATCAATTATTATTGTTAGGAATATTAGACTGTAAGCTCCAATGGGGCACGGACTAATATGAATAATGCAACACTGTATGTATAAGTGTGTTTCTGCATGCTAGTAAGTGTAGACTGTAAGCTCCTTTGGGGCAGGGACTAAAACAAGTAATGCATGACTGTATGTATGAGTGTGTTTCTGCATGTTATGATATCTCCTGCATTATTTTTGTAATGAATTGCAACATTACTTAATTCTTAAAAGGTAAGTATAAATATTCATTCTTTGTTGCCTGATTGTCCTTCAAGCCGTGGCCATCTTGGATCCTGAGCTCAAATCCAAAGTGCTTCCATCTGATGTGACCATGGCTATGATGACCTTCTGACCTCAGGGACAACCTCTACCAGCTGGCGACTTCTGTTTGCTGTAATAAATAAGCATGTGTTTGCTGTAAACAATACACTATTTCATTAAAAGGTGAATGGTATGTTAAATTTAATGTATTGATTATTAAAATAACTTGTCAATAGGCACAGGTAAATTACTACCACAATAATTATTGATAAAATTCTCAGTCAGTTAAAAACTCCCTTTAAACTGAGTAAACTGGGTGTTTTTGCCCATGTAAATGGATTGAGCCCTAGACCTATGTCACTGGAATGCACATACTACAACCTGGACACTAACTTGGCCATGCTGTTGGACTCCATCGGATCCTAAATCTACTGACTTTTCAGCTGAATACGAAGGACTTTTCCGTTGCTTACATCTGACAGAATTTACTGAGAGATGTCAAGGTTTATATCAGCAGTAAAACGTTGGTAGTGTGTATATATATGGATAATAACTGATGGACAGTTGGAACCAAGTCTTAGTCCAGGATTGGGAGTAAATTGAACCTACAGTGATTTTTAAACTAATTGAGAATTTTATCAATTATTATTGTTAGGAATATTAGACTGTAAGCTCCAATGGGGCACGGACTAATATGAATAATGCAACACTGTATGTATAAGTGTGTTTCTGCATGCTAGTAAGTGTAGACTGTAAGCTCCTTTGGGGCAGGGACTAAAACAAGTAATGCATGACTGTATGTATGAGTGTGTTTCTGCATGTTAGTAAGTGTAGACTGTAAGCTCCTTTGGGGCAGAGACTGATATGGATGACTTGTATTTTCTTTACAGCACTGTGTTATTGTCTAGCACAATAAAATAAAATGTAATAATAAATATGCATGTATATCATGAACATATTATCGCGCCTTTATGTTCTTTTTTCAGGTGGACATTCTCTATGATGGAATTATGATACCACAGCCATGCCAGCTACATCTCTGGTCTTCAGCGAGGTCATTTTCCTACCAAACATCTACTGAAATAGAAGAGCATGACTAGTTGAGCTGAGAAAGGTAATTAATATTATTATTAATTACTGATAACTCTCAGGCTAGACTTTAGCTCTAGACCTGTAGAGGCGCGATAATATGTTCCTGATATACATGGATATTTATTATATACTGTATGAATATTTGCTTTAGACTCTGTGCCATAAAGTGTTTTCAGATATTGATGAATTTTAGTCCTCCTGCTATTGTATGGGGACATTGACCCAGATCAGAACTGAACATGGAGCATGAGATATCTATGATATCTCCTGCATTATTTTTGTAATGAATTGCAACAATACTTGATTCTTAAAAGGTAAGTATAAATATTCATTCTTTGCTGCCTGATTGTCCTTCAAGTCGTGGCCAACTTGGATCCTGAGCTCAAATCCAAAGTGCTTCCATCTGATGTGACCATGGCTATGATGACCTTCTGACCTCAGGGACAACCTCTATCAGCTGGCGACTTCTGTTTGCCGTAATAAATAAGCATGTGTTTGCTGTAAACAATACACTATTTCATTAAAAGGTGAATGGTATGTTAAAATTAAATCTATTGATTATTAAAATAACTTGTCAATAGGCACAGGTAAATTACTACCTCAATAATTATTGATAAAATTCTCAGTCAGTTAAAAACTCCCTTTAAACTGAGTAAACTGGGTGTTTTTGCCCATGTAAATGGATTGAGCCCTAGACCTATGTCACTGGAATGCACATACTACAACCTGGACACTAACTTGGCCATGCTGTTGGACTCCATCGGATCCTAAATCTACTGACTTTTCAGCTGAATACGAAGGACTTTTCCGTTGCTTACATCTGACAGAATTTACTGAGAGATGTCAAGGTTTATATCAGCAGTAAAACGTTGGTAGTGTGTATATATATGGATAATAACTGATGGACAGTTGGAACCAAGTCTTAGTCCAGGATTGGGAGTAAATTGAACCTACAGTGATTTTTAAACTAATTGAGAATTTTATCAATTATTATTGTTAGGAATATTAGACTGTAAGCTCCAATGGGGCAGGGACTAATATGAATAATGCAACACTGTATGTATAAGTGTGTTACTGCATGTTAGTAAGTGTAGACTGTAAGCTCCTTTGGGGCAGGTACTAAAACAAGTAATGCATGACTGTATGTATGAGTGTGTTTCTGCATGTTATGATATCTCCTGCATTATTTTTGTAATGAATTGCAACAATACTTAATTCTTAAAAGGTAAGTATAAATATTCATTCTTTGCTGCCTGATTGTGCTTCAAGCCGTGCTCATCTTGGATCCTGAGCTCAAATCCAAAGTGTTTCCATCTGATGTGACCAAGGCTATGATGACCTTCTGACCTCAGGGACAACCTCTACCAGCTGGCGACTTCTGTTTGCTGTAATAAATAAGCATGTGTTTGCTGTAAACAATACACTATTTCATTAAAAGGTGAATGGTATGTTAAATTTAATGTATTGATTATTAAAATAACTTGTCAATAGGCACAGGTAAATTACTACCACAATAATTATTGATAAAATTCTCAGTCAGTTAAAAACTCCCTTTAAACTGAGTAAACTGGGTGTTTTTGCCCATGTAAATGGATTGAGCCCTAGACCTATGTCACTGGAATGCACATACTACAACCTGGACACTAACTTGGCCATGCTGTTGGACTCCATCGGATCCTAAATCTACTGACTTTTCAGCTGAATACGAAGGACTTTTCCGTTGCTTACATCTGACAGAATTTACTGAGAGATGTCAAGGTTTATATCAGCAGTAAAACGTTGGTAGTGTGTATACATATGGATAATAACTGATGGACAGTTGGAACCAAGTCTTAGTCCAGGATTGGGAGTAAATTGAACCTACAGTGATTTTTAAACTAATTGAGAATTTTATCAATTATTATTGTTAGGAATATTAGACTGTAAGCTCCAATGGGGCAGGGACTAATATGAATAATGCAACACTGTATGTATAAGTGTGTTTCTGCATGTTAGTAAGTGTAGACTGTAAGCTCCTTTGGGGCAGGGACTAAAACAAGTAATGCAGGGGTTCCCAATCTTTTTTGAATCACGGCACCCTAGAGTATCAGAATTATTTCAAGGCACCCCTAGGCCCCCCCAAAATTAATTCGATTTGGTTTATATGTAATTTTTAGGGTCAGTTATGTGGTAAAGGGCAGGATTTGCTTCTGTTTGTACACTTTTTATGATTGGCAGCCACCAGCACTGGTTTTGCTCACAAATAATTAACCATAAATAATTTGAGTTGGTCCGTAACCACCAACCCAGGGCACCCCTGCATGTGTCCCGAGGCACCCCAGGGAGCCACGGCACACAGTTTGGGAACCAGTGAAGTAATGCATGACTGAATGTATGAGTGTGTTTCTGCATGTTAGTAAGTGTAGACTGTAAGCTCCTTTGGGGCAGAGACTGATATGGATGACTTGTATTTTCTTTACAGCACTGTGTTAATGTCTAGCACAATAAAAAAAACCTGTAATAATAAATATGCATGTATATCATGAACATATTATCGCGCCTTTATGTTCTTTTTTCAGGTGGACATTCTCTATGATGGAATTATGATACCACAGCCATGCCAGCTACATCTCTGGTCTTCGGCGAGGTCATCTTCCTACCAAACATCTACTGAAATAGAAGAGCAGGACTAGTTGAGCTGAGAAAGGTAATTAATATTATTATTAATTACTGATAATTCTCAGGCTAGACTTTAGCTCTAGACCTGTAGAGGCGCGATAATATGTTCCTGATATACATGGATATTTATTATATACTGTATGAATATTTGCTTTAGACTCTGTGCCATAAAGTATTTTCAGATATTGATGAATTTTAGTCCTCATGCTATTGTATGGGGACATTGACCCAGATCAGAACTGAATATGGAGCAGGAGATATCTATGATATCTCCTGCATTATTTTTGTAATGAATTGCAACAATACTTAATTCTTAAAAGGTAAGTATAAATATTCATTCTTTGCTGCCTGATTGTCCTTCAAGCCGTGCTCATCTTGGATCCTGAGCTCAAATCCAAAGTGTTTCCATCTGATGTGACCATGGCTATGATGACCTTCTGACCTCAGGGACAACCTCTACCAGCTGGCGACTTCTGTTTGCTGTAATAAATAAGCATGTGTTTGCTGTAAATAATACACTATTTCATTAAAAGGTGAATGGTATGTTAAATTTAATGTATTGATTATTAAAATAACTTGTCAATAGGCACAGGTAAATTACTACCACAATAATTATTGATAAAATTCTCAGTCAGTTAAAAACTCCCTTTAAACTGAGTAAACTGGGTGTTTTTGCCCATGTAAATGGATTGAGCCCTAGACCTATGTCACTGGAATGCACATACTACAACCTGGACACTAACTTGGCCATGCTGTTGGACTCCATCGGATCCTAAATCTACTGACTTTTCAGCTGAATACGAAGGACTTTTCCGTTGCTTACATCTGACAGAATTTACTGAGAGATGTCAAGGTTTATATCAGCAGTAAAACGTTGGTAGTGTGTATACATATGGATAATAACTGATGGACAGTTGGAACCAAGTCTTAGTCCAGGAATGGGAGTAAATTGAACCTACAGTGATTTTTAAACTAATTGAGAATTTTATCAATTATTATTGTTAGGAATATTAGACTGTAAGCTCCAATGGGGCAGGGACTAATATGAATAATGCAACACTGTATGTATAAGTGTGTTTCTGCATGTTAGTAAGTGTAGACTGTAAGCTCCTTTGGGGCAGGGACTAAAACAAGTAATGCATGACTGTATGTATGAGTGTGTTTCTGCATGTTAGTAAGTGTAGACTGTAAGCTCCTTTGGGGCAGATACTGATATGGATGGCTTGTATTTTCTTTACAGCACTGTGTTAATGTCTAGCACAATAAAAAAAAATGTTATAATAAATATGCATGTATATCATGAACATATTATCGCGCCTTTATGTTCTTTTTTCAGGTGGACATTCTCTATGATGGAATTATGATACCACAGCAATGCCAGCTACATCTCTGGTCTTCAGCGAGGTCATTTTCCTACCAAACATCTACTGAAATAGAAGAGCATGACTAGTTGAGCTGAGACAGGTAATTAATATTATTATTAATTACTGATAACTCTCAGGCTAGACTTTAGCTCTAGACCTGTAGAGGCGCGATAATATGTTCCTAATATACATGGATATTTATTATATACTGTATGAATATTTGCTTTAGACTCTGTGCCATAAAGTGTTTTCAGATATTGATGAATTTTAGTCCTCATGCTATTGTAAGGGGACATTGACCCAGATCAGAACTGAACATGGAGCATGAGATTTCTATGATATCTCCTGCATTATTTTTGTAATGAATTGCAACAATACTTGATTCTTAAAAGGTAAGTATAAATATTAATTCTTTGCTGCCTGATTGTCCTTCAAGCCGTGGCCATCTTGGATCCTGAGCTCAAATCCAAAGTGCTTCCATCTGCTGTGACCATGGCTATGATGACCTTCTGACCTCAGGGACAACCTCTACCAGCTGGCGACTTCTGTTTGCCGTAATAAATAAGCATGTGTTTGCTGTAAACAATACACTATTTCATTAAAAGGTGAATGGTATGTTAAAATTAAATCTATTGATTAATAAAATAACTTGTCAATAGGCACAGGTAAATTACTACCTCAATAATTATTGATAAAATTCTCAGTCAGTTAAAAACTCCCTTTAAACTGAGTAAACTGGGTGTTTTTGCCCATGTAAATGGATTGAGCCCTAGACCTATGTCACTGGAATGCACATACTACAACCTGGACACTAACTTGGCCATGCTGTTGGACTCCATCGGATCCTAAATCTACTGACTTTTCAGCTGAATACGAAGGACTTTTCCGTTGCTTACATCTGACAGAATTTACTGAGAGATGTCAAGGTTTATATCAGCAGTAAAACGTTGGTAGTGTGTATATATATGGATAATAACTGATGGACAGTTGGAACCAAGTCTTAGTCCAGGATTGGGAGTAAATTGAACCTACAGTGATTTTTAAACTAATTGAGAATTTTATCAATTATTATTGTTAGGAATATTAGACTGTAAGCTCCAATGGGGCAGGGACTAATATGAATAATGCAACACTGTATGTATAAGTGTGTTACTGCATGTTAGTAAGTGTAGACTGTAAGCTCCTTTGGGGCAGGTACTAAAACAAGTAATGCATGACTGTATGTATGAGTGTGTTTCTGCATGTTATGATATCTCCTGCATTATTTTTGTAATGAATTGCAACAATACTTAATTCTTAAAAGGTAAGTATAAATATTCATTCTTTGCTGCCTGATTGTGCTTCAAGCCGTGCTCATCTTGGATCCTGAGCTCAAATCCAAAGTGTTTCCATCTGATGTGACCAAGGCTATGATGACCTTCTGACCTCAGGGACAACCTCTACCAGCTGGCGACTTCTGTTTGCTGTAATAAATAAGCATGTGTTTGCTGTAAACAATACACTATTTCATTAAAAGGTGAATGGTATGTTAAATTTAATGTATTGATTATTAAAATAACTTGTCAATAGGCACAGGTAAATTACTACCTCAATAATTATTGATAAAATTCTCAGTCAGTTAAAAACTCCCTTTAAACTGAGTAAACTGGGTGTTTTTGCCCATGTAAATGGATTGAGCCCTAGACCTATGTCACTGGAATGCACATACTACAACCTGGACACTAACTTGGCCATGCTGTTGGACTCCATCGGATCCTAAATATACTGACTTTTCAGCTGAATACGAAGGACTTTTCCGTTGCTTACATCTGACAGAATTTACTGAGAGATGTCAAGGTTTATATCAGCAGTAAAACGTTGGTAGTGTGTATATATATGGATAATAACTGATGGACAGTTGGAACCAAGTCTTAGTCCAGGATTGGGAGTAAATTGAACCTACAGTGATTTTTAAACTAATTGAGAATTTTATCAATTATTATTGTTAGGAATATTCGACTGTAAGCTCCAATGGGGCAGGGACTAATATGAATAATGCAAAACTGTATGTATAAGTGTGTTTCTGCATGTTAGTAAGTGTAGACTGTAAGCTCCTTTGGGGCAGGGACTAAAACAAGTAATGCATGACTGTATGTATGAGTGTGTTTCTGCATGTTATGATATCTCCTGCATAATTTTTGTAATGAATTGCAACAATACTTAATTCTTAAAAGGTAAGTATAAATATTCATTCTTTGCTGCCTGATTATCCTTCAAGCCGTGCTCATCTTGGATCCTGAGCTCAAATCCAAAGTGCTTCCATCTGATGTGACCATGGCTATGATGACCTTCTGACCTCAGGGACAACCTCTACCAGCTGGCGACTTCTGTTTGCTGTAATAAATAAGCATGTGTTTGCTGTAAACAATACACTATTTCATTAAAAGGTGAATGGTATGTTAAATTTAATGTATTGATTATTAAAATAACTTGTCAATAGGCACAGGTAAATTACTACCACAATAATTATTGATAAAATTCTCAGTCAGTTAAAAACTCCCTTTAAACTGAGTAAACTGGGTGTTTTTGCCCATGTAAATGGATTGAGCCCTAGACCTATGTCACTGGAATGCACATACTACAACCTGGACACTAACTTGGCCATGCTGTTGGACTCCATCGGATCCTAAATCTACTGACTTTTCAGCTGAATACGAAGGACTTTTCCGTTGCTTACATCTGACAGAATTTACTGAGAGATGTCAAGGTTTATATCAGCAGTAAAACGTTGGTAGTGTGTATATATATGGATAATAACTGATGGACAGTTGGAACCAAGTCTTAGTCCAGGATTGGGAGTAAATTGAACCTACAGTGATTTTTAAACTAATTGAGAATTTTATCAATTATTATTGTTAGGAATATTAGACTGTAAGCTCCAATGGGGCACAGACTAATATGAATAATGCAACACTGTATGTATAAGTGTGTTTCTGCATGTTAGTAAGTGTAGACTGTAAGCTCCTTTGGGGCAGGGACTAAAACAAGTAATGCATGACTGTATGTATGAGTGTGTTTCTGCATGTTATGATATCTCCTGCATTATTTTTGTAATGAATTGCAACATTACTTAATTCTTAAAAGGTAAGTATAAATATTCATTCTTTGTTGCCTGATTGTCCTTCAAGCCGTGGCCATCTTGGATCCTGAGCTCAAATCCAAAGTGCTTCCATCTGATGTGACCATGGCTATGATGACCTTCTGACCTCAGGGACAACCTCTACCAGCTGGCGACTTCTGTTTGCTGTAATAAATAAGCATGTGTTTGCTGTAAACAATACACTATTTCATTAAAAGGTGAATGGTATGTTAAATTTAATGTATTGATTATTAAAATAACTTGTCAATAGGCACAGGTAAATTACTACCACAATAATTATTGATAAAATTCTCAGTCAGTAAAAAACTCCCTTTAAACTGAGTAAACTGGGTGTTTTTGCCCATGTAAATGGATTGAGCCCTAGACCTATGTCACTGGAATGCACATACTACAACCTGGACACTAACTTGGCCATGCTGTTGGACTCCATCGGATCCTAAATCTACTGACTTTTCAGCTGAATACGAAGGACTTTTCCGTTGCTTACATCTGACAGAATTTACTGAGAGATGTCAAGGTTTATATCAGCAGTAAAACGTTGGTAGTGTGTGTATATATATGGATAATAACTGATGGACAGTTGGAACCAAGTCTTAGTCCAGGATTGGGAGTAAATTGAACCTACAGTGATTTTTAAACTAATTGAGAATTTTATCAATTATTATTGTTAGGAATATTAGACTGTAAGCTCCAATGGGGCAGGGACTAATATGAATAATGCAACACTGTATGTATAAGTGTGTTTCTGCATGTAAGTAAGTGTAGACTGTAAGCTCCTTTGGGGCAGAGACTGATATGGATGACTTGTATTTTCTTTACAGCACTGTGTTATTGTCTAGCACAATAAAATAAAATGTAATAATAAATATGCATGTATATCATGAACATATTATCGCGCCTTTATGTTCTTTTTTCAGGTGGACATTCTCTATGATGGAATTATGATACCACAGCCATGCCAGCTACATCTCTGGTCTTCAGCGAGGTCATTTTCCTACCAAACATCTACTGAAATAGAAGAGCATGACTAGTTGAGCTGAGAAAGGTAATTAATATTATTATTAATTACTGATAACTCTCAGGCTAGACTTTAGCTCTAGACCTGTAGAGGCGCGATAATATGTTCCTGATATACATGGATATTTATTATATACTGTATGAATATTTGCTTTAGACTCTGTGCCATAAAGTGTTTTCAGATATTGATGAATTTTAGTCCTCCTGCTATTGTATGGGGACATTGACCCAGATCAGAACTGAACATGGAGCATGAGATATCTATGATATCTCCTGCATTATTTTTGTAATGAATTGCAACAATACTTGATTCTTAAAAGGTAAGTATAAATATTCATTCTTTGCTGCCTGATTGTCCTTCAAGCCGTGGCCAACTTGGATCCTGAGCTCAAATCCAAAGTTCTTCCATCTGATGTGACCATGGCTATGATGACCTTCTGACCTCAGGGACAACCTCTATCAGCTGGCGACTTCTGTTTGCCGTAATAAATAAGCATGTGTTTGCTGTAAACAATACACTATTTCATTAAAAGGTGAATGGTATGTTAAAATTAAATCTAATGATTATTAAAATAACTTGTCAATAGGCACAGGTAAATTACTACCTCAATAATTATTGATAAAATTCTCAGTCAGTTAAAAACTCCCTTTAAACTGAGTAAACTGGGTGTTTTTGCCCATGTAAATGGATTGAGCCCTAGACCTATGTCACTGGAATGCACATACTACAACCTGGACACTAACTTGGCCATGCTGTTGGACTCCATCGGATCCTAAATCTACTGACTTTTCAGCTGAATACGAAGGACTTTTCCGTTGCTTACATCTGACAGAATTTACTGAGAGATGTCAAGGTTTATATCAGCAGTAAAACGTTGGTAGTGTGTATATATATGGATAATAACTGATGGACAGTTGGAACCAAGTCTTAGTTCAGGATTGGGAGTAAATTGAACCTACAGTGATTTTTAAACTAATTGAGAATTTTATCAATTATTATTGTTAGGAATATTAGACTGTAAGCTCCAATGGGGCAGGGACTAATATGAATAATGCAACACTGTATGTATA
Source organism: Crinia signifera (assembly GCF_055691185.1). Lineage (NCBI taxonomy): Eukaryota > Metazoa > Chordata > Amphibia > Anura > Myobatrachidae > Crinia > Crinia signifera. The sequence goes on along the minus strand of NC_139220.1, from coordinate 92,174,739 downwards.
AGTGTGTTACTGCATGTTAGTAAGTGTAGACTGTAAGCTCCTTTGGGGCAGGGACTAAAACAAGTAATGCATGACTGTATGTATGAGTGTGTTTCTGCATGTTATGATATCTCCTGCATTATTTTTGTAATGAATTGCAACAATACTTAATTCTTAAAAGGTAAGTATAAATATTCATTCTTTGCTGCCTGATTGTCCTTCAAGCCGTGCTCATCTTGGATCCTGAGCTCAAATCCAAAGTGCTTCCATCTGATGTGACCATGGCTATGATGACCTTCTGACCTCAGGGACAACCTCTACCAGCTGGCGACTTCTGTTTGCTGTAATAAATAAGCATGTGTTTGCTGTAAACAATACACTATTTCATTAAAAGGTGAATGGTATGTTAAATTTAATGTATTGATTATTAAAATAACTTGTCAATAGGCACAGGTAAATTACTACCACAATAATTATTGATAAAATTCTCAGTCAGTTAAAAACTCCCTTTAAACTGAGTAAACTGGGTGTTTTTGCCCATGTAAATGGATTGAGCCCTAGACCTATGTCACTGGAATGCACATACTACAACCTGGACACTAACTTGGCCATGCTGTTGGACTCCATCGGATCCTAAATCTACTGACTTTTCAGCTGAATACGAAGGACTTTTCCGTTGCTTACATCTGACAGAATTTACTGAGAGATGTCAAGGTTTATATCAGCAGTAAAACGTTGGTAGTGTGTATATATATGGATAATGACTGATGGACAGTTGGAACCAAGTCTTAGTCCAGGATTGGGAGTAAATTGAACCTACAGTGATTTTTAAACTAATTGAGAATTTTATCAATTATTATTGTTAGGAATATTAGACTGTAAGCTCCAATGGGGCAGGGACTAATATGAATAATGCAACACTGTATGTATAAGTGTGTTTCTGCATGTTAGTAAGTGTAGACTGTAAGCTCCTTTGGGGCAGGGACTAAAACAAGTAATGCATGACTGTATGTATGAGTGTGTTTCTGCATGTTATGATATCTCCTGCATTATTTTTGTAATGAATTGCAACAATACTTAATTCTTAAAAGGTAAGTATAAATATTCGGTACTTGTGGAGTATCACGGCTCCCATCGTATGGCATCGTATGCCATATTTAGTGGCATACGATGGCATACGATGCGATGCGATGTTTTACCGATTTTTGACCATTTTTGCTCAAAAATCGTATGCCATCGCATGGCATCGTATGCCATATGTAGTGGCATACGATGTCATACGATGCGATACGATGTTTTACCGATTTTTGAGCATTTTTGCTCAAAAATCGTATGCCATCGCATGGCATCGTATGCCATATGTAGTGGCATACGATGTCATACGATGCGATACGATGTTTTACCGATTTTTGAGCAAAAATGGTCAAAAATCGGTAAAACATCGGATAACATCGTATGCCATATGTAGTGGCATACGATGTCATACGATGCGATACGATGTTTTACCGATTTTTGAGCAAAAATGGTGAAAAATCGGTAAAACATCGCATGGCATTGTATGCCATTGATGCGATACGATGTTTTACCGATTTTTGAGCCATTTTAGCTCAAAAATCGTATGCGATCGCATCGGATGCCATACGATGGCATCCGATGCGATGCGATGGCACCCGATTTTGCACTCAAATGCATCAGAATGCATTGAAATGTGTATTAAAGTAGTGAAATGCCCCCAAATGCCATTTTTCATAGTGCACCACCCCCACTATCAACGTCAACCCGAAGCGTGGCGAGCGCAGCGAGCCCGCGAGGGGCGGCGGTACGCGTCCTACGACCTTTTCATACCCCCACTATCCACGTCGGCGTGGAGTTGAGAATAGAATAGTGTGGCGAGCGCAGCGAGCCACCGAGCCCGAAGCGTGGCGAGCGCAGCGAGCCCCGCTAGGGGACGCGGATACCTGTAAAGCCCGCGAGGAGACGCGTATAGCTGTGAAGGTATCCGCGTCCCCTCGCGGGGCTCGCTGCGCTCGCCACGCTTCGGGCTCGGTGTCTCGCTGCGCTCGCCACACTATTCTGTTCTCAACTCCACGCCGACGTGGATAGTGGGGGTATGAAAAGGTCGTAGGACACGTACCGCCGCCCCTCGCGGGCTCGCTGCGCACGCCACGCTTCGGGTTGACGTTGATAGTGGGGGTGGTGCACTATGAAAAATGGCATTCTGATGCATTTCAGTGCAAAATCGGGTGCCATCGCATCGGATGCCATCGTATGGCATCCGATGCGATCGCATACGATTTTTGAGCTAAAATGGCTCAAGAATCGGTAAAACATCGTATCGCATCGATGGCATACGATGCCATGCGATGTTTTACCGATTTTTCACCATTTTTGCTCAAAAATCGGTAAAACATCGTATCGCATCATATGACATCGTATGCCACTACATATGGCATACGATGTTATCCGATGTTTTACCGATTTTTCACCATGTTTGCTCAAAAATCGGTAAAACATCGTATCGCATCGTATGACATCGTATGCCACTACATATGGCATACGATGTTATCCGATGTTTTACCGATTTTTTACCATTTTTGCTCAAAAATCGGTAAAACATCGTATCGCATCGTATGCCACTACATATGGCATACGATGTTTGCGATGGCATACGATTTTTGAGCTAAAATAGTCAAAAATCGGTAAAACATCGCATCGCATCGTATGCCATCGTATGCCACATGCGATGCGATGCGATGCGATTTTTAGCATACGATCTGCATACGATGCAGGTCGTGGGAGCCGTGATACTCCACAAGTACCAAATATTCATTCTTTGCTGCCTGATTGTCCTTCAAGCCGTGCTCATCTTGGATCCTGAGCTCAAATCCAAAGTGTTTCCATCTGATGTGACCATGGCTATGATGACCTTTTGACCTCAGGGACAACCTCTACCAGCTGGCGACTTCTGTTTGCTGTAATAAATAAGCATGTGTTTGCTGTAAACAATACACTATTTCATTAAAAGGTGAATGGTATGTTAAATTTAATGTATTGATTATTAAAATAACTTGTCAATAGGCACAGGTAAATTACTACCACAATAATTATTGATAAAATTCTCAGTCAGTTAAAAACTCCCTTTAAACTGAGTAAACTGGGTGTTTTTGCCCATGTAAATGGATTGAGCCCTAGACCTATGTCACTGGAATGCACATACTACAACCTGGACACTAACTTGGCCATGCTGTTGGACTCCATCGGATCCTAAATCTACTGACTTTTCAGCTGAATACGAAGGACTTTTCCGTTGCTTACATCTGACAGAATTTACTGAGAGATGTCAAGGTTTATATCAGCAGTAAAACGTTGGTAGTGTGTATATATATGGATAATAACTGATGGACAGTTGGAACCAAGTCTTAGTCCAGGATTGGGAGTAAATTGAACCTACAGTGATTTTTAAACTAATTGAGAATTTTATCAATTATTATTGTTAGGAATATTAGACTGTAAGCTCCAATGGGGCAGGGACTAATATGAATAATGCAACACTGTATGTATAAGTGTGTTTCTGCATGTTAGTAAGTGTAGACTGTAAGCTCCTTTGGGGCAGGGACTAAAACAAGTAATGCATGACTGTATGTATGAGTGTGTTTCTGCATGTTATGATATCTCCTGCATTATTTTTGTAATGAATTGCAACAATACTTAATTCTTAAAAGGTAAGTATAAATATTCATTCTTTGCTGCCTGATTGTCCTTCAAGCCGTGCTCATCTTGGATCCTGAGCTCAAATCCAAAGTGCTTCCATCTGATGTGACCATGGCTATGATGACCTTCTGACCTCAGGGACAACCTCTACCAGCTGGCGACTTCTGTTTGCTGTAATAAATAAGCATGTGTTTGCTGTAAACAATACACTATTTCATTAAAAGGTAAATGGTATGTTAAATTTAATGTATTGATTATTAAAATAACTTGTCAATAGGCACAGGTAAATTACTACCACAATAATTATTGATAAAATTCTCAGTCAGTTAAAAACTCCCTTTAAACTAAGTAAACTGGGTGTTTTTGCCCATGTAAATGGATTGAGCCCTAGACCTATGTCACTGGAATGCACATACTACAACCTGGACACTAACTTGGCCATGCTGTTGGACTACATCGGATCCTAAATCTACTGACTTTTCAGCTGAATACGAAGGACTTTTCCGTTGCTTACATCTGACAGAATTTACTGAGAGATGTCAAGGTTTATATCAGCAGTAAAACGTTGGTAGTGTGTATATATATGGATAATAACTGATGGACAGTTGGAACCAAGTCTTAGTCCAGGATTGGGAGTAAATTGAACCTACAGTGATTTTTAAACTAATTGAGAATTTTATCAATTATTATTGTTAGGAATATTAGACTGTAAGCTTCAATGGGGCAGGGACTAATATGAATAATGCAACACTGTATGTATAAGTGTGTTTCTGCATGTTAGTAAGTGTAGACTGTAAGCTCCTTTGGGGCAGAGACTGATATGGATGACTTGTATTTTCTTTACAGCACTGTGTTATTGTCTAGCACAATAAAATAAAATGTAATAATAAATCTGCATGTATATCATGAACATATTATCGCGCCTTTATGTTCTTTTTTCAGGTGGACATTCTCTATGATGGAATTATGATACCACAGCCATGCCAGCTACATCTCTGGTCTTCAGCGAGGTCATTTTCCTACCAAACATCTACTGAAATAGAAGAGCATGACTAGTTGAGCTGAGAAAGGTAATTAATATTATTATTAATTACTGATAACTCTCAGGCTAGACTTTAGCTCTAGACCTGTAGAGGCGCGATAATATGTTCCTGATATACATGGATATTTATTATATACTGTATGAATATTTGCTTTAGACTCTGTGCCATAAAGTGTTTTCAGATATTGATGAATTTTAGTCCTCATGCTATTGTATGGGGACATTGACCCAGATCAGAACTGAACGTGGAGCATGAGATATCTATGATATCTCCTGCATTATTTTTGTAATGAATTGCAACAATACTTGATTCTTAAAAGGTAAGTATAAATATTCATTCTTTGCTGCCTGATTGTCCTTCAAGCCGTGGCCAACTTGGATCCTGAGCTCAAATCCAAAGTGCTTCCATCTGATGTGACCATGGCTATGATGACCTTCTGACCTCAGGGACAACCTCTATCAGCTGGCGACTTCTGTTTGCCGTAATAAATAAGCATGTGTTTGCTGTAAACAATACACTATTTCATTAAAAGGTGAATGGTATGTTAAAATTAAATCTATTGATTATTAAAATAACTTGTCAATAGGCACAGGTAAATTACTACCTCAATAATTATTGATAAAATTCTCAGTCAGTTAAAAACTCCCTTTAAACTGAGTAAACTGGGTGTTTTTGCCCATGTAAATGGATTGAGCCCTAGACCTATGTCACTGGAATGCACATACTACAACCTGGACACTAACTTGGCCATGCTGTTGGACTCCATCGGATCCTAAATCTACTGACTTTTCAGCTGAATACGAAGGATTTTCCGTTGCTTACATCTGACAGAATTTACTGAGAGATGTCAAGGTTTATATCAGCAGTAAAACGTTGGTAGTGTGTATATATATGGATAATAACTGATGGACAGTTGGAACCAAGTCTTAGTCCAGGATTGGGAGTAAATTGAACCTACAGTGATTTTTAAACTAATTGAGAATTTTATCAATTATTATTGTTAGGAATATTAGACTGTAAGCTCCAATGGGGCAGGGACTAATATGAATAATGCAACACTGTATGTATAAGTGTGTTTCTGCATGTTAGTAAGTGTAGACTGTAAGCTCCTTTGGGGCAGGTACTAAAACAAGTAATGCATGACTGTATGTATGAGTGTGTTTCTGCATGTTATGATATCTCCTGCATTATTTTTGTAATGAATTGCAACAATACTTAATTCTTAAAAGGTAAGTATAAATATTCATTCTTTGCTGCCTGATTGTCCTTCAAGCCGTGCTCATCTTGGATCCTGAGCTCAAATCCAAAGTGCTTCCATCTGATGTGACCATGGCTATGATGACCTTCTGACCTCAGGGACAACCTCTACCAGCTGGCGACTTCTGTTTGCTGTAATAAATAAGCATGTGTTTGCTGTAAACAATATACTATTTCATTAAAAGGTGAATGGTATGTTAAATTTAATGTATTGATTATTAAAATAACTTGTCAATAGGCACAGGTAAATTACTACCACAATAATTATTGATAAAATTCTCAGTCAGTTAAAAACTCCCTTTAAACTGAGTAAACTGGGTGTTTTTGCCCATGTAAATGGATTGAGCCCTAGACCTATGTCACTGGAATGCACATACTACAACCTGGACACTAACTTGGCTATGCTGTTGGACTCCATCGGATCCTAAATCTACTGACTTTTCAGCTGAATACGAAGGACTTTTCCGTTGCTTACATCTGACAGAATTTACTGAGAGATGTCAAGGTTTATATCAGCAGTAAAACGTTGGTAGTGTGTATATATATGGATAATAACTGATGGACAGTTGGAACCAAGTCTTAGTCCAGGATTGGGAGTAAATTGAACCTACAGTGATTTTTAAACTAATTGAGAATTTTATCAATTATTATTGTTAGGAATATTAGACTGTAAGCTCCAATGGGGCACAGACTAATATGAATAATGCAACACTGTATGTATAAGTGTGTTTCTGCATGTTAGTAAGTGTAGACTGTAAGCTCCTTTGGGGCAGGGACTAAAACAAGTAATGCATGACTGTATGTATGAGTGTGTTTCTGCATGTTATGATATCTCCTGCATTATTTTTGTAATGAATTGCAACAATACTTAATTCTTAAAGGGTAAGTATAAATATTCATTCTTTGCTGCCTGATTGTCCTTCAAGCCGTGGCCATCTTGGATCCTGAGCTCTTATCCAAAGTGCTTCCATCTGATGTGACCATGGCTATGATGACCTTCTGACCTCAGGGACAACCTCTACCAGCTGGCGACTTCTGTTTGCTGTAATAAATAAGCATGTGTTTGCTGTAAACAATACACTATTTCATTAAAAGGTGAATGGTATGTTAAATTTAATGTATTGATTATTAAAATAACTTGTCAATAGGCACAGGTAAATTACTACCACAATAATTATTGATAAAATTCTCAGTCAGTTAAAAACTCCCTTTAAACTGAGTAAACTGGGTGTTTTTGCCCATGTAAATGGATTGAGCCCTAGACCTATGTCACTGGAATGCACATACTACAACCTGGACACTAACTTGGCCATGCTGTTGGACTCCATCGGATCCTAAATCTACTGACTTTTCAGCTGAATACGAAGGACTTTTCCGTTGCTTACATCTGACAGAATTTACTGAGAGATGTCAAGGTTTATATCAGCAGTAAAACGTTGGTAGTGTGTATATATATGGATAATAACTGATGGACAGTTGGAACCAAGTCTTAGTCCAGGATTGGGAGTAAATTGAACCTACAGTGATTTTTTAACTAATTGAGAATTTTATCAATTATTATTGTTAGGAATATTAGACTGTAAGCTCCAATGGGGCAGGGACTAATATGAATAATGCAACACTGTATGTATAAGTGTGTTTCTGCATGTTAGTAAGTGTAGACTGTAAGCTCCTTTGGGGCAGGGACTAAAACAAGTAATGCATGACTGTATGTATGAGTGTGTTTCTGCATGTTATGATATCTCCTGCATTATTTTTGTAATGAATTGCAACAATACTTAATTCTTAAAAGGTAAGTATAAATATTCGGTACTTGTGGAGTATCACGGCTCCCATCGTATGGCATCGTATGCCATATTTAGTGGCATACGATGGCATACGATGCGATGCGATGTTTTACCGATTTTTGACCATTTTTGCTCAAAAATCGTATGCCATCGCATGGCATCGTATGCCATATGTAGTGGCATACGATGTCATACGATGCGATACGATGTTTTACCGATTTTTGAGCATTTTTGCTCAAAAATCGTATGCCATCGCATGGCATCGTATGCCATATGTAGTGGCATACGATGTCATACGATGCGATACGATGTTTTACCGATTTTTGAGCAAAAATGGTCAAAAATCGGTAAAACATCGGATAACATCGTATGCCATATGTAGTGGCATACGATGTCATACGATGCGATACGATGTTTTACCGATTTTTGAGCAAAAATGGTGAAAAATCGGTAAAACATCGCATGGCATTGTATGCCATTGATGCGATACGATGTTTTACCGATTTTTGAGCCATTTTAGCTCAAAAATCGTATGCGATCGCATCGGATGCCATACGATGGCATCCGATGCGATGCGATGGCACCCGATTTTGCACTCAAATGCATCAGAATGCATTGAAATGTGTATTAAAGTAGTGAAATGCCCCCAAATGCCATTTTTCATAGTGCACCACCCCCACTATCAACGTCAACCCGAAGCGTGGCGAGCGCAGCGAGCCCGCGAGGGGCGGCGGTACGCGTCCTACGACCTTTTCATACCCCCACTATCCACGTCGGCGTGGAGTTGAGAATAGAATAGTGTGGCGAGCGCAGCGAGCCACCGAGCCCGAAGCGTGGCGAGCGCAGCGAGCCCCGCTAGGGGACGCGGATACCTGTAAAGCCCGCGAGGAGACGCGTATAGCTGTGAAGGTATCCGCGTCCCCTCGCGGGGCTCGCTGCGCTCGCCACGCTTCGGGCTCGGTGTCTCGCTGCGCTCGCCACACTATTCTGTTCTCAACTCCACGCCGACGTGGATAGTGGGGGTATGAAAAGGTCGTAGGACACGTACCGCCGCCCCTCGCGGGCTCGCTGCGCACGCCACGCTTCGGGTTGACGTTGATAGTGGGGGTGGTGCACTATGAAAAATGGCATTCTGATGCATTTCAGTGCAAAATCGGGTGCCATCGCATCGGATGCCATCGTATGGCATCCGATGCGATCGCATACGATTTTTGAGCTAAAATGGCTCAAGAATCGGTAAAACATCGTATCGCATCGATGGCATACGATGCCATGCGATGTTTTACCGATTTTTCACCATTTTTGCTCAAAAATCGGTAAAACATCGTATCGCATCATATGACATCGTATGCCACTACATATGGCATACGATGTTATCCGATGTTTTACCGATTTTTCACCATGTTTGCTCAAAAATCGGTAAAACATCGTATCGCATCGTATGACATCGTATGCCACTACATATGGCATACGATGTTATCCGATGTTTTACCGATTTTTTACCATTTTTGCTCAAAAATCGGTAAAACATCGTATCGCATCGTATGCCACTACATATGGCATACGATGTTTGCGATGGCATACGATTTTTGAGCTAAAATAGTCAAAAATCGGTAAAACATCGCATCGCATCGTATGCCATCGTATGCCACATGCGATGCGATGCGATGCGATTTTTAGCATACGATCTGCATACGATGCAGGTCGTGGGAGCCGTGATACTCCACAAGTACCAAATATTCATTCTTTGCTGCCTGATTGTCCTTCAAGCCGTGCTCATCTTGGATCCTGAGCTCAAATCCAAAGTGTTTCCATCTGATGTGACCATGGCTATGATGACCTTTTGACCTCAGGGACAACCTCTACCAGCTGGCGACTTCTGTTTGCTGTAATAAATAAGCATGTGTTTGCTGTAAACAATACACTATTTCATTAAAAGGTGAATGGTATGTTAAATTTAATGTATTGATTATTAAAATAACTTGTCAATAGGCACAGGTAAATTACTACCACAATAATTATTGATAAAATTCTCAGTCAGTTAAAAACTCCCTTTAAACTGAGTAAACTGGGTGTTTTTGCCCATGTAAATGGATTGAGCCCTAGACCTATGTCACTGGAATGCACATACTACAACCTGGACACTAACTTGGCCATGCTGTTGGACTCCATCGGATCCTAAATCTACTGACTTTTCAGCTGAATACGAAGGACTTTTCCGTTGCTTACATCTGACAGAATTTACTGAGAGATGTCAAGGTTTATATCAGCAGTAAAACGTTGGTAGTGTGTATATATATGGATAATAACTGATGGACAGTTGGAACCAAGTCTTAGTCCAGGATTGGGAGTAAATTGAACCTACAGTGATTTTTAAACTAATTGAGAATTTTATCAATTATTATTGTTAGGAATATTAGACTGTAAGCTCCAATGGGGCAGGGACTAATATGAATAATGCAACACTGTATGTATAAGTGTGTTTCTGCATGTTAGTAAGTGTAGACTGTAAGCTCCTTTGGGGCAGGGACTAAAACAAGTAATGCATGACTGTATGTATGAGTGTGTTTCTGCATGTTATGATATCTCCTGCATTATTTTTGTAATGAATTGCAACAATACTTAATTCTTAAAAGGTAAGTATAAATATTCATTCTTTGCTGCCTGATTGTCCTTCAAGCCGTGCTCATCTTGGATCCTGAGCTCAAATCCAAAGTGCTTCCATCTGATGTGACCATGGCTATGATGACCTTCTGACCTCAGGGACAACCTCTACCAGCTGGCGACTTCTGTTTGCTGTAATAAATAAGCATGTGTTTGCTGTAAACAATACACTATTTCATTAAAAGGTAAATGGTATGTTAAATTTAATGTATTGATTATTAAAATAACTTGTCAATAGGCACAGGTAAATTACTACCACAATAATTATTGATAAAATTCTCAGTCAGTTAAAAACTCCCTTTAAACTAAGTAAACTGGGTGTTTTTGCCCATGTAAATGGATTGAGCCCTAGACCTATGTCACTGGAATGCACATACTACAACCTGGACACTAACTTGGCCATGCTGTTGGACTACATCGGATCCTAAATCTACTGACTTTTCAGCTGAATACGAAGGACTTTTCCGTTGCTTACATCTGACAGAATTTACTGAGAGATGTCAAGGTTTATATCAGCAGTAAAACGTTGGTAGTGTGTATATATATGGATAATAACTGATGGACAGTTGGAACCAAGTCTTAGTCCAGGATTGGGAGTAAATTGAACCTACAGTGATTTTTAAACTAATTGAGAATTTTATCAATTATTATTGTTAGGAATATTAGACTGTAAGCTTCAATAGGGCAGGGACTAATATGAATAATGCAACACTGTATGTATAAGTGTGTTTCTGCATGTTAGTAAGTGTAGACTGTAAGCTCCTTTGGGGCAGAGACTGATATGGATGACTTGTATTTTCTTTACAGCACTGTGTTATTGTCTAGCACAATAAAATAAAATGTAATAATAAATCTGCATGTATATCATGAACATATTATCGCGCCTTTATGTTCTTTTTTCAGGTGGACATTCTCTATGATGGAATTATGATACCACAGCCATGCCAGCTACATCTCTGGTCTTCAGCGAGGTCATTTTCCTACCAAACATCTACTGAAATAGAAGAGCATGACTAGTTGAGCTGAGAAAGGTAATTAATATTATTATTAATTACTGATAACTCTCAGGCTAGACTTTAGCTCTAGACCTGTAGAGGCGCGATAATATGTTCCTGATATACATGGATATTTATTATATACTGTATGAATATTTGCTTTAGACTCTGTGCCATAAAGTGTTTTCAGATATTGATGAATTTTAGTCCTCATGCTATTGTATGGGGACATTGACCCAGATCAGAACTGAACGTGGAGCATGAGATATCTATGATATCTCCTGCATTATTTTTGTAATGAATTGCAACAATACTTGATTCTTAAAAGGTAAGTATAAATATTCATTCTTTGCTGCCTGATTGTCCTTCAAGCCGTGGCCAACTTGGATCCTGAGCTCAAATCCAAAGTGCTTCCATCTGATGTGACCATGGCTATGATGACCTTCTGACCTCAGGGACAACCTCTATCAGCTGGCGACTTCTGTTTGCCGTAATAAATAAGCATGTGTTTGCTGTAAACAATACACTATTTCATTAAAAGGTGAATGGTATGTTAAAATTAAATCTATTGATTATTAAAATAACTTGTCAATAGGCACAGGTAAATTACTACCTCAATAATTATTGATAAAATTCTCAGTCAGTTAAAAACTCCCTTTAAACTGAGTAAACTGGGTGTTTTTGCCCATGTAAATGGATTGAGCCCTAGACCTATGTCACTGGAATGCACATACTACAACCTGGACACTAACTTGGCCATGCTGTTGGACTCCATCGGATCCTAAATCTACTGACTTTTCAGCTGAATACGAAGGATTTTCCGTTGCTTACATCTGACAGAATTTACTGAGAGATGTCAAGGTTTATATCAGCAGTAAAACGTTGGTAGTGTGTATATATATGGATAATAACTGATGGACAGTTGGAACCAAGTCTTAGTCCAGGATTGGGAGTAAATTGAACCTACAGTGATTTTTAAACTAATTGAGAATTTTATCAATTATTATTGTTAGGAATATTAGACTGTAAGCTCCAATGGGGCAGGGACTAATATGAATAATGCAACACTGTATGTATAAGTGTGTTTCTGCATGTTAGTAAGTGTAGACTGTAAGCTCCTTTGGGGCAGGTACTAAAACAAGTAATGCATGACTGTATGTATGAGTGTGTTTCTGCATGTTATGATATCTCCTGCATTATTTTTGTAATGAATTGCAACAATACTTAATTCTTAAAAGGTAAGTATAAATATTCATTCTTTGCTGCCTGATTGTCCTTCAAGCCGTGCTCATCTTGGATCCTGAGCTCAAATCCAAAGTGCTTCCATCTGATGTGACCATGGCTATGATGACCTTCTGACCTCAGGGACAACCTCTACCAGCTGGCGACTTCTGTTTGCTGTAATAAATAAGCATGTGTTTGCTGTAAACAATATACTATTTCATTAAAAGGTGAATGGTATGTTAAATTTAATGTATTGATTATTAAAATAACTTGTCAATAGGCACAGGTAAATTACTACCACAATAATTATTGATAAAATTCTCAGTCAGTTAAAAACTCCCTTTAAACTGAGTAAACTGGGTGTTTTTGCCCATGTAAATGGATTGAGCCCTAGACCTATGTCACTGGAATGCACATACTACAACCTGGACACTAACTTGGCTATGCTGTTGGACTCCATCGGATCCTAAATCTACTGACTTTTCAGCTGAATACGAAGGACTTTTCCGTTGCTTACATCTGACAGAATTTACTGAGAGATGTCAAGGTTTATATCAGCAGTAAAACGTTGGTAGTGTGTATATATATGGATAATAACTGATGGACAGTTGGAACCAAGTCTTAGTCCAGGATTGGGAGTAAATTGAACCTACAGTGATTTTTAAACTAATTGAGAATTTTATCAATTATTATTGTTAGGAATATTAGACTGTAAGCTCCAATGGGGCACAGACTAATATGAATAATGCAACACTGTATGTATAAGTGTGTTTCTGCATGTTAGTAAGTGTAGACTGTAAGCTCCTTTGGGGCAGGGACTAAAACAAGTAATGCATGACTGTATGTATGAGTGTGTTTCTGCATGTTATGATATCTCCTGCATTATTTTTGTAATGAATTGCAACAATACTTAATTCTTAAAGGGTAAGTATAAATATTCATTCTTTGCTGCCTGATTGTCCTTCAAGCCGTGGCCATCTTGGATCCTGAGCTCAAATCCAAAGTGCTTCCATCTGATGTGACCATGGCTATGATGACCTTCTGACCTCAGGGACAACCTCTACCAGCTGGCGACTTCTGTTTGCTGTAATAAATAAGCATGTGTTTGCTGTAAACAATACACTATTTCATTAAAAGGTGAATGGTATGTTAAATTTAATGTATTGATTATTAAAATAACTTGTCAATAGGCACAGGTAAATTACTACCACAATAATTATTGATAAAATTCTCAGTCAGTTAAAAACTCCCTTTAAACTGAGTAAACTGGGTGTTTTTGCCCATGTAAATGGATTGAGCCCTAGACCTATGTCACTGGAATGCACATACTACAACCTGGACACTAACTTGGCCATGCTGTTGGACTCCATCGGATCCTAAATCTACTGACTTTTCAGCTGAATACGAAGGACTTTTCCGTTGCTTACATCTGACAGAATTTACTGAGAGATGTCAAGGTTTATATCAGCAGTAAAACGTTGGTAGTGTGTATATATATGGATAATAACTGATGGACAGTTGGAACCAAGTCTTAGTCCAGGATTGGGAGTAAATTGAACCTACAGTGATTTTTTAACTAATTGAGAATTTTATCAATTATTATTGTTAGGAATATTAGACTGTAAGCTCCAATGGGGCAGGGACTAATATGAATAATGCAACACTGTATGTATAAGTGTGTTTCTGCATGTTAGTAAGTGTAGACTGTAAGCTCCTTTGGGGCAGGGACTAAAACAAGTAATGCATGACTGTATGTATGAGTGTGTTTCTGCATGTTATGATATCTCCTGCATTATTTTTGTAATGAATTGCAACAATACTTAATTCTTAAAAGGTAAGTATAAATATTCATTCTTTGCTGCCTGATTGTCCTTCAAGCCGTGCTCATCTTGGATCCTGAGCTCAAATCCAAAGTCTTTCCATCTGATGTGACCATGGCTATGATGACCTTTTGACCTCAGGGACAACCTCTACCAGCTGGCGACTTCTGTTTGCTGTAATAAATAAGCATGTGTTTGCTGTAAACAATACACTATTTCATTAAAAGGTGAATGGTATGTTAAATTTAATGTATTGATTATTAAAATAACTTGTCAATAGGCACAGGTAAATTACTACCACAATAATTATTGATAAAATTCTCAGTCAGTTAAAAACTCCCTTTAAACTGAGTAAACTGGGTGTTTTTGCCCATGTAAATGGATTGAGCCCTAGACCTATGTCACTGGAATGCACATACTACAACCTGGACACTAACTTGGCCATGCTGTTGGACTCCATCGGATCCTAAATCTACTGACTTTTCAGCTGAATACGAAGGACTTTTCCGTTGCTTACATCTGACAGAATTTACTGAGAGATGTCAAGGTTTATATCAGCAGTAAAACGTTGGTAGTGTGTATATATATGGATAATAACTGATGGACAGTTGGAACCAAGTCTTAGTCCAGGATTGGGAGTAAATTGAACCTACAGTGATTTTTAAACTAATTGAGAATTTTATCAATTATTATTGTTAGGAATATTAGACTGTAAGCTCCAATGGGGCAGGGTCTAATATGAATAATGCAACACTGTATGTATAAGTGTGTTTCTGCATGTTAGTAAGTGTAGACTGTAAGCTCCTTTGGGGCAGGGACTAAAACAAGTAATGCATGACTGTATGTATGAGTGTGTTTCTGCATGTTATGATATCTCCTGCATTATTTTTGTAATGAATTGCAACAATACTTAATTCTTAAAAGGTAAGTATAAATATTCATTCTTTGCTGCCTGATTGTCCTTCAAGCCGTGCTCATCTTGGATCCTGAGCTCAAATCCAAAGTGCTTCCATCTGATGTGACCATGGCTATGATGACCTTCTGACCTCAGGGACAACCTCTACCAGCTGGCGACTTCTGTTTGCTGTAATAAATAAGCATGTGTTTGCTGTAAACAATACACTATTTCATTAAAAGGTGAATGGTATGTTAAATTTAATGTATTGATTATTAAAATAACTTGTCAATAGGCACAGGTAAATTACTACCACAATAATTATTGATAAAATTCTCAGTCAGTTAAAAACTCCCTTTAAACTAAGTAAACTGGGTGTTTTTGCCCATGTAAATGGATTGAGCCCTAGACCTATGTCACTGGAATGCACATACTACAACCTGGACACTAACTTGGCCATGCTGTTGGACTACATCGGATCCTAAATCTACTGACTTTTCAGCTGAATACGAAGGACTTTTCCGTTGCTTACATCTGACAGAATTTACTGAGAGATGTCAAGGTTTATATCAGCAGTAAAACGTTGGTAGTGTGTATATATATGGATAATAACTGATGGACAGTTGGAACCAAGTCTTAGTCCAGGATTGGGAGTAAATTGAACCTACAGTGATTTTTAAACTAATTGAGAATTTTATCAATTATTATTGTTAGGAATATTAGACTGTAAGCTTCAATGGGGCAGGGACTAATATGAATAATGCAACACTGTATGTATAAGTGTGTTTCTGCATGTTAGTAAGTGTAGACTGTAAGCTTCTTTGGGGCAGGGACTAAAAGAAGTAATGCATGACTGTATGTATGAGTGTGTTTCTGCATGTTAGTAAGTGTAGACTGTAAGCTCCTTTGGGGCAGAGACTGATATGGATGACTTGTATTTTCTTTACAGCACTGTGTTATTGTCTAGCACAATAAAATAAAATGTAATAATAAATATGCATGTATATCATGAACATATTATCGCGCCTTTATGTTCTTTTTTCAGGTGGACATTCTCTATGATGGAATTATGATACCACAGCCATGCCAGCTACATCTCTGGTCTTCAGCGAGGTCATTTTCCTACCAAACATCTACTGAAATAGAAGAGCATGACTAGTTGAGCTGAGAAAGGTAATTAATATTATTATTAATTACTGATAACTCTCAGGCTAGACTTTAGCTCTAGACCTGTAGAGACGCGATAATATGTTCCTGATATACATGGATATTTATTATATACTGTATGAATATTTGCTTTAGACTCTGTGCCATAAAGTGTTTTCAGATATTGATGAATTTTAGTCCTCATGCTATTGTATGGGAACATTGACCCAGATCAGAACTGAACATGGAGCATGAGATATCTATGATATCTCCTGCATTATTTTTGTAATGAATTGCAACAATACTTGATTCTTAAAAGGTAAGTATAAATATTCATTCTTTGCTGCCTGATTGTCCTTCAAGCCGTGGCCAACTTGGATCCTGAGCTCAAATCCAAAGTGCTTCCATCTGATGTGACCATGGCTATGATGACCTTCTGACCTCAGGGACAACCTCTATCAGCTGGCGACTTCTGTTTGCCGTAATAAATAAGCATGTGTTTGCTGTAAACAATACACTATTTCATTAAAAGGTGAATGGTATGTTAAAATTAAATCTATTGATTATTAAAATAACTTGTCAATAGGCACAGGTAAATTACTACCTCAATAATTATTGATAAAATTCTCAGTCAGTTAAAAACTCCCTTTAAACTGAGTAAACTGGGTGTTTTTGCCCATGTAAATGGATTGAGCCCTAGACCTATGTCACTGGAATGCACATACTACAACCTGGACACTAACTTGGCCATGCTGTTGGACTCCATCGTATCCTAAATCTACTGACTTTTCAGCTGAATACGAAGGACTTTTCCGTTGCTTACATCTGACAGAATTTACTGAGAGATGTCAAGGTTTATATCAGCAGTAAAACGTTGGTAGTGTGTATATATATGGATAATAACTGATGGACAGTTGGAACCAAGTCTTAGTCCAGGATTGGGAGTAAATTGAACCTACAGTGATTTTTAAACTAATTGAGAATTTTATCAATTATTATTGTTAGGAATATTAGACTGTAAGCTCCAATGGGGCAGGGACTAATATGAATAATGCAACACTGTATGTATAAGTGTGTTTCTGCATGTTAGTAAGTGTAGACTGTAAGCTCCTTTGGGGCAGGTACTAAAACAAGTAATGCATGACTGTATGTATGAGTGTGTTTCTGCATGTTATGATATCTCCTGCATTATTTTTGTAATGAATTGCAACAATACTTAATTCTTAAAAGGTAAGTATAAATATTCATTCTTTGCTGCCTGATTGTCCTTCAAGCCGTGCTCATCTTGGATCCTGAGCTCAAATCCAAAGTGCTTCCATCTGATGTGACCATGGCTATGATGACCTTCTGACCTCAGGGACAACCTCTACCAGCTGGCGACTTCTGTTTGCTGTAATAAATAAGCATGTGTTTGCTGTAAACAATATACTATTTCATTAAAAGGTGAATGGTATGTTAAATTTAATGTATTGATTATTAAAATAACTTGTCAATAGGCACAGGTAAATTACTACCACAATAATTATTGATAAAATTCTCAGTCAGTTAAAAACTCCCTTTAAACTGAGTAAACTGGGTGTTTTTGCCCATGTAAATGGATTGAGCCCTAGACCTATGTCACTGGAATGCACATACTACAACCTGGACACTAACTTGGCTATGCTGTTGGACTCCATCGGATCCTAAATCTACTGACTTTTCAGCTGAATACGAAGGACTTTTCCGTTGCTTACATCTGACAGAATTTACTGAGAGATGTCAAGGTTTATATCAGCAGTAAAACGTTGGTAGTGTGTATATATATGGATAATAACTGATGGACAGTTGGAACCAAGTCTTAGTCCAGGATTGGGAGTAAATTGAACCTACAGTGATTTTTAAACTAATTGAGAATTTTATCAATTATTATTGTTAGGAATATTAGACTGTAAGCTCCAATGGGGCACAGACTAATATGAATAATGCAACACTGTATGTATAAGTGTGTTTCTGCATGTTAGTAAGTGTAGACTGTAAGCTCCTTTGGGGCAGGGACTAAAACAAGTAATGCATGACTGTATGTATGAGTGTGTTTCTGCATGTTATGATATCTCCTGCATTATTTTTGTAATGAATTGCAACAATACTTAATTCTTAAAAGGTAAGTATAAATATTCATTCTTTGCTGCCTGATTGTCCTTCAAGCCGTGGCCATCTTGGATCCTGAGCTCAAATCCAAAGTGCTTCCATCTGATGTGACCATGGCTATGATGACCTTCTGACCTCAGGGACAACCTCTACCAGCTGGCGACTTCTGTTTGCTGTAATAAATAAGCATGTGTTTGCTGTAAACAATACACTATTTCATTAAAAGGTGAATGGTATGTTAAATTTAATGTATTGATTATTAAAATAACTTGTCAATAGGCACAGGTAAATTACTACCACAATAATTATTGATAAAATTCTCAGTCAGTTAAAAACTCCCTTTAAACTGAGTAAACTGGGTGTTTTTGCCCATGTAAATGGATTGAGCCCTAGACCTATGTCACTGGAATGCACATACTACAACCTGGACACTAACTTGGCCATGCTGTTGGACTCCATCGTATCCTAAATCTACTGACTTTTCAGCTGAATACGAAGGACTTTTCCGTTGCTTACATCTGACAAAATTTACTGAGAGATGTCAAGGTTTATATCAGCAGTAAAACGTTGGTAGTGTGTATATATATGGATAATAACTGATGGACAGTTGGAACCAAGTCTTAGTCCAGGATTGGGAGTAAATTGAACCTACAGTGATTTTTAGGGGGGGTAGGAGTGAATTGCGCTGCTGTGTATAAATGATTGTACACTAGGTGACCGTATAAAGATGAATGCAGGACACACTGTAGCCTTTTTGTATATAAATTTTATATCTAGAAAAAACACATAAATTTACAACAAACAGATACAGTAATAAAATATAGCATATAAATGTATAAAAGTTGGGATCCCAAAACAGCTATATTAGTATGGATAACTTCACAGCAGAATATAATTATGAACTCAATGAATGAAAAATAACTTGAAGCTGGCGATATTCTGCAGGTATTTGTTGCAGCAACAGAATATGTATATAAGAGAATTCTTATATGTAAGTCCGGTTTTATTCAGGACTGGCCAGTCAGGTGTATATAAGATTTTTATACAGTTGTTAGGCAGTCACATATATTTTATGCTCACCAGATTAGTAGTAGATAGGTGCTTAATGCTGGCGGTCCCGTTTGTTAGGGATGGAAAGGATTGCTCTCCTCGGCAGCACGCCGGTAAGGTGACCCCGCAGTGTGGAGTACAGACACCGTTCAAATCTGAGGTGGCACGGAATAGTATGGAGGGTGATGCGCCGTCCTGCCGTTAACCCTGGTAGCTTCTGTGCAGTGTAGTTGGACTGTACACGGCTGATGACCGGCGGCTCAGGGTAGAGGTGAGCCGCACTTCAGCTGGAAAGGCACAGTCGGCGGTAAGCCCAGGGGAGGAGGGTGGCGGGATGCACGCTCTCAGTAAAGCCGGAGAAACGGAGCTTGAATCAGCTTGAGGCGGCTAAGTGCCGTTAATGTATGCACAGGATTTGTGCTGCTGGCTGGGGAGCACACGAGGCGGCTAATCTGCCGGTGATGTTGTGCGGCTAGCGCTGCCTTCGTGGAGTTCTGCTGTGATTTGGCTGTTTTGGATCACCTTCACAGGTACAGGATAATAGCTTGTCAACGCGTTTCGTCCCCTGTTGTATGCTGGGAACTTTTTCAAGACAGATAGCTGTGTTCTGAAGGTGTACTACCTTTATAGGTGGGTGATTACTTCAGGTGTTTAATTAATCAATTAGTCACTTAATTCAGTTTACATACAATTGCTCTATAGTACTAAAGCGTACAGGCTAGTATTTAAAATGCATACAGTGTGTCCAACAGAATTATATAAAAGCACATAAAGTAAAAAAGGACATGTAAGTATAGAAAAAGAGGGAATGATCTTACATATGAGAGGAAAAAAGGGAATCTCTCTTGTCTAAAGATGAATGATTTTAAAAGCTATGACGAACGTAAGAACAGAAGGGACTGTTATTTGTCATCATTTAATATGACTCAGAAAGGTGAAGAAGCAACATCCAGTGTCCATCCGAGCATGAATAAATTATTTTTTGACCTAGAAGATTTATTAAAAGATGAAATGCGCAATTGGTGGGACAGTGTGTCTCTCCAAAAATATATTGACGCAAAAATAATCCCTAGAGGTCTGAGAATTTTTAAACATTTGTCTATAATTGACAAACCTGAACTCACAAAGAAATGGAATGAGACGCTGGATGGTTGCTCCTTCACACTAATGAGACTACTAATACAATATCGAGAGGAAATGGTTAATAAAACTGTATCAAAGATAGATAAACTAAAGGACGAATTACTTTCATGCAGAGAAATTGCTACATTTAAAGAGAAGGACGAACAAATTAATAATAGAGTAGAGAGATTTGAGAGAGAACTTATATCAAATAAAAAGAGAAAGTGGGAGCGTGACCAAGATGACTATAAAAAGGACATGGTGAGGACATATCATAAAACTAATACAAATGAACAAAATAGAGAAACCTACTCAACATCTAGAACCCGCCCACCATTTAGACAAAGAAATACGTCCTACCGCAATAACCGCGATAGGTCCTATCAAAATAGGAGAGACAGAAACAATAGATTTATCCCTGATTACAGACGTAATCAAAACCAATTCAATAGGAGAGAGAGAAGTCCATCACGTCCCCCACAGCAACCCATTACAGATACAATCTCTAATACAAGGTCAAAAAATGATCAGGTTTTTCAGTCCAGGACGTGGCAGGATTACAATCCCTACACCAACCTTACAAACCATACACCAAAAAGGTACCGAGACCGAGAGGGCGAAGAGGAGGTGGAAAGGGATCAAAGAAAACAAAGACTGAAATAGATTCAACTGGCATATTTAATTTAACCTCACACCAATTGACAGACCCTCAGAAAACACTGCTGTGTAAAGGTCTCAATTTTGCCCCACAGAAGGATCCAAACATTTTTGATCTTTTTACAGATCTAAATAGATTTACACGTGATTTATGCAGAAAACGTTTTTTTGCCAGTAAAGACCTAAAAAGAACCCAGCCTTTTGATGATATTAACCCTATAATTCTTGATAATTCAGACAGAGTAGGAATTGAGACCTTACAATCGCTATTAGATGAGAACAATCCAGATGAGATCGAATTATTTAATCTTAATTTATCCAATGCTTCCACAACAAAACCACGATTTAAGAAAAAATCTAATTTCTTTCCTCTTGAACATAAGAGCCCAGCCATTACCATCTTTTACAATAAAACCCTAGACGAATTCAAAGAATTATGTAACAAAACCACTAAAAATAGATCCATAAGGGACAATTTAACAAAATTAGAACGTGCAGAACTTAATAAACTAAAAAAAGATCTAGCCATAGTAGTCAAACAGGCGGATAAGGGGGGTGGGGTGGTCTTGATGGAGAGAGAAGCCTACCTAAAAGAGGCCTATAAACAACTTAAAGATGCTGACTACTATATCAAACTCCCATCAAACCCCACCACCTCTTTCCAAACCCAATATAGAGACCTGTTGGACTGCGCAGAGGTGGAGGGTGCGATATCCAGAGAAGAATCACATTTTCTTTTTCCTTATCACCCTGTCACTCCCACTTTTTACTTTTTACCCAAAATTCACAAAGACCTCACCGCACCCCCAGGTAGACCCATTATTTCTGGTGTAGGATCCCTCACTTCTAATTTATCACATTTTGTAGATTCTCACTTACAAAAATTTGTTATTGCACTTTCTTCACATATTAAGGACACAACGCACATTTTAAATAAAACTTTAGATTTATCCTGGAACAGGGGTTGGGGTTTTCTAACCCTTGATGTCCAGGCACTATACACAAATATACCGCACGATAAGGGTGTGGGTGCAGTTAGTCACTATTTAGATTTGGACACTGAGATCACACCAGTTAAGAGGAAATTTATTTTGAATTCTATTCACTTTATTCTCACTCACAATTATTTTATTTTTGAAGATCACTATTATTTACAGCGCCTTGGGACGGCCATGGGGACCAGATTTGCGCCGAGTTTCGCGAACCTCTATATGGGCCGCCTAGAAGAACAACTTATATGGGGCGGTCCATATAGAGAGAATCTGGTCCTCTATGGCCGTTTCATTGACGATTTATTTATTATTTGGGAAGGTGGACACGATTTGGCACAAGATTTTGTTAATTTCTTAAATCTCAACACTTTCAATTTAAAATTCACACACACTTTTAGTTACACGTCTGTTAACTTCCTGGATATCGCATTCTCCACCTCTAATGGCCTTTTAACTTCTGCAAACTATATGAAACCGGTTGGAACCAACAACTACCTCCACTATAATAGTGGACACTACAAGCCTTGGATAAACAATATCCCCAAAAATCAACTGCTAAGAATCCGTCGAAACTGTTCACTAGATACTGATTACAAATCACAATCTGAAATAATGATTAAGAATTTCAAGAGAAGGGGTTACCCCGACAAATTATTAAAGGAAGCATTGGAGAATGTAGATAAAGTCAAAAGAATTAACCTACTAGAACCCAAAAGTCAAATAAAAAATGATAATATAAATACCAACTCAATTGCGTTTATCTCAAAATTCAACAATAAATCACAACAAATTAAGAAAATTGTATTAGAGAATTTCAAATTACTATCCCATGATAAAGTCCTACAGGGAGTCTTAACCAAACCCAAAATCACCTTTAGAAGGAATAGGAATCTTAAGGATTTTATATCCCCAAGCCTACTACCACCACTGAACCACCACGAAACGTCCACTTGGATTCCCCCCAAACCATTGGGCAATTTTAAATGCAATAGAAATATCTGTTTGACTTGTCAATACATGTCCAATAAAAAGAAAACAATAACTTCAACCCAAAATAAACAAACCTTTCCAATAAAACAATTTATTAACTGCGAAACAGTCTACTGTGTCTACGTGCTGGAGTGTCCGTGTAAACTCCAGTACGTGGGTCGAACCACTAGAAGCCTAAAAAGCAGATTTAGGGAACATAGGAACAACATCCTCAAAAAACTCCATAACCACAGCATCCCACGCCATTTTTCGACTAAACATGGAGGTGACCCTAGTGGACTAACAGTGACAGGGATAGAACAAATTTTGAACACTAAAAGAGGAGGCGACAGGTTCAGAAAGCTTTGTTTGGCCGAATCAGCATGGATTTTCAAATTAGATACTCTGAATCCACAGGGATTAAATGAAGCCCTGGACTTTACCTGTTTGGATTGATTTAAATAATAAAAAAATTTGTTTATATACCCATATATATATATATTTTTTTTTCTCTAAGTTCTCATGGGTTGGAGCGAAAGTGGTCTACCCGGCATGCGCAGTTTACTGTGACATCCCGGGTTTGCAGACACCTCTCTCTCCTCCCCCTGAGAATTTGACATATGAAACTGTAATATAGACAATTTTACAAATAAATCAAAATAATAGATGATTGCCTGAATCAATTTATTATAATAACATTTCTTTTAAGTTTACATTTGATTATATAAAGAAATACAAACCATTTAATAAAACATAGATCAAATACAATTTACACTACATATAGATAAATAAAAAAAAAAAAAAAAAAAAAAAAAATCATCTATGTACTCTGGATTTCTACATATTTTTTCAAATAATTGGATTACTTGTGTCATTTTTTGTAACAACTTATGTAAAACTTCTATTTGTATGTGGTCACTGTGAATATAATAAAATAATAATAATAATAATATAAAAATAAGAATGAATTATTCTACAATATTTGAAACTAATTAAATTAAAATAAGCAAATTAAAATGTTTTTTTATTTATATTATAAGATTTCATAATTGATATTCTACTCTGTCATTATCCAGAAGATTGGCACTAATAACAAAAACCAAATTTATAGGGTTAAATGTGATCTCCTATATGTAAAATTATTGTTCAAAGCAAAATTTGTCATTAATATCTATGTATCTTTATGCGCTATGAATTTACATTACTACTCTGAACGGTGTATTGTCCATTGAATTTATGCCGATTATACTCTTTTGGGCTAAAATATGGACAAATCAATAAATAACTACAAAAGAAATAAAATAAAAATAAATAAAAATAAAAATAAAATCTAAGTCCCGCTATTATAATGATTACATTATTTTACCCCTATATGCTTCCACCCGATTGTCGGATGCGAAGTCATGTAATATTTATATATACTCATAGGTAAATTGTATGCAAGGAAATTTTCCTTCTATAAACCTCTCTTCTTCTTTTTATATATATATTTAAAAAAAAAAAAATAAAAAAATTATTTTTATATATTTTTTATATACATATTCATCATGGTTTTTTGGTCTCTCTCATAAAAACAAGAATAAAAATAAAGATAAAAATATGGATAAAAGAAAGTATATGTTTATACCCTCTTTAATACATCTCTGTATATATTGCTCATGGGTTTACAAGTTCTCTGTACTTATATGTTAATTCAGTCGAACGAATGATTCTCAATATTTGTTTTTTATGCAACAACTAGCTAAAAAGTATAAACGAAAATATAACATACTATTGCACGACAATGCTTTCAGACATAAGTTTAAATTGACGCGATGACATTAATTGTTATCAGCTCTGTAGTAAATAAATGGTTAACAACTAATTGATCTATCCAAGTCTGTCTCTGAAAGAGAGATTCCCTTTTTTCCTCTCATATGTAAGATCATTCCCTCTTTTTCTATACTTACATGTCCTTTTTTACTTTATGTGCTTTTATATAATTCTGTTGGACACACTGTATGCATTTTAAATACTAGCCTGTACGCTTTAGTACTATAGAGCAATTGTATGTAAACTGAATTAAGTGACTAATTGATTAATTAAACACCTGAAGTAATCACCCACCTATAAAGGTAGTACACCTTCAGAACACAGCTATCTGTCTTGAAAAAGTTCCCAGCATACAACAGGGGACGAAACGCGTTGACAAGCTATTATCCTGTACCTGTGAAGGTGATCCAAAACAGCCAAATCACAGCAGAACTCCACGAAGGCAGCGCTAGCCGCACAACATCACCGGCAGATTAGCCGCCTCGTGTGCTCCCCAGCCAGCAGCACAAATCCTGTGCATACATTAACGGCACTTAGCCGCCTCAAGCTGATTCAAGCTCCGTTTCTCCGGCTTTACTGAGAGCGTGCATCCCGCCACCCTCCTCCCCTGGGCTTACCGCCGACTGTGCCTTTCCAGCTGAAGTGCGGCTCACCTCTACCCTGAGCCGCCGGTCATCAGCCGTGTACAGTCCAACTACACTGCACAGAAGCTACCAGGGTTAACGGCAGGACGGCGCATCACCCTCCATACTATTCCGTGCCACCTCAGATTTGAATGGTGTCTGTACTCCACACTGCGGGGTCACCTTACCGGCGTGCTGCCGAGGAGAGCAATCCTTTCCATCCCTAACAAACGGGACCGCCAGCATTAAGCACCTATCTACTACTAATCTGGTGAGCATAAAATATATGTGACTGCCTAACAACTGTATAAAAATCTTATATACACCTGACTGGCCAGTCCTGAATAAAACCGGACTTACATATAAGAATTCTCTTATATACATATTCTGTTGCTGCAACAAATACCTGCAGAATATCGCCAGCTTCAAGTTATTTTTCATTCATTGAGTTCATAATTATATTCTGCTGTGAAGTTATCCATACTAATATAGCTGTTTTGGGATCCCAACTTTTATACATTTATATGCTATATTTTATTACTGTATCTGTTTGTTGTAAATTTATGTGTTTTTTCTAGATATAAAATTTATATACAAAAAGGCTACAGTGTGTCCTGCATTCATCTTTATACGGTCACCTAGTGTACAATCATTTATACACAGCAGCGCAATTCACTCCTACCCCCCCTATCCATTTCTTCATTCTCTGTGTGCCTGACGGGCTCACGGGAGTGTATGCTGCAGCTGAAAGATTTTTATATGTAAACTCCCTTTGATTTATTTGAACTGGTACTTATTGTAATTGCCGAGCGCCAGGTAGTGTGTATATAGGTACCTCCTCCAGGGCTACTCTATTTCACACAACACCCCCCCTCTACAGTGATTTTTAAACTAATTGAGAATTTTATCAATTATTATTGTTAGGAATATTAGACTGTAAGCTCCAATGGGGCAGGGACTAATATGAATAATGCAACACTGTATGTATAAGTGTGTTTCTGCATGTTAGTAAGTGTAGACTGTAAGCTCCTTTGGGGCAGGGACTAAAACAAGTAATGCATGACTGTATGTATGAGTGTGTTTCTGCATGTTAGTAAGTGTAGACTGTAAGCTCCTTTGGGGCAGAGACTGATATGGATGACTTGTATTTTCTTTACAGCACTGTGTTATTGTCTAACACAATAAAATAAAATGTAATAATAAATATGCATGTATATCATAAACATATTATCGCGCCTTTATGTTCTTTTTTCAGGTGGACATTCTCTATGATGGAATTATGATACCACAGCCATGCAAGCTACATCTCTGGTCTTCAGCGAGGTCATTTTCCTACCAAACATCTACTGAAATAGAAGAGCATGACTAGTTGAGCTGAGAAAGGTAATTAATATTATTATTAATTATTGATAACTCTCAGGCTAGACTTTAGCTCTAGACCTGTAGAGGCGCGATAATATGTTCCTGATATACATGGATATTTATTATATACTGTATGAATATTTGCTTTAGACTCTGTGCCATAAAGTGTTTTCAGATATTGATGAATTTTAGTCCTCATGCTATTGTATGGGGACATTGACCCAGATCAGAACTGAACATGGAGCATGAGATATCTATGATATCTCCTGCATTATTTTTGTAATGAATTGCAACAATACTTGATTCTTAAAAGGTAAGTATAAATATTCATTCTTTGCTGCCTGATTGTCCTTCAAGCCGTGGCCAACTTGGATCCTGAGCTCAAATCCAAAGTGCTTCCATCTGATGTGACCATGGCTATGATGACCTTCTGACCTCAGGGACAACCTCTACCAGCTGGCGACTTCTGTTTGCTGTAATAAATAAGCATGTGTTTGCTGTAAACAATACACTATTTCATTAAAAGGTGAATGGTATGTTAAATTTAATGTATTGATTATTAAAATAACTTGTCAATAGGCACAGGTAAATTACTACCACAATAATTATTGATAAAATTCTCAGTCAGTTAAAAACTCCCTTTAAACTGAGTAAACTGGGTGTTTTTGCCCATGTAAATGGATTGAGCCCTAGACCTATGTCACTGGAATGCACATACTACAACCTGGACACTAACTTGGCCATGCTGTTGGACTCCATCGGATCCTAAATCTACTGACTTTTCAGCTGAATACGAAGGACTTTTCCGTTGCTTACATCTGACAGAATTTACTGAGAGATGTCAAGGTTTATATCAGCAGTAAAACGTTGGTAGTGTGTATATATATGGATAATAACTGATGGACAGTTGGAACCAAGTCTTAGTCCAGGATTGGGAGTAAATTGAACCTACAGTGATTTTTAAACTAATTGAGAATTTTATCAATTATTATTGTTAGGAATATTAGACTGTAAGCTCCAATGGGGCAGGGACTAATATGAATAATGCAACACTGTATGTATAAGTGTGTTTCCGCATGTTAGTAAGTGTAGACTGTAAGCTCCTTTGGGCAGGGACTAAAACAAGTAATGCATGACTGTATGTATGAGTGTGTTTCTGCATGTTATGATATCTCCTGCATTATTTTTGTAATGAATTGCAACAATACTTAATTCTTAAAAGGTAAGTATAAATATTCATTCTTTGCTGCCTGATTGTCCTTCAAGCCGTGCTCATCTTGGATCCTGAGCTCAAATCCAAAGTGCTTCCATCTGATGTGACCATGGCTATGATGACCTTCTGACCTCAGGGACAACCTCTACCAGCTGGCGACTTCTGTTTTCTGTAATAAATAAGCATGTGTTTGCTGTAAACAATACACTATTTCATTAAAAGGTGAATGGTATGTTAAATTTAATGTATTGATTATTAAAATAACTTGTCAATAGGCACAGGTAAATTACTACCACAATAATTATTGATAAAATTCTCAGTCAGTTAAAAACTCCCTTTAAACTAAGTAAACTGGGTGTTTTTGCCCATGTAAATGGATTGAGCCCTAGACCTATGTCACTGGAATGCACATACTACAACCTGGACACTAACTTGGCCATGCTGTTGGACTACATCGGATCCTAAATCTACTGACTTTTCAGCTGAATACGAAGGACTTTTCCGTTGCTTACATCTGACAGAATTTACTGAGAGATGTCAAGGTTTATATCAGCAGTAAAACGTTGGTAGTGTGTATATATATGGATAATAACTGATGGACAGTTGGAACCAAGTCTTAGTCCAGGATTGGGAGTAAATTGAACCTACAGTGATTTTTAAACTAATTGAGAATTTTATCAATTATTATTGTTAGGAATATTAGACTGTAAGCTTCAATGGGGCAGGGACTAATATGAATAATGCAACACTGTATGTATAAGTGTGTTTCTGCTTGTTAGTAAGTGTAGACTGTAAGCTCCTTTGGGGCAGGGACTAAAAGAAGTAATGCATGACTGTATGTATGAGTGTGTTTCTGCATGTTAGTAAGTGTAGACTGTAAGCTCCTTTGGGGCAGAGACTGATATGGATGACTTGTATTTTCTTTACAGCACTGTGTTATTGTCTAGCACAATAAAATAAAATGTAATAATAAATATGCATGTATATCATGAACATATTATCGCGCCTTTATGTTCTTTTTTCAGGTGGACATTCTCTATGATGGAATTATGATACCACAGCCATGCCAGCTACATCTCTGGTCTTCAGCGAGGTCATTTTCCTACCAAACATCTACTGAAATAGAAGAGCATGACTAGTTGAGCTGAGAAAGGTAATTAATATTATTATTAATTACTGATAACTCTCAGGCTAGACTTTAGCTCTAGACCTGTAGAGGCGCGATAATATGTTCCTGATATACATGGATATTTATTATATACTGTATGAATATTTGCTTTAGACTCTGTGCCATAAAGTGTTTTCAGATATTGATGAATTTTAGTCCTCATGCTATTGTATGGGGACATTGACCCAGATCAGAACTGAACATGGAGCATGAGATATCTATGATATCTCCTGCATTATTTTTGTAATGAATTGCAACAATACTTGATTCTTAAAAGGTAAGTATAAATATTCATTCTTTGCTGCCTGATTGTCCTTCAAGCCGTGGCCAACTTGGATCCTGAGCTCAAATCCAAAGTGCTTCCATCTGATGTGACCATGGCTATGATGACCTTCTGACCTCAGGGACAACCTCTATCAGCTGGCGACTTCTGTTTGCCGTAATAAATAAGCATGTGTTTGCTGTAAACAATACACTATTTCATTAAAAGGTGAATGGTATGTTAAAATTAAATCTATTGATTATTAAAATAACTTGTCAATAGGCACAGGTAAATTACTACCTCAATAATTATTGATAAAATTCTCAGTCAGTTAAAAACTCCCTTTAAACTGAGTAAACTGGGTGTTTTTGCCCATGTAAATGGATTGAGCCCTAGACCTATGTCACTGGAATGCACATACTACAACCTGGACACTAACTTGGCCATGCTGTTGGACTCCATCGGATCCTAAATCTACTGACTTTTCAGCTGAATACGAAGGATTTTCCGTTGCTTACATCTGACAGAATTTACTGAGAGATGTCAAGGTTTATATCAGCAGTAAAACGTTGGTAGTGTGTATATATATGGATAATAACTGATGGACAGTTGGAACCAAGTCTTAGTCCAGGATTGGGAGTAAATTGAACCTACAGTGATTTTTAAACTAATTGAGAATTTTATCAATTATTATTGTTAGGAATATTAGACTGTAAGCTCCAATGGGGCAGGGACTAATATGAATAATGCAACACTGTATGTATAAGTGTGTTTCTGCATGTTAGTAAGTGTAGACTGTAAGCTCCTTTGGGGCAGGTACTAAAACAAGTAATGCATGACTGTATGTATGAGTGTGTTTCTGCATGTTATGATATCTCCTGCATTATTTTTGTAATGAATTGCAACAATACTTAATTCTTAAAAGGTAAGTATAAATATTCATTCTTTGCTGCCTGATTGTCCTTCAAGCCGTGCTCATCTTGGATCCTGAGCTCAAATCCAAAGTGCTTCCATCTGATGTGACCATGGCTATGATGACCTTCTGACCTCAGGGACAACCTCTACCAGCTGGCGACTTCTGTTTGCTGTAATAAATAAGCATGTGTTTGCTGTAAACAATATACTATTTCATTAAAAGGTGAATGGTATGTTAAATTTAATGTATTGATTATTAAAATAACTTGTCAATAGGCACAGGTAAATTACTACCACAATAATTATTGATAAAATTCTCAGTCAGTTAAAAACTCCCTTTAAACTGAGTAAACTGGGTGTTTTTGCCCATGTAAATGGATTGAGCCCTAGACCTATGTCACTGGAATGCACATACTACAACCTGGACACTAACTTGGCTATGCTGTTGGACTCCATCGGATCCTAAATCTACTGACTTTTCAGCTGAATACGAAGGACTTTTCCGTTGCTTACATCTGACAGAATTTACTGAGAGATGTCAAGGTTTATATCAGCAGTAAAACGTTGGTAGTGTGTATATATATGGATAATAACTGATGGACAGTTGGAACCAAGTCTTAGTCCAGGATTGGGAGTAAATTGAACCTACAGTGATTTTTAAACTAATTGAGAATTTTATCAATTATTATTGTTAGGAATATTAGACTGTAAGCTCCAATGGGGCACAGACTAATATGAATAATGCAACACTGTATGTATAAGTGTGTTTCTGCATGTTAGTAAGTGTAGACTGTAAGCTCCTTTGGGGCAGGGACTAAAACAAGTAATGCATGACTGTATGTATGAGTGTGTTTCTGCATGTTATGATATCTCCTGCATTATTTTTGTAATGAATTGCAACAATACTTAATTCTTAAAAGGTAAGTATAAATATTCATTCTTTGCTGCCTGATTGTCCTTCAAGCCGTGGCCATCTTGGATCCTGAGCTCAAATCCAAAGTGCTTCCATCTGATGTGACCAAGGCTATGATGACCTTCTGACCTCAGGGACAACCTCTACCAGCTGGCGACTTCTGTTTGCTGTAATAAATAAGCATGTGTTTGCTGTAAACAATACACTATTTCATTAAAAGGTGAATGGTATGTTAAATTTAATGTATTGATTATTAAAATAACTTGTCAATAGGCACAGGTAAATTACTACCACAATAATTATTGATAAAATTCTCAGTCAGTTAAAAACTCCCTTTAAACTGAGTAAACTGGGTGTTTTTGCCCATGTAAATGGATTGAGCCCTAGACCTATGTCACTGGAATGCACATACTACAACCTGGACACTAACTTGGCCATGCTGTTGGACTCCATCGTATCCTAAATCTACTGACTTTTCAGCTGAATACGAAGGACTTTTCCGTTGCTTACATCTGACAGAATTTACTGAGAGATGTCAAGGTTTATATCAGCAGTAAAACGTTGGTAGTGTGTATATATATGGATAATAACTGATGGACAGTTGGAACCAAGTCTTAGTCCAGGATTGGGAGTAAATTGAACCTACAGTGATTTTTAAACTAATTAAGAATTTTATCAATTATTATTGTTAGGAATATTAGACTGTAAGCTCCAATGGGGCAGGGACTAATATGAATAATGCAACACTGTATGTATAAGTGTGTTTCCGCATGTTAGTAAGTGTAGACTGTAAGCTCCTTTGGGCAGGGACTAAAACAAGTAATGCATGACTGTATGTATGAGTGTGTTTCTGCATGTTATGATATCTCCTGCATTATTTTTGTAATGAATTGCAACAATACTTAATTCTTAAAAGGTAAGTATAAATATTCATTCTTTGCTGCCTGATTGTCCTTCAAGCCGTGCTCATCTTGGATCCTGAGCTCAAATCCAAAGTGCTTCCATCTGATGTGACCATGGCTATGATGACCTTCTGACCTCAGGGACAACCTCTACCAGCTGGCGACTTCTGTTTTCTGTAATAAATAAGCATGTGTTTGCTGTAAACAATACACTATTTCATTAAAAGGTGAATGGTATGTTAAATTTAATGTATTGATTATTAAAATAACTTGTCAATAGGCACAGGTAAATTACTACCACAATAATTATTGATAAAATTCTCAGTCAGTTAAAAACTCCCTTTAAACTAAGTAAACTGGGTGTTTTTGCCCATGTAAATGGATTGAGCCCTAGACCTATGTCACTGGAATGCACATACTACAACCTGGACACTAACTTGGCCATGCTGTTGGACTACATCGGATCCTAAATCTACTGACTTTTCAGCTGAATACGAAGGACTTTTCCGTTGCTTACATCTGACAGAATTTACTGAGAGATGTCAAGGTTTATATCAGCAGTAAAACGTTGGTAGTGTGTATATATATGGATAATAACTGATGGACAGTTGGAACCAAGTCTTAGTCCAGGATTGGGAGTAAATTGAACCTACAGTGATTTTTAAACTAATTGAGAATTTTATCAATTATTATTGTTAGGAATATTAGACTGTAAGCTTCAATGGGGCAGGGACTAATATGAATAATGCAACACTGTATGTATAAGTGTGTTTCTGCTTGTTAGTAAGTGTAGACTGTAAGCTCCTTTGGGGCAGGGACTAAAAGAAGTAATGCATGACTGTATGTATGAGTGTGTTTCTGCATGTTAGTAAGTGTAGACTGTAAGCTCCTTTGGGGCAGAGACTGATATGGATGACTTGTATTTTCTTTACAGCACTGTGTTATTGTCTAGCACAATAAAATAAAATGTAATAATAAATATGCATGTATATCATGAACATATTATCGCGCCTTTATGTTCTTTTTTCAGGTGGACATTCTCTATGATGGAATTATGATACCACAGCCATGCCAGCTACATCTCTGGTCTTCAGCGAGGTCATTTTCCTACCAAACATCTACTGAAATAGAAGAGCATGACTAGTTGAGCTGAGAAAGGTAATTAATATTATTATTAATTACTGATAACTCTCAGGCTAGACTTTAGCTCTAGACCTGTAGAGGCGCGATAATATGTTCCTGATATACATGGATATTTATTATATACTGTATGAATATTTGCTTTAGACTCTGTGCCATAAAGTGTTTTCAGATATTGATGAATTTTAGTCCTCATGCTATTGTATGGGGACATTGACCCAGATCAGAACTGAACATGGAGCATGAGATATCTATGATATCTCCTGCATTATTTTTGTAATGAATTGCAACAATACTTGATTCTTAAAAGGTAAGTATAAATATTCATTCTTTGCTGCCTGATTGTCCTTCAAGCCGTGGCCAACTTGGATCCTGAGCTCAAATCCAAAGTGCTTCCATCTGATGTGACCATGGCTATGATGACCTTCTGACCTCAGGGACAACCTCTATCAGCTGGCGACTTCTGTTTGCCGTAATAAATAAGCATGTGTTTGCTGTAAACAATACACTATTTCATTAAAAGGTGAATGGTATGTTAAAATTAAATCTATTGATTATTAAAATAACTTGTCAATAGGCACAGGTAAATTACTACCTCAATAATTATTGATAAAATTCTCAGTCAGTTAAAAACTCCCTTTAAACTGAGTAAACTGGGTGTTTTTGCCCATGTAAATGGATTGAGCCCTAGACCTATGTCACTGGAATGCACATACTACAACCTGGACACTAACTTGGCCATGCTGTTGGACTCCATCGGATCCTAAATCTACTGACTTTTCAGCTGAATACGAAGGATTTTCCGTTGCTTACATCTGACAGAATTTACTGAGAGATGTCAAGGTTTATATCAGCAGTAAAACGTTGGTAGTGTGTATATATATGGATAATAACTGATGGACAGTTGGAACCAAGTCTTAGTCCAGGATTGGGAGTAAATTGAACCTACAGTGATTTTTAAACTAATTGAGAATTTTATCAATTATTATTGTTAGGAATATTAGACTGTAAGCTCCAATGGGGCAGGGACTAATATGAATAATGCAACACTGTATGTATAAGTGTGTTTCTGCATGTTAGTAAGTGTAGACTGTAAGCTCCTTTGGGGCAGGTACTAAAACAAGTAATGCATGACTGTATGTATGAGTGTGTTTCTGCATGTTATGATATCTCCTGCATTATTTTTGTAATGAATTGCAACAATACTTAATTCTTAAAAGGTAAGTATAAATATTCATTCTTTGCTGCCTGATTGTCCTTCAAGCCGTGCTCATCTTGGATCCTGAGCTCAAATCCAAAGTGCTTCCATCTGATGTGACCATGGCTATGATGACCTTCTGACCTCAGGGACAACCTCTACCAGCTGGCGACTTCTGTTTGCTGTAATAAATAAGCATGTGTTTGCTGTAAACAATATACTATTTCATTAAAAGGTGAATGGTATGTTAAATTTAATGTATTGATTATTAAAATAACTTGTCAATAGGCACAGGTAAATTACTACCACAATAATTATTGATAAAATTCTCAGTCAGTTAAAAACTCCCTTTAAACTGAGTAAACTGGGTGTTTTTGCCCATGTAAATGGATTGAGCCCTAGACCTATGTCACTGGAATGCACATACTACAACCTGGACACTAACTTGGCTATGCTGTTGGACTCCATCGGATCCTAAATCTACTGACTTTTCAGCTGAATACGAAGGACTTTTCCGTTGCTTACATCTGACAGAATTTACTGAGAGATGTCAAGGTTTATATCAGCAGTAAAACGTTGGTAGTGTGTATATATATGGATAATAACTGATGGACAGTTGGAACCAAGTCTTAGTCCAGGATTGGGAGTAAATTGAACCTACAGTGATTTTTAAACTAATTGAGAATTTTATCAATTATTATTGTTAGGAATATTAGACTGTAAGCTCCAATGGGGCACAGACTAATATGAATAATGCAACACTGTATGTATAAGTGTGTTTCTGCATGTTAGTAAGTGTAGACTGTAAGCTCCTTTGGGGCAGGGACTAAAACAAGTAATGCATGACTGTATGTATGAGTGTGTTTCTGCATGTTATGATATCTCCTGCATTATTTTTGTAATGAATTGCAACAATACTTAATTCTTAAAAGGTAAGTATAAATATTCATTCTTTGCTGCCTGATTGTCCTTCAAGCCGTGGCCATCTTGGATCCTGAGCTCAAATCCAAAGTGCTTCCATCTGATGTGACCAAGGCTATGATGACCTTCTGACCTCAGGGACAACCTCTACCAGCTGGCGACTTCTGTTTGCTGTAATAAATAAGCATGTGTTTGCTGTAAGCAATACACTATTTCATTAAAAGGTGAATGGTATGTTAAATTTAATGTATTGATTATTAAAATAACTTGTCAATAGGCACAGGTAAATTACTACCACAATAATTATTGATAAAATTCTCAGTCAGTTAAAAACTCCCTTTAAACTGAGTAAACTGGGTGTTTTTGCCCATGTAAATGGATTGAGCCCTAGACCTATGTCACTGGAATGCACACACTACAACCTGGACACTAACTTGGCCATGCTGTTGGACTCCATCGTATCCTAAATCTACTGACTTTTCAGCTGAATACGAAGGACTTTTCCGTTGCTTACATCTGACAGAATTAACTGAGAGATGTCAAGGTTTATATCAGCAGTAAAACGTTGGTAGTGTGTATATATATGGATAATAACTGATGGACAGTTGGAACCAAGTCTTAGTCCAGGATTGGGAGTAAATTGAACCTACAGTGATTTTTAAACTAATTGAGAATTTTATCAATTATTATTGTTAGGAATATTAGACTGTAAGCTCCAATGGGGCAGGGACTAATATGAATAATGCAACACTGTATGTATAAGTGTGTTTCTGCATGTTAGTAAGTGTAGACTGTAAGCTCCTTTGGGGCAGGGACTAAAACAAGTAATGCATGACTGTATGTATGAGTGTGTTTCTGCATGTTAGTAAGTGTAGACTGTAAGCTCCTTTGGGGCAGAGACTGATATGGATGACTTGTATTTTCTTTACAGCACTGTGTTATTGTCTAACACAATAAAATAAAATGTAATAATAAATATGCATGTATATCATAAACATATTATCGCGCCTTTATGTTCTTTTTTCAGGTGGACATTCTCTATGATGGAATTATGATACCACAGCCATGCCAGCTACATCTCTGGTCTTCAGCGAGGTCATTTTCCTACCAAACATCTACTGAAATAGAAGAGCATGACTAGTTGAGCTGAGAAAGGTAATTAATATTATTATTAATTATTGATAACTCTCAGGCTAGACTTTAGCTCTAGACCTGTAGAGGCGCGATAATATGTTCCTGATATACATGGATATTTATTATATACTGTATGAATATTTGCTTTAGACTCTGTGCCATAAAGTGTTTTCAGATATTGATGAATTTTAGTCCTCATGCTATTGTATGGGGACATTGACCCAGATCAGAACTGAACATGGAGCATGAGATATCTATGATATCTCCTGCATTATTTTTGTAATGAATTGCAACAATACTTGATTCTTAAAAGGTAAGTATAAATATTCATTCTTTGCTGCCTGATTGTCCTTCAAGCCGTGGCCAACTTGGATCCTGAGCTCAAATCCAAAGTGCTTCCATCTGATGTGACCATGGCTATGATGACCTTCTGACCTCAGGGACAACCTCTATCAGCTGGCGACTTCTGTTTGCCGTAATAAATAAGCATGTGTTTGCTGTAAACAATACACTATTTCATTAAAAGGTGAATGGTATGTTAAAATTAAATCTATTGATTATTAAAATAACTTGTCAATAGGCACAGGTAAATTACTACCTCAATAATTATTGATAAAATTCTCAGTCAGTTAAAAACTCCCTTTAAACTGAGTAAACTGGGTGTTTTTGCCCATGTAAATGGATTGAGCCCTAGACCTATGTCACTGGAATGCACATACTACAACCTGGACACTAACTTGGCCATGCTGTTGGACTCCATCGGATCCTAAATCTACTGACTTTTCAGCTGAATACGAAGGACTTTTCCGTTGCTTACATCTGACAGAATTTACTGAGAGATGTCAAGGTTTATATCAGCAGTAAAACGTTGGTAGTGTGTATATATATGGATAATAACTGATGGACAGTTGGAACCAAGTCTTAGTCCAGGATTGGGAGTAAATTGAACCTATAGTGATTTTTAAACTAATTGAGAATTTTATCAATTATTATTGTTAGGAATATTAGACTGTAAGCTCCAATGGGGCAGGGACTAATATGAATAATGCAACACTGTATGTATAAGTGTGTTTCTGCATGTTAGTAAGTGTAGACTGTAAGCTCCTTTGGGGCAGGGACTAAAACAAGTAATGCATGACTGTATGTATGAGTGTGTTTCTGCATGTTATGATATCTCCTGCATTATTTTTGTAATGAATTGCAACAATACTTAATTCTTAAAAGGTAAGTATAAATATTCATTCTTTGCTGCCTGATTGTCCTTCAAGCCGTGCTCATCTTGGATCCTGAGCTCAAATCCAAAGTGCTTCCATCTGATGTGACCATGGCTATGATGACCTTCTGACCTCAGGGACAACCTCTACCAGCTGGCGACTTCTGTTTGCTGTAATAAATAAGCATGTGTTTGCTGTAAACAATACACTATTTCATTAAAAGGTGAATGGTATGTTAAAATTAAATCTATTGATTATTAAAATAACTTGTCAATAGGCACAGGTAAATTACTACCACAATAATTATTGATAAAATTCTCAGTCAGTTAAAAACTCCCTTTAAACTGAGTAAACTGGGTGTTTTTGCCCATGCAAATGGATTGAGCCCTAGACCTATGTCACTGGAATGCACATACTACAACCTGGACACTAACTTGGCCATGCTGTTGGACTCCATCGGATCCTAAATCTACTGACTTTTCAGCTGAATACGAAGGACTTTTCCGTTGCTTACATCTGACAGAATTTACTGAGAGATGTCAAGGTTTATATCAGCAGTAAAACGTTGGTAGTGTGTATATATATGGATAATAACTGATGGACAGTTGGAACCAAGTCTAGTCCAGGATTGGGAGTAAATTGAACCTACAGTGATTTTTAAACTAATTGAGAATTTTATCAATTATTATTGTTAGGAATATTAGACTGTAAGCTCCGATGGGGCACGGACTAATATGAATAATGCAACACTGTATGTATAAGTGTGTTTCTGCATGTTAGTAAGTGTAGACTGTAAGCTCCTTTGGGGCAGGGACTAAAACAAGTAATGCATGACTGTATGTATGAGTGTGTTTCTGCATGTTAGTAAGTGTAGACTGTAAGCTCCTTTGGGGCAGAGACTGATATGGATGACTTGTATTTTCTTTACAGCACTGTGTTAATGTCTAGCACAATAAAAAAAAATGTAATAATAAATATGCATGTATATCATGAACATATTATCGCGCCTTTATGTTCTTTTTTCAGGTGGACATTCTCTATGATGGAATTATGATACCACAGCCATGCCAGCTACATCTCTGGTCTTCGGCGAGGTCATCTTCCTACCAAACATCTACTGAAATAGAAGAGCAGGACTAGTTGAGCTGAGAAAGGTAATTAATATTATTATCAATTACTGATAATTCTCAGGCTAGACTTTAGCTCTAGACCTGTAGAGGCGCGATAATATGTTCCTGATATACATGGATATTTATTATATACTGTATGAATATTTGCTTTAGACTCTGTGCCATAAAGTGTTTTCAGATATTGATGAATCTTAGTCCTCATGCTATTGTATGGGGACATTGACCCAGATCAGAACTGAACATGGAGCAGGAGATATCTATGATATCTCCTGCATTATTTTTGTAATGAATTGCAACAATACTTAATTCTTAAAAGGTAAGTATAAATATTCATTCTTTGCTGCCTGATTGTCCTTCAAGCCGTGGCCAACTTGGATCCTGAGCTCAAATCCAAAGTGCTTTCATCTGATGTGACCATGGCTATGATGACCTTCTGACCTCAGGGACAACCTCTACCAGCTGGCGACTTCTGTTTGCCGTAATAAATAAGCATGTGTTTGCTGTAAACAATACACTATTTCATTAAAATGTGAATGGTATGTTAAAATTAAATCTATTGATTATTAAAATAACTTGTCAATAGGCACAGGTAAATTACTACCACAATAATTATTGATAAAATTCTCAGTCAGTTAAAAACTCCCTTTAAACTGAGTATACTGGTTGTTTTTGCCCATGTAAATGGATTGAGCCCTAGACCTATGTCACTGGAATGCACATACTACAACCTGGACACTAACTTGGCCATGCTGTTGGACTCCATCGGATCCTAAATCTACTGACTTTTCAGCTGAATACGAAGGACTTTTCCGTTGCTTACATCTGACAGAATTTACTGAGAGATGTCAAGGTTTATATCAGCAGTAAAACGTTGGTAGTGTGTATATATATGGATAATAACTGATGGACAGTTGAAACCAAGTCTTAGTCCAGGATTGGGAGTAAATTGAACCTACAGTGATTTTTAAACTAATTGAGAATTTTATCAATTATTATTGTTAGGAATATTAGACTGTAAGCTCCAATGGGGCAGGGACTAATATGAATAATGTAACACTGTATGTATAAGTGTGTTTCTGCATGTTAGTAAGTGTAGACTGTAAGCTCCTTTGGGGCAGGGACTAAAACAAGTAATGCATGACTGTATGTATGAGTGTGTTTCTGCATGTTATGATATCTCCTGCATTATTTTTGTAATGAATTGCAACAATACTTAATTCTTAAAAGGTAAGTATAAATATTCATTCTTTGCTGCCTGATTGTCCTTCAAGCCGTGCTCATCTTGGATCCTGAGCTCAAATCCAAAGTGTTTCCATCCGATGTGACCATGGCTATGATGACCTTCTGACCTCAGGGACAACCTCTACCAGCTGGCGACTTCTGTTTGCTGTAATAAATAAGCATGTGTTTGCTGTAAACAATACACTATTTCATTAAAAGGTGAATGGTATGTTAAATTTAATGTATTGATTATTAAAATAACTTGTCAATAGGCACAGGTAAATTACTACCACAATAATTATTGATAAAATTCTCAGTCAGTTAAAAACTCCCTTTAAACTGAGTAAACTGGGTGTTTTTGCCCATGTAAATGGATTGAGCCCTAGACCTATGTCACTGGAATGCACATACTACAACCTGGACACTAACTTGGCCATGCTGTTGGACTCCATCGGATCCTAAATCTACTGACTTTTCAGCTGAATACGAAGGACTTTTCCGTTGCTTACATCTGACAGAATTTACTGAGAGATGTCAAGGTTTATATCAGCAGTAAAACGTTGGTAGTGTGTATATATATGGATAATAACTGATGGACAGTTGGAACCAAGTCTTAGTCCAGGATTGGGAGTAAATTGAACCTACAGTGATTTTTAAACTAATTGAGAATTTTATCAATTATTATTGTTAGGAATATTAGACTGTAAGCTCCAATGGGGCAGGGACTAATATGAATAATGCAACACTGTATGTATAAGTGTGTTTCTGCATGTTAATAAGTGTAGACTGTAAGCTCCTTTGGGGCAGGGACTAAAACAAGTAATGCATGACTGTATGTATGAGTGTGTTTCTGCATGTTATGATATCTCCTGCATTATTTTTGTAATGAATTTCAACAATACTTAATTCTTAAAAGGTAAGTATAAATATTCATTCTTTGCTGCCTGATTGTCCTTCAAGCCGTGGCCATCTTGGATCCTGAGCTCAAATCCAAAGTGCTTCCATCTGATGTGACCATGGCTATGATGACCTTCTGACCTCAGGGACAACCTCTACCAGCTGGCGACTTCTGTTTGCCGTAATAAATAAGCATGTGTTTGCTGTAAACAATACACTATTTCATTAAAAGGTGAATGGTATGTTAAAATTAAATCTATTGATTATTAAAATAACTTGTCAATAGGCACAGGTAAATTACTACCTCAATAATTATTGATAAAATTCTCAGTCAGTTAAAAACTCCCTTTAAACTGAGTAAACTGGGTGTTTTTGCCCATGTAAATGGATTGAGCCCTAGACCTATGTCACTGGAATGCACATACTACAACCTGGACACTAACTTGGCCATGCTGTTGGACTCCATCGGATCCTAAATCTACTGACTTTTCAGCTGAATACGAAGGACTTTTCCGTTGCTTACATCTGACAGAATTTACTGAGAGATGTCAAGGTTTATATCAGCAGTAAAACGTTGGTAGTGTGTATATATAGGGATAATAACTGATGGACAGTTGGAACCAAGTCTTAGTCCAGGATTGGGAGTAAATTGAACCTACAGTGATTTTTAAACTAATTGAGAATTTTATCAATTATTATTGTTAGGAATATTAGACTGTAAGCTCCAATGGGGCAGGGACTAATATGAATAATGCAACACTGTATGTATAAGTGTGTTTCTGCATGTTAGTAAGTGTAGACTGTAAGCTCCTTTGGGGCAGGGACTAAAACAAGTAATGCAGGGGTTCCCAATCTTTTTTGAATCACGGCACCCTAGAGTATCAGAATTATTTCAAGGCACCCCTAGGCCCCCCCAAAATTAATTCGATTTGGTTTATATGTAATTTTTAGGGTCAGTTATGTGGTAAAGGGCAGGATTTGCTTCTGTTTGTACACTTTTTATGATTGGCAGCCACCAGCACTGGTTTTGCTCACAAATAATTAACCATAAATAATTTGAGTTGGTCCGTAACCACCAACCCAGGGCACCCCTGCATGTGTACCGAGGCACCCCAGGGAGCCACGGCACACAGTTTGGGAACCAGTGAAGTAATGCATGACTGAATGTATAAGTGTGTTTCTGCATGTTAGTAAGTGTAGACTGTAAGCTCCTTTGGGGCAGAGACTGATATGGATGACTTGTATTTTCTTTACAGCACTGTGTTAATGTCTAGCACAATAAAAAAAAACTGTAATAATAAATATGCATGTATATCATGAACATATTAACGCGCCTTTATGTTCTTTTTTCAGGTGGACATTCTCTATGATGGAATTATGATACCACAGCCATGCCAGCTACATCTCTGGTCTTCGACGAGGTCATCTTCCTACCAAACATCTACTGAAATAGAAGAGCAGGACTAGTTGAGCTGAGAAAGGTAATTAATATTATTATTAATTACTGATAATTCTCAGGCTAGACTTTAGCTCTAGACCTGTAGAGGCGCGATAATATGTTCCTGATATACATGGATATTTATTATATACTGTATGAATATTTGCTTTAGACTCTGTGCCATAAAGTGTTTTCAGATATTGATGAATCTTAGTCCTCATGCTATTGTATGGGGACATTGACCCAGATCAGAACTGAACATGGAGCAGGAGATATCTATGATATCTCCTGCATTATTTTTGTAATGAATTGCAACAATACTTAATTCTTAAAAGGTAAGTATAAATATTCATTCTTTGCTGCCTGATTGTCCTTCAAGCCGTGGCCAACTTGGATCCTGAGCTCAAATCCAAAATGCTTCCATCTGATGTGACCATGGCTATGATGACCTTCTGACCTCAGGGACAACCTCTACCAGCTGGCGACTTCTGTTTGCCGTAATAAATAAGCATGTGTTTGCTGTAAACAATACACTATTTCATTAAAAGGTGAATGGTATGTTAAAATTAAATCTATTGATTATTAAAATAACTTGTCAATAGGCACAGGTAAGTTACTACCACAATAATTATTGATAAAATTCTCAGTCAGTTAAAAACTCCCTTTAAACTGAGTATACTGGTTGTTTTTGCCCATGTAAATGGATTGAGCCCTAGACCTATGTCACTGGAATGCACATACTACAACCTGGACACTAACTTGGCCATGCTGTTGGACTCCATCGGATCCTAAATCTACTGACTTTTCAGCTGAATACGAAGGACTTTTCCGTTGCTTACATCTGACAGAATTTACTGAGAGATGTCAAGGTTTATATCAGCAGTAAAACGTTGGTAGTGTGTATATATATGGATAATAACTGATGGACAGTTGGAACCAAGTCTTAGTCCAGGATTGGGAGTAAATTGAACCTACAGTGATTTTTAAACTAATTGAGAATTTTATCAATTATTATTGTTAGGAATATTAGACTGTAAGCTCCAATGGGGCAGGGACTAATATGAATAATGCAACACTGTATGTATAAGTGTGTTTCTGCATGTTAGTAAGTGTAGACTGTAAGCTCCTTTGGGGCAGGGACTAAAACAAGTAATGCATGACTGTATGTATGAGTGTGTTTCTGCATGTTATGATATCTCCTGCATTATTTTTGTAATGAATTGCAACAATACTTAATTCTTAAAAGGTAAGTATAAATATTCATTCTTTTCTGCCTGATTGTCCTTCAAGCCGTGCTCATCTTGGATCCTGAGCTCAAATCCAAAGTGTTTCCATCTGATGTGACCATGGCTATGATGACCTTCTGACCTCAGGGACAACCTCTACCAGCGTGCGACTTCTGTTTGCTGTAATAAATAAGCATGTGTTTGCTGTAAACAATACACTATTTCATTAAAAGGTGAATGGTATGTTAAATTTAATGTATTGATTATTAAAATAACTTGTCAATAGGCACAGGTAAATTACTACCACAATAATTATTGATAAAATTCTCAGTCAGTTAAAAACTCCCTTTAAACTGAGTAAACTGGGTGTTTTTGCCCATGTAAATGGATTGAGCCCTAGACCTATGTCACTGGAATGCACATACTACAACCTGGACACTAACTTGGCCATGCTGTTGGACTCCATCGGATCCTAAATCTACTGACTTTTCAGATGAATACGAAGGACTTTTCCGTTGCTTACATCTGAC
Organism: Crinia signifera; assembly: GCF_055691185.1. Taxonomy (NCBI): domain Eukaryota; kingdom Metazoa; phylum Chordata; class Amphibia; order Anura; family Myobatrachidae; genus Crinia; species Crinia signifera. Next base: position 92,130,082 of record NC_139220.1, on the reverse strand, counting down.
AGAATTTACTGAGAGATGTCAAGGTTTATATCAGCAGTAAAACATTGGTAGTGTGTATATATATGGATAATAACTGATGGACAGTTGGAACCAAGTCTTAGTCCAGGATTGGGAGTAAATTGAACCTACAGTGATTCTTAAACTAATTGAGAATTTTATCAATTATTATTGTTAGGAATATTAGACTGTAAGCTCCAATGGGGCAGGTACTAATATGAATAATGCAACACTGTATGTATAAGTGTGTTTCTGCATGTTAGTAAGTGTAGACTGTAAGCTCCTTTGGGGCAGGGACTAAAACAAGTAATGCATGACTGTATGTATGAGTGTGTTTCTGCATGTTAGTAAGTGTAGACTGTAAGCTCCTTTGGTGCAGAGACTGATATGGATGACTTGTATTTTCTTTACAGCACTGTGTTAACCCCTTCCCGACATTTGACGTATATATACGTCATGGCCGGGAAGTACTTCCCGACACATGACGTATATATACGTCATGGCTTCAAACTGTCACTGCGTCTAGAGACGCAGTGACAGAGGGACGATGTCTGCTGTCCCTGACAGCAGACATGTCCCTGCATGCCCAGGGGGGGCTGCGATGCCGCCCCCCCGTCGGCGATCGCTGTGATTGGCTGTTCAGTGTGAACAGCCATTCACAGCGTTTTCTGTGTCACCGGCGAATAACGTTCGCCGGTGACACGGGATCGGAGGTGATTGGTGCTGTAAAGTACAGCACCAATCACCGCGGGGTGTAAGGGTGACACTGGTGTCACCCAACCTCACCCCGCCCGCCCCCAAAGGCCGTGATTGGTTCGTCGGACCGACGGACCAATCACAGCCATGGAGGGGGGTTTAAACTAACGGTGACTGCACTGCAGACGCCATTCCGGTCTGGAATAGCGTGCAGTGCGGTCACCGTGCCCAGCTGCCGCCATTTACTGACCAGAACCTTGCTTGTGTGCTTACCTGATCACAGCCTGGATCTTGCTTCTTCTTGTGACATCCTGTGACATCCTGCTGTGTTGTGCTGCTGCGAGTTATTAGATAGAGAGATAGAGAGAGAGAGATAGAGAGAGATAGAGAGGCCTAGTGACAGAGAGTGCTATATTTTGTGCTGCTGCAGTGTAATAGAGTTATAGATAGAGAGATAGAGAGAGAGATAGAGAGATAGTGACAGATTGTGCTATATATTTTTTATATAACTGACTGCTGCCCCCCCTTTTGTGCTGATCAGTATAAATTAACTGATCAGCAACTTTTTGGGGGCGCAGGTTTTTTTTTATATATATATATACCTGTCAGTGCTGCTGCTGCAGTGTTATAGAGTGATAGATAGTGAGAGATAGAGAGATAGAGAGAGATAGTGACAGAGAGTGATAGAGACTGCTATATTTTGTGTCTGCTGCCCCCATTTTGTGCACCCCCAGCAACTTTTTGGGGGTGCAGGGGTTATTTTTCATATATATAACTGTCAGTGCTGCTGCTGCAGTGTCATAGAGTGATAGATAGTGAGAGATAGAGAGATAGAGAGAGATAGTGACAGAGAGTGATAGAGAGTGCTAAATTTTGTGTCTGCTGTCCCCGCCTTTTGTGCTGATCACTATATCTGAGGTGATCAGCAACTTTTTGGGGGTGCAGAGGTTTTTTTTTTTATATATATATACCTGCCAGTTGCACTGTCAGTTGCACCAAAGGTTGTGCACCTGCTGCCCCTCACTGGTAATCAGTGTCGCATCACTGATCACCTTTTTTTTTTTTGTGGGTGCTGTGGGGTCTTTTTTTAATTTTTTTTTTTACACACACTGTGATTTTGTGGGTGTCCTGTGGCCACTGTGCGCTGATCAGTGACGTACATCACTGATCATCTTTTTCGGCACAGGGTTGATCTATTTTTTTTTTTTTTGATCAAATTCCTGTTGCCTTTGAGCGCTGTTCAGTGACGGACGTTACTGACCAACATCTGTGCTCAATTTTTGGCGCAGGACCTTTTTTTTTTTTTTTTTTAACCCCTTCAATTTTTTTTTTTTAACCCCTTCAATTTTTTTTTTTTTTAACCCCTTCAATTTTTTTTTTTTTGTATAAAGTATTTTTTTTTCTGCACTACATACACACTACACACTACATACCCCCCGGGTTGAAATAAAGTTTGTACCCCCCCCCTACACTATACACGTGTTGAAACATTTCACTACCAGTAACACAAAAATAAAAATGGCATCCCAAATGTCATCCCAAATGGCATCCCAAATGTCATCCCAGTCATCCAGAAGAATGTATTCAGTGGAGTAGGCATATGCCATGCTTGCCTCTGACTCTGACACAGCCAGTGAGGCAAGCGGGGAATTTGAAGGATTCGTCTTAAGCTCCTCTTCCTCCTCTGGTGATGAGGGACCCCCTCAAAGACGCCCCCCTAGAGCAGCTGAGATCCCCCCCCCAATAATTGATCTCGTATGGACCCCACCACCAGACAATTTTGAGCCCCAGGTTCCTGAGTTTTTGGCCATGCCAGGAATCCAATTTGATTCCACAGGTCTCAGAGAAATTGACTTTTTCAAATTATTTTTCTCTGATGATTTTATAAATTTAATGGTGGACCAAACTAATTTATATGCCCAGCAGTTTATTGCTCAAAACCCCACGTCATCATTTGCTAGGTGGACCCCTGTAGATGCAGTAGAGATGATGACGCTTTGGGGTCTGGTGTTTCATATGGGCATAGTAAAAAAGCCAGAAATTAGGCAATATTGGATACAGATGTTCTGTACAGCACCCCATTTTACCGTATGGCCATGCCCCGGGCTCGATTTGAGACGATCCTTAAATTTTTGCATTACAACGATAATGCACAGTGCCCACCCAGAGATGATCCCACCTTTGACCGGCTATTCAAAGTCAGGCCGGTCATTGATCATTTCAGTGCCAAATTTGAAGAGATGTACATCCCAGATAAATTCATTTGCATAGACGAGTCCCTTATACATTTTAAAGGAAGGGTTAAATTCCGCCAGTACCTTCCCAGTAAGAGGGCAAGGTATGGCATAAAAATGTATAAGCTGTGTGAAAGCACCTCAGGGTACACTCACAGGTTTAGGGTATATGAAGGGAAGGATTCAAGAATTGAACCGCCACAATGCCCCCCCTCCCTCGTAGGTGTTAGTGGAAAAATTGTCTGGGATTTAGTGCACCCCTTCCTGGATAAATGTTATCACCTCTATGTGGATAACTTTTACACTAGCATCCCCCTGTTTAAGGCCCTTGGTTCAAGAGGTACAGCAGCTTGCGGTACTGTGCGCAGGAACCAAAGAGGCCTCCCAAAAACGCACATTGCCCAAGTAATGAGAAGGGGTGAAAGCAGGGGAATATGCACAGAAAATACGTTGTTGGTCAAATATAAGGACAAGAGGGATGTCCTTATACTGACAACAATTCACGGAGACAGTACCACCTCCGTCCCTGTACGAGGTACCAGTACCCACACCTCAAAACCTAATTGTATCCTGGATTACAATAGGTACATGGGCGGAGTGGATCTTTCAGATCAGGTACTGAAGCCGTACAGTGCCCTGCGGAAAACAAAAATCTGGTACAAGAAGCTGGCCGTGTATATCATCCAGATGGCACTGTATAACGCTTACGTGCTATTCCGTTCTACCGGCCAGAGGGGGACATTTATGCACTTTCAAGAGGAAGTCATAAAGGGCCTAGTATTTGGGAACCAGCAGGCAGAGGGCCCCAGTACTTCTAGTACTGTGCCGTATTGTACCAGGGCAGCATTTTCCGAACGAAATCCCCTCCACTGCAAGAAAGGGCAGGACACAAAAAAGGTGCAAAGTTTGCTATAAAAAGGGAATAAGAAAGGAAACTATTTTCCACTGTGAAACTTGCCCCGACAAACCCGGCCTATGTATAAAGGTGTGTTTTAAAATATACCACACATCTATGGATTATTAGGTTCATCATTTCACCGTGCTTCGGGGGTCTTGCTAATGCCACATAGCACCCACCAACATTCCACCAGAATCTGAGCTGCAAAATCCAAAAATCACTCCTTCCCTTCTGAGTCCTGCCATGCACCCAACTGGTATTTTTTGGTCACATATGAGGCATTGCCATACTCGGGAGAAATTGGGGCACAGATTTTGGGGTGCTTTTTCTCCTTCATACCTTCTGAAAATGAAAAATTTTGAGCCAGAACTGCATTTTTGTGTAAAAAATGTAATTTTTCATTTGCACAGCCCAGTTGTATCAAAATTGGTGAAACCCCTGGGGGTTTGAAATGTACACTATACCCCTAGATGAATTCCCTGAGGGGTGTAGTTTGCAAAATGGTGTCACTTGTGGGGTGGTTCCACTGTATTGGTGCTTTGGGGGTCTTGCTAATGCGACATAGCACCCACCAACATTCCACCAGAATTTGTGCTGCAAAATCCAAATATCACTCCTTCTCTTCTGAGTCCTGCCACTTTTTGGTCACACATGAGGCATTGCCGTACTCGGGAGAAATTGGGGCACAGATTTTGGGGTGCTTTTTCTCCTTCATACCTTCTGAAAATGAAAAATTTTGAGCCAGAACTGCATTTTTGTGTAAAAAAATGTAATTTTTCATTTTCACTGCCCAGTTGTATCAAAATTGGTGAAACCCCTGGGGGTTTAAAATGTACACTATACCCCTAGATGAATTCCCTGAGGGGTGTAGTTTGCAAAATGGGGTCACTTGTGGGGGGGTTCCACTGTATTGGTGCTTTGGGGGTCTTGCTAATGCGACATAGCACCCACCAACATTCCACCACCAAAAATCACTCCTTCCCTTCTGAGTCCTGCCATGCACCCAACTGGTATTTTTTGGTCACATATGAGGCATTGCCATACTCGGGAGAAATTGGGGCACAGATTTTGGGGTGCTTTTTCTCCTTCATACCTTATGAAAATGAAAAATTTTGAGCCAGAACTGCATTTTTGTGTAAAAGAATGTAATTTTTCATTTTCACTGCCCAGTTGTATAAAAATTGGTGAAACCCCTGGGGGTTTGAAATGTACACTATACCCCTAGATGAATTCCCTGAGGGGTGTAGTTTGCAAAATGGGGTCACTTGTGGGGGGGTTCCACTGTATTGGTGCTTGGGGGGTCTTGCTAATGCGACATAGCACCCACCAAAATTCCACCAGAATCTGAGCTGCAAAATCCAAAAATCACTCCTTCCCTTCTGAGTCCTGCCATGCACCCAAATGGTATTTTTTGGTCACATGTGAGGCATTGCCGTACTCGGGAGAAATTGGGGCACAGATTTTGGGGTGCTTTGTCTCCTTCATTCCTTGTGAAAATGAAAAATTTTGAGCCAGAACTGCATTTTTGTGTAAAAAATGTAATTTTTCATTTGCACAGCCCAGTTGTATCAAAATTGGTGAAACCCCTGGGGGTTTGAAATGTACACTATACCCCTAGATGAATTCCCTGAGGGGTGTAGTTTGCAAAATGGGGTCACTTGTGGGGGGGTTCCACTGTATTGGTGCTTTGGGGGTCTTGCTAATGCGACATAGCACCCACCAACATTCCACCACCAAAAATCACTCCTTCCCTTCTGAGTCCTGCCATGCACCCAACTGGTATTTTTTGGTCACATATGAGGCATTGCCATACTCGGGAGAAATTGGGGCACAGATTTTGGGGTGCTTTTTCTCCTTCATACCTTATGAAAATGAAAAATTTTGAGCCAGAACTGCATTTTTGTGGAAAAAAATGTAATTTTTCATTTTCACTGCCCAGTTGTATCAAAATTGGTGAAACCCCTGGGGGTTTGAAATGTACACTATACCCCTAGATGAATTCCCTGAGGGGTGTAGTTTGCAAAATGGGGTCACTTGTGGGGGGGTTCCACTGTATTGGTGCTTGGGGGGTCTTGCTAATGCGACATAGCACCCACCAAAATTCCACCAGAATCTGAGCTGCAAAATCCAAAAATCACTCCTTCCCTTCTGAGTCCTGCCATGCACCCAAATGGTATTTTTTGGTCACATGTGAGGCATTGCCGTACTCGGGAGAAATTGGGGCACAGATTTTGGGGTGCTTTGTCTCCTTCATTCCTTGTGAAAATGAAAAATTTTGAGCCAGAACTGCATTTTTGTGTAAAAAATGTAATTTTTCATTTGCACAGCCCAGTTGTATCAAAATTGGTGAAACCCCTGGGGGTTTGAAATGTACACTATACCCCTAGATGAATTCCCTGAGGGGTGTAGTTTTCAAAATGGGGTCACTTGTGGGGGGGTTCCACTGTATTGGTGCTTGGGGGGTCTTGCTAATGCCACATAGCACCCACCAAAATTCCACCAGAATCTGAGCTGCAAAATCCAAAAATCACTCCTTCCCTTCTGAGTCCTGCCATGCACCCAAATGGTATTTTTTGGTCACATGTGAGGCATTGCCGTACTCGGGAGAAATTGGGGCACAGATTTTGGGGTGCTTTTTCTCCTTCATACCTTCTGAAAATGAAAAATTTTGAGCCAGAACTGCATTTTTGTGTAAAAAAATGTAATTTTTCATTTTCACTGCCCAGTTGTATCAAAATTGGTGAAACCCCTGGGGGTTTGAAATGTACACTATACCCCTAGATGAATTCCCTGAGGGGTGTAGTTTGCAAAATGGGGTCACTTGTGGGGGGGTTCCACTGTATTGGTGCTTGGGGGGTCTTGCTAATGCAACATAGCACCCACCAACATTCCACCAGAATCTGAGCTGCAAAATCCAAAAATCACTCCTTCCTTTCTGAGTCCTGCCATGCACCCAAATGGTATTTTTTGGTCACATGTGAGGCATTGCCGTACTCGGGAGAAATTGGGGCACAGATTTTGGGGTGCTTTGTCTCCTTCATTCCTTGTGAAAATGAAAAATTTTGAGCCAGAACTGCATTTTTGTGTAAAAAATGTAATTTTTCATTTGCACAGCCCAGTTGTATCAAAATTGGTGAAACCCCTGGGGGTTTGAAATGTACACTATACCCCTAGATGAATTCCCTGAGGGGTGTAGTTTGCAAAATGGGGTCACTTGTGGGGGGGTTCCACTGTATTGGTGCTTGGGGGGTCTTGCTAATGCGACATAGCACCCACCAAAATTCCACCAGAATCTGAGCTGCAAAATCCAAAAATCACTCCTTCCCTTCTGAGTCCTGCCATGCACCCAAATGGTATTTTTTGGTCACACGTGAGGCATTGCCGTACTCGGGAGAAATTGGGGCACAGATTTTGGGGTGCTTTTTCTCCTTCATACCTTCTGAAAATGAAAAATTTTGAGCCAGAACTGCATTTTTGTGTAAAAAAATGTAATTTTTCATTTTCACTGCCCAGTTGTATCAAAATTGGTGAAACCCCTGGGGGTTTGAAATGTACACTATACCCCTAGATGAATTCCCTGAGGGGTGTAGTTTGCAAAATGGGGTCACTTGTGGGGGGGTTCCACTGTATTGGTGCTTTGGGGGTCTTGCTAATGCGACATAGCACCCACCAACATTCCACCACCAAAAATCACTCCTTCCCTTCTGAGTCCTGCCATGCACCCAACTGGTATTTTTTGGTCACATATGAGGCATTGCCATACTCGGGAGAAATTGGGGCACAGATTTTGGGGTGCTTTTTCTCCTTCATACCTTATGAAAATGAAAAATTTTGAGCCAGAACTGCATTTTTGTGGAAAAAAATGTAATTTTTCATTTTCACTGCCCAGTTGTATCAAAATTGGTGAAACCCCTGGGGGTTTGAAATGTACACTATACCCCTAGATGAATTCCCTGAGGGGTGTAGTTTGCAAAATGGGGTCACTTGTGGGGGGGTTCCACTGTATTGGTGCTTGGGGGGTCTTGCTAATGCGACATAGCACCCACCAAAATTCCACCAGAATCTGAGCTGCAAAATCCAAAAATCACTCCTTCCCTTCTGAGTCCTGCCATGCACCCAAATGGTATTTTTTGGTCACATGTGAGGCATTGCCGTACTCGGGAGAAATTGGGGCACAGATTTTGGGGTGCTTTGTCTCCTTCATTCCTTGTGAAAATGAAAAATTTTGAGCCAGAACTGCATTTTTGTGTAAAAAATGTAATTTTTCATTTGCACAGCCCAGTTGTATCAAAATTGGTGAAACCCCTGGGGGTTTGAAATGTACACTATACCCCTAGATGAATTCCCTGAGGGGTGTAGTTTTCAAAATGGGGTCACTTGTGGGGGGGTTCCACTGTATTGGTGCTTGGGGGGTCTTGCTAATGCCACATAGCACCCACCAAAATTCCACCAGAATCTGAGCTGCAAAATCCAAAAATCACTCCTTCCCTTCTGAGTCCTGCCATGCACCCAAATGGTATTTTTTGGTCACATGTGAGGCATTGCCGTACTCGGGAGAAATTGGGGCACAGATTTTGGGGTGCTTTTTCTCCTTCATACCTTCTGAAAATGAAAAATTTTGAGCCAGAACTGCATTTTTGTGTAAAAAAATGTAATTTTTCATTTTCACTGCCCAGTTGTATCAAAATTGGTGAAACCCCTGGGGGTTTGAAATGTACACTATACCCCTAGATGAATTCCCTGAGGGGTGTAGTTTGCAAAATGGGGTCACTTGTGGGGGGGTTCCACTGTATTGGTGCTTGGGGGGTCTTGCTAATGCAACATAGCACCCACCAACATTCCACCAGAATCTGAGCTGCAAAATCCAAAAATCACTCCTTCCTTTCTGAGTCCTGCCATGCACCCAAATGGTATTTTTTGGTCACATGTGAGGCATTGCCGTACTCGGGAGAAATTGGGGCACAGATTTTGGGGTGCTTTGTCTCCTTCATTCCTTGTGAAAATGAAAAATTTTGAGCCAGAACTGCATTTTTGTGTAAAAAATGTAATTTTTCATTTGCACAGCCCAGTTGTATCAAAATTGGTGAAACCCCTGGGGGTTTGAAATGTACACTATACCCCTAGATGAATTCCCTTAGGGGTGTAGTTTGCAAAATGGGGTCACTTGTGGGGGGGTTCCACTGTATTGGTGCTTGGGGGGTCTTGCTAATGCGACATAGCACCCACCAAAATTCCACCAGAATCTGAGCTGCAAAATCCAAAAATCACTCCTTCCCTTCTGAGACCTGCCATGCACCCAAATGGTATTTTTTGGTCACACGTGAGGCATTGCCGTACTCGGGAGAAATTGGGGCACAGATTTTGGGGTGCTTTTTCTCCTTCATACCTTCTGAAAATGAAAAATTTTGAGCCAGAACTGCATTTTTGTGTAAAAAAATGTAATTTTTCATTTTCACTGCCCAGTTGTATCAAAATTGGTGAAACCCCTGGGGGTTTGAAATGTACACTATACCCCTAGATGAATTCCCTGAGGGGTGTAGTTTGCAAAATGGGGTCACTTGTGGGGGGGTTCCACTGTATTGGTGCTTTGGGGGTCTTGCTAATGCGACATAGCACCCACCAACATTCCACCACCAAAAATCACTCCTTCCCTTCTGAGTCCTGCCATGCACCCAACTGGTATTTTTGGGTCACATATGAGGCATTGCCATACTCGGGAGAAATTGGGGCACAGATTTTGGGGTGCTTTTTCTCCTTCATACCTTCTGAAAATGAAAAATTTTGAGCCAGAACTGCATTTTTGTGTAAAAAAATTTAATTTTTCATTTTCACTGCCCAGTTGTATCAAAATTGGTGAAACCCCTGGGGGTTTGAAATGTACACTATACCCCTAGATGAATTCCCTGAGGGGTGTAGTTTGCAAAATGGGGTCACTTGTGGGGGGGTTCCACTGTATTGGTGCTTGGGGGGTCTTGCTAATGCAACATAGCACCCACCAACATTCCACCAGAATCTGAGCTGCAAAATCCAAAAATCACTCCTTCCCTTCTGAGTCCTGCCATGCACCCAAATGGTATTTTTTGGTCACATGTGAGGCATTGCCGTACTCGGGAGAAATTGGGGCACAGATTTTGGGGTGCTTTTTCTCCTTCATTCCTTGTGAAAATGAAAAATTTGGAGCCAGAACTGCATTTTTGTGTAAAAAAATAAATTTTTCATTTTCACTGCCCAGTTGTACCACAATTGGTGAAACCCCTGGGGGTTTGAAATGTACACTATAACCCTAGATGAATTCCCTGAGGGGTGTAGTTTGCAAAATGGGGTCACTTGTGGGGGGGTTCCTAAATTTTAGCATCTTATGGTGCCTAGAAACCTACATGGTGCCTAAAAAATAATCTCATAAAAAGGAGGCTCCAAAATCAAGTAGGTGCTCCTTCTATTATGAAGCCTGTGGTTTGGTCAACGTGCACACTAGGGCCACATATAGGATATTTATGAAAACAAAAGAATTGGGGGAATCAATTTCTCTAGTAAAATGTACTGTGTTCCTTAGAAAAATGTATAAAAATTGCAAATCTGCAAAAAAAATGAAATTTTGAAATTTCACCTACACTTTGTTTTAATTCCTGTGAAACACCTAAAGGGTTAACAAACTTCCAAAATGCTGTTTTGAATACTGTGAGGGGTGCAGTTTTTGAAATGGTATCATTTATGGGGGTGTCTCACATACAAGTCCCTCAAAGTCACATCAGAACTGAACTGGTCCCTAAAAAAATCAGTGTTTGAAATTTTCTTGAAAATTTGAGAATTTGCTATTCATATTTTAAGCCTCCTAGTGTCCAAAAAAATTAAAAGGAAGTTGAAATAATGATGGAAACATAAAGTAGACATATGGTCTATGTTAGTTATTAACTATTTTGAGTGGTATGATTATTTGTCTCACAAGCAGAAAATTTAACATTTTGCAAATTGCTAAATTTTCCATTTTTTTTCGACATTTTGGTATTTTTCACAAAAAAACACAGACTGTATCGACCCAAATTTACCACTAATTTGAAGTACAATGTGTCACGAAAAAACAATCTCAAAATCACTGGGATAAGTAAAAGCAAAAAAAAGTTATCCCCACTTAAGTGATATATGTCAGATTTGAAAAAAAGGGCTCTGTCAGGAACGCAAAAACTGGCTCTGTCAGGAAGGGGTTAATGTCTAGCACAATAAAAAAAAATGTAATAATAAATATGCATGTATATCATGAACATATTATCGCGCCTTTATGTTCTTTTTTCAGGTGGACATTCTCTATGATGGAATTATGATACCACAGCAATGCCAGCTACATCTCTGGTCTTCAGCGAGGTCATTTTCTACCAAACATCTACTGAAATAGAAGAGCAGGACTAGTTGAGCTGAGAAAGGTAATTAATATTATTATTAATTACTGATAACTCTCAGGCTAGACTTTAGCTCTAGACCTGTAGAGGCGCGATAATATGTTCCTGATATACATGGATATTTATTATATACTGTATGAATATTTGTTTTAGACTCTGTGCCATAAAGTGTTTTCAGATATTGATGAATTTTAGTCCTCATGCTATTGTATGGGGACATTGACCCAGATCAGAACTGAACATGGAGCATGAGATATCTATGATATCTCCTGCATTATTTTTGTAATGAATTGCAACAATACTTGATTCTTAAAAGGTAAGTATAAATATTCATTCTTTGCTGCCTGATTGTCCTTCAAGCCGTGCTCATCTTGGATCCTGAGCTCAAATCCAAAGGGCTTCCATCTGATGTGACCATGGCTATGATGACCTTCTGACCTCAGGGACAACCTCTACCAGCTGGCAACTTCTGTTTGCTGTAATAAAAAAGCATGTGTTTGCTGTAAACAATACACTATTTCATTAAAAGGTGAATGGTATGTTAAATTTAATGTATTGATTATTAAAATAACTTGTCAATAGGCACAGGAAAATTACTACCACAATAATTATTGATAAAATTCTCAGTCAGTTAAAAACTCCCTTTAAACTGAGTAAACTGGGTGTTTTTGCCCATGTAAATGGCTTGAGCACTAGACCTATGTCACTGGAATGCACATACTACAACCTGGACACTAACTTGGCCATGCTGTTGGACTCCATCGGATCCTAAATCTACTGACTTTTCAGCTGAATACGAAGGACTTTTCCGTTGCTTACATCTGACAGAATTTTCTGAGAGATGTCATGGTTTATATCAGCAGTAAAACGTTGGTAGTGTGTATATATATGGATAATAACTGATGGACAGTTGGAACCAAGTCTTTGTCCAGGATTGGGAGTAAATTGAACCTACAGTGATTTTTAAACTAATTGAGAATTTATAAATTATTATTGTTAGGAATATTAGACTGTAAGCTCCAATGGGGCAGGGGCTAATATGAATAATGCAACACTGTATGTATAAGTGTGTTTCTGCATGTTAGTAAGTGTAGACTGTAAGCTCCTTTGGGGCAGGGAATAAAACAAGTAATAATGCATGACTGTATGTATGAGTGTGTTTCTGCATGTTAGTAAGTGTAGACTGTAAGCTCCTTTGGGGCAGAGACTGATATGGATGACTTGTATTTTCTTTACAGCACTGTTAATGTCTAGCACAATAAAAAAAACTGTAATAATAAATATGCATGTATATCATGAACATATTATCGCGCCTTTATGTTCTTTTTTCAGGTGGACATTCTCTATGATGGAATTATGATACCACAGCCATGCCAGCTACATCTCTGGTCTTTGGCGAGGTCATCTTCCTACCAAACATCTACTGAAATAGAAGAGCAGGACTAGTTGAGCTGAGAAAGGTAATTAATATTATTATTAATTACTGATAACTCTCAGGCTAGACTTTAGCTCTAGACCTGTAGAGGCGCGATAATATGTTCCTGATATACATGGATATTTATAATATACTGTATGAATATTTGCTTTAGACTCTGTGCCATAAAGTGTTTTCAGATATTGATGAATTTTAGTCCTCATGCTATTGTATGGGGACATTGACCCAGATCAGAACTGAACATGGAGCAGGAGATATCTATGATATCTCCTGCATTATTTTTGTAATGAATTGCAACAATACTTAATTCTTAAAAGGTAAGTATAAATACAGGTCGAGTATCCCGTATCTGAATATCCGTTATCCGAATTATTCCGAAAACCATACATTCCAGAAAGTGAAGAAATTTTTTTTTTTTTTTATAAAAACTCACTGGGGACATATGTAACAGCACTACTGAGGACATGACATGTAACTGGCACTATATATGTACAAGAAAATGATTGCTTGCCATTCAAATTCAGTATCTAAGATAGTACACAATTTTTGTTTCATATTTTGAAACCTTGTTTTTTGAACAAATAAAATATATTTGTGTGTATTTTATGTGGTAATAAAATATATATGTGTGTATTTTATGTGTTTATACAGCATAAATGCAAAATACTTCAAAAAACATCATTGAAATATTAAAATATTCCGAAATACGGAATAATCCGTTATCCAAAATTCTCCTGGTCCCAAGCATTTTGGATAAGGGATACTCAACCTGTATTCATTCTTTGCTGCCTGATTGTCCTTCAAGCCGTGGCCATCTTGGATCCTGAGCTCAAATCCAAAGTGCTTCCATCTGCTGTGACCATGGCTATGATGACCTTCTGACCTCAGGGACAACCTCTACCAGCTGGCGACTTCTGTTTGCCGTAATAAATAAGCATGTGTTTGCTGTAAACAATACACTATTTCATTAAAAGGTGAATGGTATGTTAAAATTAAATCTATTGATTATTAAAATAACTTGTCAATAGGCACAGGTAAATTACTACCACAATAATTATTGATAAAATTCTCAGTCAGTTAAAAACTCCCTTTAAACTGAGTAAACTGGGTGTTTTTGCCCATGCAAATGGATTGAGCCCTAGACCTATGTCACTGGAATGCACATACTACAACCTGGACACTAACTTGGCCATGCTGTTGGACTCCATCGGATCCTAAATCTACTGACTTTTCAGCTGAATACGAAGGACTTTTCCGTTGCTTACATCTGACAGAATTTACTGAGAGATGTCAAGGTTTATATCAGCAGTAAAACCTTGGTAGTGTGTATATATATGGATAATAACTGATGGACAGTTGGAACCAAGTCTTAGTCCAGGATTGGGAGTAAATTGAACCTACAGTGATTTTTAAACTAATTGAGAATTTTATCAATTATTATTGTTAGGAATATTAGACTGTAAGCTCCAATGGGGCAGGGACTAATATGAATAATGCAACACTGTATGTATAAGTGTGTTTCTGCATGTTAGTAAGTGTAGACTGTAAGCTCCTTTGGGGCAGGGACTAAAACAAGTAATGCATGACTGTATGTATGAGTGTGTTTCTGCATGTTATGATATCTCCTGCATTATTTTTGTAATGAATTGCAACAATACTTAATTCTTAAAAGGTAAGTATAAATAATCATTCTTTGCTGCCTGATTGTCCTTCAAGCCGTGCTCATCTTGGATCCTGAGCTCAAATCCAAAGTGCATCCATCTGATGTGACCATGGCTATGATGACCTTCTGACCTCAGGGACAACCTCTACCAGCTGGCGACTTCTGTTTGCTGTAATAAATAAGCATGTGTTTGCTGTAAACAATAAACTATTTCATTAAAAGGTGAATGGTATGTTACATTTAATGTATTGATTATTAAAATAACTTGTCAATAGGCACAGGTAAATTACTACCACAATAATTATTGATAAAATTCTCAGTCAGTTAAAAACTCCCTTTAAACTGAGTAAACTGGGTGTTTTTGCCCATGCAAATGGATTGAGCCCTAGACCTATGTCACTGGAATGCACATACTACAACCTGGACACTAACTTGGCCATGCTGTTGGACTCCATCGGATCCTAAATCTACTGACTTTTCAGCTGAATACGAAGGACTTTTCCGTTGCTTACATCTGACAGAATTTACTGAGAGATGTCAAGGTTTATATCAGCAGTAAAACGTTGGTAGTGTGTATATATATGGATAATAACTGATGGACAGTTGGAACCAAGTCTTAGTCCAGGATTGGGAGTAAATTGAACCTACAGTGATTTTTAAACTAATTGAGAATTTTATCAATTATTATTGTTAGGAATATTAGACTGTAAGCTCCAATGGGGCAGGGACTAATATGAATAATGCAACACTGTATGTATAAGTGTGTTTCTGCATGTTAGTAAGTGTAGACTGTAAGCTCCTTTGGGGCAGGGACTAAAACAAGTAATGCATGACTGTATGTATGAGTGTGTTTCTGCATGTTATGATATCTCCTGCATTATTTTTGTAATGAATTGCAACAATACTTAATTCTTAAAAGGTAAGTATAAATATTCATTCTTTGCTGCCTGATTGTCCTTCAAGCCGTGCTCATCTTGGATCCTGAGCTCAAATCCAAAGTGCTTCCATCTGATGTGACCATGGCTATGATGACCTTCTGACCTCAGGGACAACCTCTACCAGCTGGCGACTTCTGTTTGCTGTAATAAATAAGCATGTGTTTGCTGTAAACAATACACTATTTCATTAAAAGGTGAATGGTATGTTAAATTTAATGTATTGATTATTAAAATAACTTGTCAATAGGCACAGGTAAATTACTACCACAATAATTATTGATAAAATTCTCAGTCAGTTAAAAACTCCCTTTAAACTAAGTAAACTGGGTGTTTTTGCCCATGTAAATGGATTGAGCCCTAGACCTATGTCACTGGAATGCACATACTACAACCTGGACACTAACTTGGCCATGCTGTTGGACTACATCGGATCCTAAATCTACTGACTTTTCAGCTGAATACGAAGGACTTTTCCGTCGCTTACATCTGACAGAATTTACTGAGAGATGTCAAGGTTTATTATCAGCAGTAAAACGTTGGTAGTGTGTATATATATGGATAATAACTGATGGACAGTTGGAACCAAGTCTTAGTCCAGGATTGGGAGTAAATTGAACCTACAGTGATTTTTAAACTAATTGCGAATTTTATCAATTATTATTGTTAGTAATATTAGACTGTAAGCTCCAATGGGGCAGGGACTAATATGAATAATGCAACACTGTATGTATAAGTGTGTTTCTGCATGTTAGTAAGTGTAGACTGTAAGCTCCTTTGGGGCAGGGACTAAAACAAGTAATGCATGACTGTATGTATGAGTGTGTTTCTGCATGTTAGTAAGTGTAGACTGTACGCTCCTTTGGGGCAGAGACTGATATGGATGACTTGTATTTTCTTTACAGCACTGTGTTAATGTCTAGCACAATAAAAAAAAATGTAATAATAAATATGCATGTATATCATGAACATATTATCGCGCCTTTGTGTTCTTTTTTCAGGTGGACATTCTCTATGATGGAATTATGATACCACAGCCATGCCAGCTACATCTCTGGTCTTCAGCGAGGTCATTTTCCTACCAAACATCTACTGAAATAGAAGAGCATGACTAGTTGAGCTGAGAAAGGTCATTAATATTATTATTAATTACTGATAACTCTCAGGCTAGACTTTAGCTCTAGACCTGTAGAGGCGCGATAATATGTTCCTGATATACATGGATATTTATTATATACTGTATGAATATTTGCTTTAGACTCTGTGCCATAAAGTGTTTTCAGATATTGATGAATTTTAGTCCTCATGCTATTGTATGGGGACATTGACCCAGATCAGAACTGAACATGGAGCATGAGATATCTATGATATCTCCTGCATTATTTTTGTAATGAATTGCAACAATACTTGATTCTTAAAAGGTAAGTATAAATATTCATTCTTTGCTGCCTGATTGTCCTTCAAGCCGTGGCCATCTTGGATCCTGAGCTCAAATCCAAAGTGCTTCCATCTGCTGTGACCATGGCTATGATGACCTTCTGACCTCAGGGACAACCTCTACCAGCTGGCGACTTTTGTTTGCCGTAATAAATAAGCATGTGTTTGCTGTAAACAATACACTATTTCATTAACAGGTGAATGGTATGTTAAAATTAAATCTATTGATTATTAAAATAACTTGTCAATAGGCACAGGTAAATTACTACCTCAATAATTATTGATAACATTCTCAGTCAGTTAAAAACTCCCTTTAAACTGAGTAAACTGGGTGTTTTTGCCCATGTAAATGGATTGAGCCCTAGACCTATGTCACTGGAATGCACATACTACAACCTGGACACTAACTTGGCCATGCTGTTGGACTCCATCGGATCCTAAATCTACTGACTTTTCAGCTGAATACGAAGGACTTTTCCGTTGCTTACATCTGACAGAATTTACTGAGAGATGTCAAGGTTTATATCAGCAGTAAAACGTTGGTAGTGTGTATATATATGGATAATAACTGATGGACAGTTGGAACCAAGTCTTAGTCCAGGATTGGGAGTAAATTGAACCTACAGTGATTTTTAAACTAATTGAGAATTTTATCAATTATTATTGTTAGGAATATTAGACTGTAAGCTCCAATGGGGCAGGGACTAATATGAATAATGCAACACTGTATGTATAAGTGTGTTTCTGCATGTTAGTAAGTGTAGACTGTAAGCTCCTTTGGGGCAGGGACTAAAACAAGTAATGCATGACTGTATGTATGAGTGTGTTTCTGCATGTTAGTAAGTGTAGACTGTAAGCTCCTTTGGGGCAGAGACTGATATGGATGACTTGTATTTTCTTTACAGCACTGTGTTAATGTCTAGCACAATAAAAAAAAATGTAATAATAAATATGCATGTATATCATGAACATATTATCGCGCCTTTATGTTCTTTTTTCAGGTGGACATTCTCTATGATGGAATTATGATACCACA
Source organism: Crinia signifera (assembly GCF_055691185.1). Lineage (NCBI taxonomy): Eukaryota > Metazoa > Chordata > Amphibia > Anura > Myobatrachidae > Crinia > Crinia signifera. The sequence goes on along the minus strand of NC_139220.1, from coordinate 92,112,357 downwards.
GCAATGCCAGCTACATCTCTGGTCTTCAGCGAGGTCATTTTCCTACCAAACATCTACTGAAATAGAAGAGCATGACTAGTTGAGCTGAGAAAGGTAATTAATATTATTATTAATTACTGATAACTCTCAGGCTAGACTTTAGCTCTAGACCTGTAGAGGCGCGATAATATGTTCCTGATATACATGGATATTTATTATTTACTGTATGAATATTTGCTTTAGACTCTGTGCCATAAAGTGTTTTCAGATATTGATGAATTTTAGTCCTCATGCTATTGTATGGGGACATTGACCCAGATCAGAACTGAACATGGAGCATGAGATATCTATGATATCTCCTGCATTATTTTTGTAATGAATTGCAACAATACTTGATTCTTAAAAGGTAAGTATAAATATTCATTCTTTGCTGCCTGATTGTCCTTCAAGCCGTGGCCATCTTGGATCCTGAGCTCAAATCCAAAGTGCTTCCATCTGCTGTGACCATGGCTATGATGACCTTCTGACCTCAGGGACAACCTCTACCAGCTGGCGACTTCTGTTTGCCGTAATAAATAAGCATGTGTTTGCTGTAAACAATACACTATTTCATTAAAAGGTGAATGGTATGTTAAAATTAAATCTATTGATTATTAAAATAACTTGTCAATAGGCACAGGTAAATTACTACCTCAATAATTATTGATAAAATTCTCAGTCAGTTAAAAACTCCCTTTAAACTGAGTAAACTGGGTGTTTTTGCCCATGTAAATGGATTGAGCCCTAGACCTATGTCACTGGAATGCACATACTACAACCTGGACACTAACTTGGCCATGCTGTTGGACTCCATCGGATCCTAAATCTACTGACTTTTCAGCTGAATACGAAGGACTTTTCCGTTGCTTACATCTGACAGAATTTACTGAGAGATGTCAAGGTTTATATCAGCAGTAAAACATTGGTAGTGTGTATATATATGGATAATAACTGATGGACAGTTGGAACCAAGTCTTAGTCCAGGATTGGAAGTAAATTGAACCTACAGTGATTTTTAAACTAATTGAGAATTTTATCAATTATTATTGTTAGGAATATTAGACTGTAAGCTCCAATGGGGCAGGGACTAATATGAATAATGCAACACTGTATGTATAAGTGTGTTTCTGCATGTTAGTAAGTGTAGACTGTAAGCTCCTTTGGGGCAGGGACTAAAACAAGTAATGCATGACTGTATGTATGAGTGTGTTTCTGCATGTTAGTAAGTGTAGACTGTAAGCTCCTTTGGGGCAGAGACTGATATGGATGACTTGTATTTTCTTTACAGCACTGTGTTAATGTCTAGCACAATAAAAAAAAATGTAATAATAAATATGCATGTATATCATGAACATATTATCGCGCCTTTATGTTCTTTTTTCAGGTGGACATTCTCTATGATGGAATTATGATACCACAGCAATGCCAGCTACATCTCTGGTCTTCAGCGAGGTCATTTTCCTACCAAACATCTACTGAAATAGAAGAGCATGACTAGTTGAGCTGAGAAAGGTAATTAATATTATTATTAATTACTGATAACTCTCAGGCTAGACTTTAGCTCAAGACCTGTAGAGGCGCGATAATATGTTCCTGATATACATGGATATTTATTATTTACTGTATGAATATTTGCTTTAGACTCTGTGCCATAAAGTGTTTTCAGATATTGATGAATTTTAGTCCTCATGCTATTGTATGGGGACATTGACCCAGATCAGAACTGAACATGGAGCATGAGATATCTATGATATCTCCTGCATTATTTTTGTAATGAATTGCAACAATACTTGATTCTTAAAAGGTAAGTATAAATATTCATTCTTTGCTGCCTGATTGTCCTTCAAGCCGTGGCCATCTTGGATCCTGAGCTCAAATCCAAAGTGCTTCCATCTGCTGTGACCATGGCTATGATGACCTTCTGACCTCAGGGACAACCTCTACCAGCTGGCGACTTTTGTTTGCCGTAATAAATAAGCATGTGTTTGCTGTAAACAATACACTATTTCATTAACAGGTGAATGGTATGTTAAAATTAAATCTATTGATTATTAAAATAACTTGTCAATAGGCACAGGTAAATTACTACCTCAATAATTATTGATAAAATTCTCAGTCAGTTAAAAACTCCCTTTAAACTGAGTAAACTGGGTGTTTTTGCCCATGTAAATGGATTGAGCCCTAGACCTATGTCACTGGAATGCACATACTACAACCTGGACACTAACTTGGCCATGCTGTTGGACTCCATCGGATCCTAAATCTACTGACTTTTCAGCTGAATACGAAGGACTTTTCCGTTGCTTACATCTGACAGAATTTACTGAGAGATGTCAAGGTTTATATCAGCAGTAAAACGTTGGTAGTGTGTGTATATATGGATAATAACTGATGGACAGTTGGAACCAAGTCTTAGTCCAGGATTGGGAGTAAATTGAACCTACAGTGATTTTTAAACTAATTGAGAATTTTATCAATTATTATTGTTAGGAATATTAGACTGTAAGCTCCAATGGGGCAGGGACTAATATGAATAATGCAACACTGTATGTATAAGTGTGTTTCTGCATGTTAGTAAGTGTAGACTGTAAGCTCCTTTGGGGCAGGGACTAAAACAAGTAATGCATGACTGTATGTATGAGTGTGTTTCTGCATGTTATGATATCTCCTGCATTATTTTTGTAATGAATTGCAACAATACTTAATTCTTAAAAGGTAAGTATAAATATTCATTCTTTGCTGCCTGATTGTCCTTCAAGCCGTGCTCATCTTGGATCCTGAGCTCAAATCCAAAGTGCTTCCATCTGATGTGACCATGGCTATGATGACCTTCTGACCTCAGGGACAACCTCTACCAGCTGGCGACTTCTGTTTGCTGTAATAAATAAGCATGTGTTTGCTGTAAACAATACACTATTTCATTAAAAGGTGAATGGTATGATACATTTAATGTATTGATTATTAAAATAACTTGTCAATAGGCACAGGTAAATTACTACCACAATAATTATTGATAAAATTCTCAGTCAGTTAAAAACTCCCTTTAAACTGAGTAAACTGGGTGTTTTTGTCCATGTAAATGGATTGAGCCCTAGACCTCTGTCACTGGAATGCACATACTACAACCTGGACACTAACTTGGCTATGCTGTTGGACTCCATCGGATCCTAAATCTACTGACTTTTCAGCTGAATACGAAGGACTTTTCCGTTGCTTACATCTGACAGAATTTACTGAGAGATGTCAAGGTTTATATCAGCAGTAAAACGTTGGTAGTGTGTATATATATGGATAATAACTGATGGACAGTTGGAACCAAGTCTTAGTCCAGGATTGGGAGTAAATTGAACCTACAGTGATTTTTAAACTAATTGAGAATTTTATCAATTATTGTTAAGAATATTAGACTGTAAGCTCCAATGGGGCAGGGACTAATATGAATAATGCAACACTGTATGTATAAGTGTTTTTCTGCATGTTAGTAAGTGTAGACTGTAAGCTCCTTTGGGGCAGGGACTAAAACAAGTAATGCATGACTATGTATGAGTGTGTTTCTGCATGTTATGATATCTCCTGCATTATTTTTGTAATGAATTGCAACAATACTTAATTCTTAAAAGGTAAGTATAAATATTCATTCTTTGCTGCCTGATTGTCCGTCAAGCCGTGCTCATCTTGGATCCTGAGCTCAAATCCAAAGTTCTTCCATCTGATGTGACCATGGCTATGATGACCTTCTGACCTCAGGGACAACCTCTACCAGCTGGCGACTTATGGTTGATGTAATAAATAAGCATGTGTTTGCTGTAAACAATACACTATTTCATTAAAAGGTGAATGGTATGTTAAATTTAATGTATTGATTATTAAAATAACTTGTCAATAGGCACAGGTAAATTACTACCACAATAATTATTGATAAAATTCTCAGTCAGTTAAAAACTCCCTTTAAACTGAGTAAACTGGGTGTTTTTGCCCATGTAAATGGATTGAGCCCTAGACCTCTGTCACTGGAATGCACATACTACAACATGGACACTAACTTGGCCATGCTGTTGGACTCCATCGGATCCTAAATCTACTGACTTTTCAGCTGAATACGTAGGACTTTTCCGTTGCTTACATCTGACAGAATTTACTGAGAGATGTCAAGGTTTATATCAGCAGTAAAACGTTGGTAGTGTGTATATATATGGATAATAACTGATGGACAGTTGGAACCAAGTCTTAGTCCAGGATTGGGAGTAAATTGAACCTACAGTGATTTTTAAACTAATTGAGAATTTTATCAATTATTATTGTTAGGAATATTAGACTGTAAGCTCCAATGGGGCAGGGACTAATATGAATAATGCAACACTGTATGTATAAGTGTGTTTCTGCATGTTAGTAAGTGTAGACTGTAAGCTCCTTTGGGGCAGGGACTAAAACAAGTAATGCATGACTGTATGTATGAGTGTGTTTCTGCATGTTAGTAAGTGTAGACTGTAAGCTCCTTTGGGGCAGAGACTGATATGGATGACTTGTATTTTCTTTACAGCACTGTGTTAATGTCTAGCACAATAAAAAAAATGTAATAATAAATATGCATGTATATCATGAACATATTATCACGCCTTTATGTTCTTTTTTCTGGTGGACATTCTCTATGATGGAATTATGATACCACAGCAATGCCAGCTACATCTCTGGTCTTCAGCGAGGTCATTTTCCTACCAAACATCTACTGAAATAGAAGAGCATGACTAGTTGAGTTGAGAAAGGTAATTAATATTATTATTAATTACTGATAACTCTTAGGCTAGACTTTAGCTCTACACCTGTAGAGGCGCGATAATATGTTCCTGATATACATGGATATTTATTATTTACTGTATGAATATTTGCTTTAGACTCTGTGCCATAAAGTGTTTTCAGATATTGATGAATTTTAGTCCTCTTGCTATTGTATGGGGACATTGACCCAGATCAGAACTGAACATGGAGCATGAGATATCTATGATATCTCCTGCATTATTTTTGTAATGAATTGCAACAATACTTGATTCTTAAAAGGTAAGTATAAATATTCATTCTTTGCTGCCTGATTGTCCTTCAAGCCGTTGCCATCTTGGATCCTGAGCTCAAATCCAAAGTGCTTCCATCTGCTGTGACCATGGCTATGATGACCTTCTGACCTCAGGGACAACCTCTACCAGCTGGCGACTTCTGTTTGCCGTAATAAATAAGCATGTGTTTGCTGTAAACAATACACTATTTCATTAAAAGGTGAATGGTATGTTAAAATTAAATCTATTGATTATTAAAATAACTTGTCAATAGGCACTGGTAAATTACTACCTCAATAATTATTGATAAAATTCTCAGTCAGTTAAAAACTCCCTTTAAACTGAGTAAACTGGGTGTTTTTGCCCATGTAAATGGATTGAGCCCTAGACCTATGTCACTGGAATGCACATACTACAACCTGGACACTAACTTGGCCATGCTGTTGGACTCCATCGGATCCTAAATCTACTGACTTTTCAGCTGAATACGAAGGACTTTTCCGTTGCTTACATCTGACAGAATTTACTGAGAGATGTCAAGGTTTATATCAGCAGTAAAACGTTGGTAGTGTGTATATATATGGATAATAACTGATGGACAGTTGGAACCAAGTCTTAGTCCAGGATTGGGAGTAAATTGAACCTACAGTGATTTTTAAACTAATTGAGAATTTTATAAATTATTATTGTTAGGAATATTAGACTGTAAGCTCCAATGGGGCAGGGACTAATATGAATAATGCAACACTGTATGTATAAGTGTGTTTCTGCATGTTAGTAAGTGTAGACTGTAAGCTCCTTTGGGGCAGGGACTAAAACAAGTAATGCATGACTGTATGTATGAGTGTGTTTCTGCATGTTAGTAAGTGTAGACTGTAAGCTCCTTTGGGGCAGAGACTGATATGGATGACTTGTATTTTCTTTACAGCACTGTGTTAATGTCTAGCACAATAAAAAAAATGTAATAATAAATATGCATGTATATCATGAACATATTATCACGCCTTTATGTTCTTTTTTCTGGTGGACATTCTCTATGATGGAATTATGATACCACAGCAATGCCAGCTACATCTCTGGTCTTCAGCGAGGTCATTTTCCTACCAAACATCTACTGAAATAGAAGAGCATGACTAGTTGAGCTGAGAAAGGTAATTAATATTATTATTAATTACTGATAACTCTCAGGCTAGACTTTAGCTCTAGACCTGTAGAGGCGCGATAATATGTTCCTGATATACATGGATATTTATTATTTACTGTATGAATATTTGCTTTGGACTCTGTGCCATAAAGTGTTTTCAGATATTGATGAATTTTAGTCCTCTTGCTATTGTATGGGGACATTGACCCAGATCAGAACTGAACATGGAGCATGAGATATCTATGATATCTCCTGCATTATTTTTGTAATGAATTGCAACAATACTTGATTCTTAAAAGGTAAGTATAAATATTCATTCTTTGCTGCCTGATTGTCCTTCAAGCCGTGGCCATCTTGGATCCTGAGCTCAAATCCAAAGTGCTTCCATCTGCTGTGACCATGGCTATGATGACCTTCTGACCTCAGGGACAACCTCTACCAGCTGGCGACTTCTGTTTGCCGTAATAAATAAGCATGTGTTTGCTGTAAACAATACACTATTTCATTAAAAGGTGAATGGTATGTTAAAATTAAATCTATTGATTATTAAAATAACTTGTCAATAGGCACAGGTAAATTACTACCTCAATAATTATTGATAAAATTCTCAGTCAGTTAAAAACTCCCTTTAAACTGAGTAAACTGGGTGTTTTTGCCCATGTAAATGGATTGAACCCTAGACCTCTGTCACTGGAATGCACATACTACAACCTGGACACTAACTTGGCCATGCTGTTGGACTCCATCGGATCCTAAATCTACTGACTTTTCAGCTGAATACGAAGGACTTTTCCGTTGCTTACATATGACAGAATTTACTGAGAGATGTCAAGGTTTATATCAGCAGTAAAACGTTGGTAGTGTGTATATATATATGGATAATAACTGATGGACAGTTGGAACCAAGTCTTAGTCCAGGATTGGGAGTAAATTGAACCTACAGTGATTTTTAAACTAATTGAGAATTTTATCAATTATTATTGTTAGGAATATTAGACTGTAAGCTCCAATGGGGCAGGGACTAATATGAATAATGCAACACTGTATGTATAAGTGTGTTTCTGCATGTTAGTAAGTGTAGACTGTAAGCTCCTTTGGGGCAGGGACTAAAACAAGTAATGCATGACTGTATGTATGAGTGTGTTTCTGCATGTTAGTAAGTGTAGACTGTAAGCTCCTTTGGGGCAGAGACTGATATGGATGACTTGTATTTTCTTTACAGCACTGTGTTAATGTCTAGCACAATAAAAAAAAATGTAATAATAAATATGCATGTATATCATGAACATATTATCGCGCCTTTATGTTCTTTTTTCAGGTGGACATTCTCTATGATGGAATTATGATACCACAGCAATGCCAGCTACATCTCTGGTCTTCAGCGAGGTCATTTTCCTACCAAACATCTACTGAAATAGAAGAGCATGACTAGTTGAGCTGAGAAAGGTAATTAATATTATTATTAATTACTGATAACTCTCAGGCTAGACTTTAGCTCTAGACCTGTAGAGGCGCGATAATATGTTCCTGATATACATGGATATTTATTATATACTGTATGAATATTTGCTTTAGACTCTGTGCCATAAAGTGTTTTCAGATATTGATGAATTTTAGTCCTCATGCTATTGTATGGGGACATTGACCCAGATCAGAACTGAACATGGAGCATGAGATATCTATGATATCTCCTGCATTATTTTTGTAATGAATTGCAACAATACTTGATTCTTAAAAGGTAAGTATAAATATTCATTATTTGCTGCCTGATTGTCCTTCAAGCCGTGGCCATCTTGGATCCTGAGCTCAAATCCAAAGTGCTTCCATCTGCTGTGACCATGGCTATGATGACCTTCTGACCTCAGGGACAACCTCTACCAGCTGGCAACTTCTGTTTGCCGTAATAAATAAGCATGTGTTTGCTGTAAACAATACACTATTTCATTAAAAGGTGAATGGTAGGTTAAATTTAAATCTATTGATTATTAAAATAACTTGTCAATAGGCACAGGTAAATTACTACCTCAATAATTATTGATAAAATTCTCAGTCAGTTAAAAACTCCCTTTAAACTGAGTAAACTGGGTGTTTTTGCCCATGTAAATGGATTGAGCCCTAGACCTATGTCACTGGAATGCATATACTACAACCTGGACACTAACTTGGCCATGCTGTTGGACTCCATCGGATCCTAAATCTACTGACTTTTCAGCTGAATACGAAGGACTTTTCCGTTGCTTACATCTGACAGAATTTACTGAGAGATGTCAAGGTTTATATCAGCAGTAAAACGTTGGTAGTGTGTATATATATGTATAATAACTGATGGACAGTTGGAACCAAGTCTTAGTCCAGGATTGGGAGTAAATTGAACCTACAGTGATTTTTAAACTAATTGAGAATTTTATCAATTATTATTGTTAGGAATATTAGACTGTAAGCTCCAATGGGGCAGGGACTAATATGAATAATGCAACACTGTATGTATAAGTGTGTTTCTGCATGTTAGTAAGTGTAGACTGTAAGCTCCTTTGGGGCAGGGACTAAAACAAGTAATGCATGACTGTATGTATGAGTGTGTTTCTGCATGTTATGATATCTCCTGCATTATTTTTGTAATGAATTGCAACAATACTTAATTCTTAAAAGGTAAGTATAAATATTCATTCTTTGCTGCCTGATTGTCCTTCAAGCCGTGCTCATCTTGGATCCTGAGCTCAAATCCAAAGTGCTTCCATCTGATGTGACCATGGCTATGATGACCTTCTGACCTCAGGGACAACCTCTACCAGCTGGCGACTTCTGTTTGCTGTAATAAATAAGCATGTGTTTGCTGTAAACAATACACTATTTCATTAAAAGGTGAATGGTATGTTACATTTAATGTATTGATTATTAAAATAACTTGTCAATAGGCACAGGTAAATTACTACCACAATAATTATTGATAAAATTCTCAGTCAGTTAAAAACTCCCTTTAAACTGAGTAAACTGGGTGTTTTTGTCCATGTAAATGGATTGAGCCCTAGACCTCTGTCACTGGAATGCACATACTACAACCTGGACACTAACTTGGCCATGCTGTTGGACTCCATCGGATCCTAAATCTACTGACTTTTCAGCTGAATACGAAGGACTTTTCCGTTGCTTACATCTGACAGAATTTACTGAGAGATGTCAAGGTTTATATCAGCAGTAAAACGTTGGTAGTGTGTATATATATGGATAATAACTGATGGACAGTTGGAACCAAGTCTTAGTCCAGGATTGGGAGTAAATTGAACCTACAGTGATTTTTAAACTAATTGAGAATTTTATCACTTATTATTGTTAGGAATATTAGACTGTAAGCTCCAATGGGGCAGGGACTAATATGAATAATGCAACACTGTATGTATAAGTGTGTTTCTGCATGTTAGTAAGTGTAGACTGTAAGCTCCTTTGGGGCAGGGACTAAAACAAGTAATGCATGACTGTATGTATGAGTGTGTTTCTGCATGTTATGATATCTCCTGCATTATTTTTGTAATGAATTGCAACAATACTTAATTCTTAAAAGGTAAGTATAAATATTCATTCTTTGCTGCCTGATTGTCCGTCAAGCCGTGCTCATCTTGGATCCTGAGCTCAAATCCAAAGTTCTTCCATCTGATGTGACCATGGCTATGATGACCTTCTGACATCAGGGACAACCTCTACCAGCTGGCGACTTATGGTTGCCGTAATAAATAAGCATGTGTTTGCTGTAAACAATACACTATTTCATTAAAAGGTGAATGGTATGTTAAAATTAAATCTATTGATTATTAAAATAACTTGTCAATAGGCACAGGTAAATTACTACCACAATAATTATTGATAAAATTCTCAGTCAGTTAAAAACTCCCTTTAAACTGAGTAAACTGGGTGTTTTTGCCCATGTAAATGGATTGAGCCCTAGACCTATGTCACTGGAATGCACATACTACAACCTGGACACTAACTTGATCATGCTGTTGGACTCCATCGGATCCTAAATCTACTGACTTTTCAGCTGAATACGAAGGACTTTTCCGTTGCTTACATCTGACAGAATTTACTGAGAGATGTCAAGGTTTATATCAGCAGTAAAACGTTGGTAGTGTGTATATAAATTGGTAATAACTGATGGACAGTTGGAACCAAGTCTTAGTCCAGGATTGGGAGTAAATTGAACCTACAGTGATTTTTGAACTAATTGAGAATTGTATTAATTATTATTGTTAAGAATATTAGACTGTAAGCTCCAATGGGGCAGGTACTAATATGAATAATGCAACACTGTATGTATAAGTGTGTTTCTGCATGTTAGTAAGTGTAGACTGTAAGCTCCTTTGGGGCAGGGACTAAAACAAGTAATACATCACTGTATGTATGAGTGTGTTTCTGCATGTTAGTAAGTGTAGACTGTAAGCTCCTTTGGGGCAGAGACTGATATGGATGACTTGTATTTTCTTTACAGCACTGTGTTAATGTCTAGCTCAATAAAAAAACACAGTAATAATAAATATGCATGTATATCATGAACATATTATCGCGCCTTTATGTTCTTTTTTCAGGTGGACATTCTCTATGATGGAATTATGATACCACAGCCATGCCAGCTACATCTCTGGTCTTCAGCGAGGTCATTTTCCTACCAAACATCTACTGAAATAGAAGAGCATGACTAGTTGAGCTGAGAAAGGTAATTAATATTATTATTAATTACTGATAACTCTCAGGCTAGACTTTAGCTCTAGACCTGTAGAGGCGCGATAATATGTTCCTGATATACATGGATATTTATTATTTACTGTATGAATATTTGCTTTAGACTCTGTGCCATAAAGTGTTTTCAGATATTGATGAATTTTAGTCCTCATGCTATTGTATGGGGACATTGACCCAGATCAGAACTGAACATGGAGCATGAGATATCTATGATATCTCCTGCATTATTTTTGTAATGAATTGCAACAATACTTGATTCTTAAAAGGTAAGTATAAATATTCATTCTTTGCTGCCTGATTGTCCTTCAAGCCGTGGCCATCTTGGATCCTGAGCTCAAATCCAAAGTGCTTCCATCTGCTGTGACCATGGCTATGATGACCTTCTGACCTCAGGGACAACCTCTACCAGCTGGCGACTTCTGTTTGCCGTAATAAATAAGCATGTGTTTGCTGTAAACAATACACTATTTCATTAAAAGGTGAATGGTATGTTAAAATTAAATCTATTGATTATTAAAATAACTTGTCAATAGGCACAGGTAAATTACTACCTCAATAATTATTGATAAAATTCTCAGTCAGTTAAAAACTCCCTTTAAACTGAGTAAACTGGGTGTTTTTGCCCATGTAAATGGATTGAGCCCTAGACCTATGTCACTGGAATGCACATACTACAACCTGGACACTAACTTGGCCATGCTGTTGGACTCCATCGGATCCTAAATCTACTGACTTTTCAGCTGAATACGAAGGACTTTTCCGTTGCTTACATCTGACAGAATTTACTGAGAGATGTCAAGGTTTATATCAGCAGTAAAACATTGGTAGTGTGTATATATATGGATAATAACTGATGGACAGTTGGAACCAAGTCTTAGTCCAGGATTGGAAGTAAATTGAACCTACAGTGATTTTTAAACTAATTGAGAATTTTATCAATTATTATTGTTAGGAATATTAGACTGTAAGCTCCAATGGGGCAGGGACTAATATGAATAATGCAACACTGTATGTATAAGTGTGTTTCTGCATGTTAGTAAGTGTAGACTGTAAGCTCCTTTGGGGCAGGGACTAAAACAAGTAATGCATGACTGTATGTATGAGTGTGTTTCTGCATGTTAGTAAGTGTAGACTGTAAGCTCCTTTGGGGCAGAGACTGATATGGATGACTTGTATTTTCTTTACAGCACTGTGTTAATGTCTAGCACAATAAAAAAAAATGTAATAATAAATATGCATGTATATCATGAACATATTATCGCGCCTTTATGTTCTTTTTTCAGGTGGACATTCTCTATGATGGAATTATGATACCACAGCAATGCCAGCTACATCTCTGGTCTTCAGCGAGGTCATTTTCCTACCAAACATCTACTGAAATAGAAGAGCATGACTAGTTGAGCTGAGAAAGGTAATTAATATTATTATTAATTACTGATAACTCTCAGGCTAGACTTTAGCTCAAGACCTGTAGAGGCGCGATAATATGTTCCTGATATACATGGATATTTATTATTTACTGTATGAATATTTGCTTTAGACTCTGTGCCATAAAGTGTTTTCAGATATTGATGAATTTTAGTCCTCATGCTATTGTATGGGGACATTGACCCAGATCAGAACTGAACATGGAGCATGAGATATCTATGATATCTCCTGCATTATTTTTGTAATGAATTGCAACAATACTTGATTCTTAAAAGGTAAGTATAAATATTCATTCTTTGCTGCCTGATTGTCCTTCAAGCCGTGGCCATCTTGGATCCTGAGCTCAAATCCAAAGTGCTTCCATCTGCTGTGACCATGGCTATGATGACCTTCTGACCTCAGGGACAACCTCTACCAGCTGGCGACTTTTGTTTGCCGTAATAAATAAGCATGTGTTTGCTGTAAACAATACACTATTTCATTAACAGGTGAATGGTATGTTAAAATTAAATCTATTGATTATTAAAATAACTTGTCAATAGGCACAGGTAAATTACTACCTCAATAATTATTGATAAAATTCTCAGTCAGTTAAAAACTCCCTTTAAACTGAGTAAACTGGGTGTTTTTGCCCATGTAAATGGATTGAGCCCTAGACCTATGTCACTGGAATGCACATACTACAACCTGGACACTAACTTGGCCATGCTGTTGGACTCCATCGGATCCTAAATCTACTGACTTTTCAGCTGAATACGAAGGACTTTTCCGTTGCTTACATCTGACAGAATTTACTGAGAGATGTCAAGGTTTATATCAGCAGTAAAACGTTGGTAGTGTGTGTATATATGGATAATAACTGATGGACAGTTGGAACCAAGTCTTAGTCCAGGATTGGGAGTAAATTGAACCTACAGTGATTTTTAAACTAATTGAGAATTTTATCAATTATTATTGTTAGGAATATTAGACTGTAAGCTCCAATGGGGCAGGGACTAATATGAATAATGCAACACTGTATGTATAAGTGTGTTTCTGCATGTTAGTAAGTGTAGACTGTAAGCTCCTTTGGGGCAGGGACTAAAACAAGTAATGCATGACTGTATGTATGAGTGTGTTTCTGCATGTTATGATATCTCCTGCATTATTTTTGTAATGAATTGCAACAATACTTAATTCTTAAAAGGTAAGTATAAATATTCATTCTTTGCTGCCTGATTGTCCTTCAAGCCGTGCTCATCTTGGATCCTGAGCTCAAATCCAAAGTGCTTCCATCTGATGTGACCATGGCTATGATGACCTTCTGACCTCAGGGACAACCTCTACCAGCTGGCGACTTCTGTTTGCTGTAATAAATAAGCATGTGTTTGCTGTAAACAATACACTATTTCATTAAAAGGTGAATGGTATGTTACATTTAATGTATTGATTATTAAAATAACTTGTCAATAGGCACAGGTAAATTACTACCACAATAATTATTGATAAAATTCTCAGTCAGTTAAAAACTCCCTTTAAACTGAGTAAACTGGGTGTTTTTGTCCATGTAAATGGATTGAGCCCTAGACCTCTGTCACTGGAATGCACATACTACAACCTGGACACTAACTTGGCTATGCTGTTGGACTCCATCGGATCCTAAATCTACTGACTTTTCAGCTGAATACGAAGGACTTTTCCGTTGCTTACATCTGACAGAATTTACTGAGAGATGTCAAGGTTTATATCAGCAGTAAAACGTTGGTAGTGTGTATATATATGGATAATAACTGATGGACAGTTGGAACCAAGTCTTAGTCCAGGATTGGGAGTAAATTGAACCTACAGTGATTTTTAAACTAATTGAGAATTTTATCAATTATTGTTAAGAATATTAGACTGTAAGCTCCAATGGGGCAGGGACTAATATGAATAATGCAACACTGTATGTATAAGTGTTTTTCTGCATGTTAGTAAGTGTAGACTGTAAGCTCCTTTGGGGCAGGGACTAAAACAAGTAATGCATGACTATGTATGAGTGTGTTTCTGCATGTTATGATATCTCCTGCATTATTTTTGTAATGAATTGCAACAATACTTAATTCTTAAAAGGTAAGTATAAATATTCATTCTTTGCTGCCTGATTGTCCGTCAAGCCGTGCTCATCTTGGATCCTGAGCTCAAATCCAAAGTTCTTCCATCTGATGTGACCATGGCTATGATGACCTTCTGACCTCAGGGACAACCTCTACCAGCTGGCGACTTATGGTTGATGTAATAAATAAGCATGTGTTTGCTGTAAACAATACACTATTTCATTAAAAGGTGAATGGTATGTTAAATTTAATGTATTGATTATTAAAATAACTTGTCAATAGGCACAGGTAAATTACTACCACAATAATTATTGATAAAATTCTCAGTCAGTTAAAAACTCCCTTTAAACTGAGTAAACTGGGTGTTTTTGCCCATGTAAATGGATTGAGCCCTAGACCTCTGTCACTGGAATGCACATACTACAACATGGACACTAACTTGGCCATGCTGTTGGACTCCATCGGATCCTAAATCTACTGACTTTTCAGCTGAATACGTAGGACTTTTCTGTTGCTTACATCTGACAGAATTTACTGAGAGATGTCAAGGTTTATATCAGCAGTAAAACGTTGGTAGTGTGTATATATATGGATAATAACTGATGGACAGTTGGAACCAAGTCTTAGTCCAGGATTGGGAGTAAATTGAACCTACAGTGATTTTTAAACTAATTGAGAATTTTATCAATTATTATTGTTAGGAATATTAGACTGTAAGCTCCAATGGGGCAGGGACTAATATGAATAATGCAACACTGTATGTATAAGTGTGTTTCTGCATGTTAGTAAGTGTAGACTGTAAGCTCCTTTGGGGCAGGGACTAAAACAAGTAATGCATGACTGTATGTATGAGTGTGTTTCTGCATGTTAGTAAGTGTAGACTGTAAGCTCCTTTGGGGCAGAGACTGATATGGATGACTTGTATTTTCTTTACAGCACTGTGTTAATGTCTAGCACAATAAAAAAAATGTAATAATAAATATGCATGTATATCATGAACATATTATCACGCCTTTATGTTCTTTTTTCTGGTGGACATTCTCTATGATGGAATTATGATACCACAGCAATGCCAGCTACATCTCTGGTCTTCAGCGAGGTCATTTTCCTACCAAACATCTACTGAAATAGAAGAGCATGACTAGTTGAGTTGAGAAAGGTAATTAATATTATTATTAATTACTGATAACTCTTAGGCTAGACTTTAGCTCTACACCTGTAGAGGCGCGATAATATGTTCCTGATATACATGGATATTTATTATTTACTGTATGAATATTTGCTTTAGACTCTGTGCCATAAAGTGTTTTCAGATATTGATGAATTTTAGTCCTCTTGCTATTGTATGGGGACATTGACCCAGATCAGAACTGAACATGGAGCATGAGATATCTATGATATCTCCTGCATTATTTTTGTAATGAATTGCAACAATACTTGATTCTTAAAAGGTAAGTATAAATATTCATTCTTTGCTGCCTGATTGTCCTTCAAGCCGTTGCCATCTTGGATCCTGAGCTCAAATCCAAAGTGCTTCCATCTGCTGTGACCATGGCTATGATGACCTTCTGACCTCAGGGACAACCTCTACCAGCTGGCGACTTCTGTTTGCCGTAATAAATAAGCATGTGTTTGCTGTAAACAATACACTATTTCATTAAAAGGTGAATGGTATGTTAAAATTAAATCTATTGATTATTAAAATAACTTGTCAATAGGCACTGGTAAATTACTACCTCAATAATTATTGATAAAATTCTCAGTCAGTTAAAAACTCCCTTTAAACTGAGTAAACTGGGTGTTTTTGCCCATGTAAATGGATTGAGCCCTAGACCTATGTCACTGGAATGCACATACTACAACCTGGACACTAACTTGGCCATGCTGTTGGACTCCATCGGATCCTAAATCTACTGACTTTTCAGCTGAATACGAAGGACTTTTCCGTTGCTTACATCTGACAGAATTTACTGAGAGATGTCAAGGTTTATATCAGCAGTAAAACGTTGGTAGTGTGTATATATATGGATAATAACTGATGGACAGTTGGAACCAAGTCTTAGTCCAGGATTGGGAGTAAATTGAACCTACAGTGATTTTTAAACTAATTGAGAATTTTATAAATTATTATTGTTAGGAATATTAGACTGTAAGCTCCAATGGGGCAGGGACTAATATGAATAATGCAACACTGTATGTATAAGTGTGTTTCTGCATGTTAGTAAGTGTAGACTGTAAGCTCCTTTGGGGCAGGGACTAAAACAAGTAATGCATGACTGTATGTATGAGTGTGTTTCTGCATGTTAGTAAGTGTAGACTGTAAGCTCCTTTGGGGCAGAGACTGATATGGATGACTTGTATTTTCTTTACAGCACTGTGTTAATGTCTAGCACAATAAAAAAAATGTAATAATAAATATGCATGTATATCATGAACATATTATCACGCCTTTATGTTCTTTTTTCTGGTGGACATTCTCTATGATGGAATTATGATACCACAGCAATGCCAGCTACATCTCTGGTCTTCAGCGAGGTCATTTTCCTACCAAACATCTACTGAAATAGAAGAGCATGACTAGTTGAGCTGAGAAAGGTAATTAATATTATTATTAATTACTGATAACTCTCAGGCTAGACTTTAGCTCTAGACCTGTAGAGGCGCGATAATATGTTCCTGATATACATGGATATTTATTATTTACTGTATGAATATTTGCTTTGGACTCTGTGCCATAAAGTGTTTTCAGATATTGATGAATTTTAGTCCTCTTGCTATTGTATGGGGACATTGACCCAGATCAGAACTGAACATGGAGCATGAGATATCTATGATATCTCCTGCATTATTTTTGTAATGAATTGCAACAATACTTGATTCTTAAAAGGTAAGTATAAATATTCATTCTTTGCTGCCTGATTGTCCTTCAAGCCGTGGCCATCTTGGATCCTGAGCTCAAATCCAAAGTGCTTCCATCTGCTGTGACCATGGCTATGATGACCTTCTGACCTCAGGGACAACCTCTACCAGCTGGCGACTTCTGTTTGCCGTAATAAATAAGCATGTGTTTGCTGTAAACAATACACTATTTCATTAAAAGGTGAATGGTATGTTAAAATTAAATCTATTGATTATTAAAATAACTTGTCAATAGGCACAGGTAAATTACTACCTCAATAATTATTGATAAAATTCTCAGTCAGTTAAAAACTCCCTTTAAACTGAGTAAACTGGGTGTTTTTGCCCATGTAAATGGATTGAACCCTAGACCTCTGTCACTGGAATGCACATACTACAACCTGGACACTAACTTGGCCATGCTGTTGGACTCCATCGGATCCTAAATCTACTGACTTTTCAGCTGAATACGAAGGACTTTTCCGTTGCTTACATATGACAGAATTTACTGAGAGATGTCAAGGTTTATATCAGCAGTAAAACGTTGGTAGTGTGTATATATATATGGATAATAACTGATGGACAGTTGGAACCAAGTCTTAGTCCAGGATTGGGAGTAAATTGAACCTACAGTGATTTTTAAACTAATTGAGAATTTTATCAATTATTATTGTTAGGAATATTAGACTGTAAGCTCCAATGGGGCAGGGACTAATATGAATAATGCAACACTGTATGTATAAGTGTGTTTCTGCATGTTAGTAAGTGTAGACTGTAAGCTCCTTTGGGGCAGGGACTAAAACAAGTAATGCATGACTGTATGTATGAGTGTGTTTCTGCATGTTAGTAAGTGTAGACTGTAAGCTCCTTTGGGGCAGAGACTGATATGGATGACTTGTATTTTCTTTACAGCACTGTGTTAATGTCTAGCACAATAAAAAAAAATGTAATAATAAATATGCATGTATATCATGAACATATTATCGCGCCTTTATGTTCTTTTTTCAGGTGGACATTCTCTATGATGGAATTATGATACCACAGCAATGCCAGCTACATCTCTGGTCTTCAGCGAGGTCATTTTCCTACCAAACATCTACTGAAATAGAAGAGCATGACTAGTTGAGCTGAGAAAGGTAATTAATATTATTATTAATTACTGATAACTCTCAGGCTAGACTTTAGCTCTAGACCTGTAGAGGCGCGATAATATGTTCCTGATATACATGGATATTTATTATATACTGTATGAATATTTGCTTTAGACTCTGTGCCATAAAGTGTTTTCAGATATTGATGAATTTTAGTCCTCATGCTATTGTATGGGGACATTGACCCAGATCAGAACTGAACATGGAGCATGAGATATCTATGATATCTCCTGCATTATTTTTGTAATGAATTGCAACAATACTTGATTCTTAAAAGGTAAGTATAAATATTCATTATTTGCTGCCTGATTGTCCTTCAAGCCGTGGCCATCTTGGATCCTGAGCTCAAATCCAAAGTGCTTCCATCTGCTGTGACCATGGCTATGATGACCTTCTGACCTCAGGGACAACCTCTACCAGCTGGCAACTTCTGTTTGCCGTAATAAATAAGCATGTGTTTGCTGTAAACAATACACTATTTCATTAAAAGGTGAATGGTAGGTTAAATTTAAATCTATTGATTATTAAAATAACTTGTCAATAGGCACAGGTAAATTACTACCTCAATAATTATTGATAAAATTCTCAGTCAGTTAAAAACTCCCTTTAAACTGAGTAAACTGGGTGTTTTTGCCCATGTAAATGGATTGAGCCCTAGACCTATGTCACTGGAATGCATATACTACAACCTGGACACTAACTTGGCCATGCTGTTGGACTCCATCGGATCCTAAATCTACTGACTTTTCAGCTGAATACGAAGGACTTTTCCGTTGCTTACATCTGACAGAATTTACTGAGAGATGTCAAGGTTTATATCAGCAGTAAAACGTTGGTAGTGTGTATATATATGTATAATAACTGATGGACAGTTGGAACCAAGTCTTAGTCCAGGATTGGGAGTAAATTGAACCTACAGTGATTTTTAAACTAATTGAGAATTTTATCAATTATTATTGTTAGGAATATTAGACTGTAAGCTCCAATGGGGCAGGGACTAATATGAATAATGCAACACTGTATGTATAAGTGTGTTTCTGCATGTTAGTAAGTGTAGACTGTAAGCTCCTTTGGGGCAGGGACTAAAACAAGTAATGCATGACTGTATGTATGAGTGTGTTTCTGCATGTTATGATATCTCCTGCATTATTTTTGTAATGAATTGCAACAATACTTAATTCTTAAAAGGTAAGTATAAATATTCATTCTTTGCTGCCTGATTGTCCTTCAAGCCGTGCTCATCTTGGATCCTGAGCTCAAATCCAAAGTGCTTCCATCTGATGTGACCATGGCTATGATGACCTTCTGACCTCAGGGACAACCTCTACCAGCTGGCGACTTCTGTTTGCTGTAATAAATAAGCATGTGTTTGCTGTAAACAATACACTATTTCATTAAAAGGTGAATGGTATGTTACATTTAATGTATTGATTATTAAAATAACTTGTCAATAGGCACAGGTAAATTACTACCACAATAATTATTGATAAAATTCTCAGTCAGTTAAAAACTCCCTTTAAACTGAGTAAACTGGGTGTTTTTGTCCATGTAAATGGATTGAGCCCTAGACCTCTGTCACTGGAATGCACATACTACAACCTGGACACTAACTTGGCCATGCTGTTGGACTCCATCGGATCCTAAATCTACTGACTTTTCAGCTGAATACGAAGGACTTTTCCGTTGCTTACATCTGACAGAATTTACTGAGAGATGTCAAGGTTTATATCAGCAGTAAAACGTTGGTAGTGTGTATATATATGGATAATAACTGATGGACAGTTGGAACCAAGTCTTAGTCCAGGATTGGGAGTAAATTGAACCTACAGTGATTTTTAAACTAATTGAGAATTTTATCACTTATTATTGTTAGGAATATTAGACTGTAAGCTCCAATGGGGCAGGGACTAATATGAATAATGCAACACTGTATGTATAAGTGTGTTTCTGCATGTTAGTAAGTGTAGACTGTAAGCTCCTTTGGGGCAGGGACTAAAACAAGTAATGCATGACTGT
Source organism: Crinia signifera (assembly GCF_055691185.1). Classification (NCBI taxonomy): domain Eukaryota; kingdom Metazoa; phylum Chordata; class Amphibia; order Anura; family Myobatrachidae; genus Crinia; species Crinia signifera. The sequence goes on along the minus strand of NC_139220.1, from coordinate 92,091,848 downwards.
ATGTATGAGTGTGTTTCTGCATGTTATGATATCTCCTGCATTATTTTTGTAATGAATTGCAACAATACTTAATTCTTAAAAGGTAAGTATAAATATTCATTCTTTGCTGCCTGATTGTCCGTCAAGCCGTGCTCATCTTGGATCCTGAGCTCAAATCCAAAGTTCTTCCATCTGATGTGACCATGGCTATGATGACCTTCTGACATCAGGGACAACCTCTACCAGCTGGCGACTTATGGTTGCCGTAATAAATAAGCATGTGTTTGCTGTAAACAATACACTATTTCATTAAAAGGTGAATGGTATGTTAAAATTAAATCTATTGATTATTAAAATAACTTGTCAATAGGCACAGGTAAATTACTACCACAATAATTATTGATAAAATTCTCAGTCAGTTAAAAACTCCCTTTAAACTGAGTAAACTGGGTGTTTTTGCCCATGTAAATGGATTGAGCCCTAGACCTATGTCACTGGAATGCACATACTACAACCTGGACACTAACTTGATCATGCTGTTGGACTCCATCGGATCCTAAATCTACTGACTTTTCAGCTGAATACGAAGGACTTTTCCGTTGCTTACATCTGACAGAATTTACTGAGAGATGTCAAGGTTTATATCAGCAGTAAAACGTTGGTAGTGTGTATATAAATTGGTAATAACTGATGGACAGTTGGAACCAAGTCTTAGTCCAGGATTGGGAGTAAATTGAACCTACAGTGATTTTTGAACTAATTGAGAATTGTATTAATTATTATTGTTAAGAATATTAGACTGTAAGCTCCAATGGGGCAGGTACTAATATGAATAATGCAACACTGTATGTATAAGTGTGTTTCTGCATGTTAGTAAGTGTAGACTGTAAGCTCCTTTGGGGCAGGGACTAAAACAAGTAATACATCACTGTATGTATGAGTGTGTTTCTGCATGTTAGTAAGTGTAGACTGTAAGCTCCTTTGGGGCAGAGACTGATATGGATGACTTGTATTTTCTTTACAGCACTGTGTTAATGTCTAGCTCAATAAAAAAACACAGTAATAATAAATATGCATGTATATCATGAACATATTATCGCGCCTTTATGTTCTTTTTTCAGGTGGACATTCTCTATGATGGAATTATGATACCACAGCCATGCCAGCTACATCTCTGGTCTTCGGCGAGGTCATCTTCCTACCAAACATCTACTGAAATAGAAGAGCATGACTAGTTGAGCTGAGAAAGGTAATTAATATTATTATTAATTACTGATAACTTTCAGGCTAGACTTTAGCTCTAGACCTGTAGAGGCGCGATAATATGTTCCTGATATACATGGATATTTATTATATACTGTATGAATATTTGCTTTAGACTCTGTGCCATAAAGTGTTTTTAGATATTGATGAATTTTAGTCCTCATGCTATTGTATGGGGACATTGACCCAGATCAGAACTGAACATGGAGCATGAGATATCTATGATATCGCCTGCATTATTTTTGTAATGAATTGCAACAATACTTGATTCTTAAAAGGTAAGTATAAATATTCATTCTTTGCTGCCTGATTGTTCTTCAAGCCGTGGCCATCTTGGATCCTGAGCTCAAATCCAAAGTGCTTCCATCTGCTGTGACCATGGCTATGATGACCTTCTGACCTTAGGGACAACCTCTACCAGCTGGCGACTTCTGTTTGCCGTAATAAATAAGCATGTGTTTGCTGTAAACAATATACTATTTCATTAAAAGGTGAATGGTATGTTAAAATTAAATCTATTGATTATTAAAATAACTTGTCAATAGGCATAGGTAAATTACTACCACAATAATTATTGATTAAATTCTCAGTCAGTTAAAAACTTCCTTTAAACTGAGTAAACTGGGTGTTTTTGCCCATGTAAATGGATTGAGCCCTAGACCTATGTCACTGGAATGCACATACTACAACCTGGACACTAACTTGGCCATGCTGTTGGACTCCATCGGATCCTAAATCTACTGACTTTTCAGCTGAATACGAAGGACTTTTCCGTTACTTACATCTGACAGAATTTACTGAGAGATGTCAAGGTTTATATCAGCAGTAAAACGTTGGTAGTGTGTATATATATGGATAATAACTGATGGACAGTTGGAACCAAGTCTTAGTCCAGGATTGGGAGTAAATTGAACCTACAGTGATTTTTAAACCAATTGAGAATTTTATCAATTATTATTGTTAGGAATATTAGACTGCAAGCTCCAATGGGGCAGGGACTAATATGAATAATGCAACACTGTATGTATAAGTGTGTTTCTGCATGTTAGTAAGTGTAGACTGTAAGCTCCTTTGTGGCAGGGACTAAAACAAGTAATGCATGACTGTATGTATGAGTGTGTTTCTGCATGTTATGATATCTCCTGCATTATTTTTGTAATGAATTGCAACAATACTTAATTCTTAAAAGGTAAGTAAAAATATTCATTCTTTGCTGCCTGATTGTCCTTCAAGCCGTGGCCATCTTGGATCCTGAGCTCAAATCCAAAGTGCTTCCATCTGATGTGACCATGGCTATGATGACCTTCTGACCTCAGGGACAACCTCTACCAGCTGGCGAATTCTGCTTGCTGTAATAAATAAGCATGTGTTTGCTGTAAACAATACACTATTTCATTAAAAGGTGAATGGTATGTTAAAATTAAATCTATTGATTATTAAAATAACTTGTCAATAGGCACAGGTAAATTACTACCACAATAATTATTGATAAAATTCTCAGTCAGTTAAAAACTCCCTTTAAACTGAGTAAACTGGGTGTTTTTGCCCATGTAAATGGATTGAGCCCTAGACCTATGTCACTGGAATGCACATACTACAACCTGGACACTAACTTGACCATGCTGTTGGACTCCATTGGATCCTAAATCTACTGACTTTTCAGCTGAATACGAAGGACTTTTCCGTTGCTTACATCTGACAGAATTTACTGAGAGATGTCAAGGTTTATATCAGCAGTAAAACGTTGGTAGTGTGTATATATATGGATAATAACTGATGGACAGTTGGAACCAAGTCTTAGTCAAGGATTGGGAATAAATTGAACCTACAGTGATTTTTAAACTAATTGAGAATTTTATAAATTATTATTGTTAAGAATATTAGACTGTAAGCTCCAATGGGGCAGGTACTAATATGAATAATGCAACACTGTATGTATAAGTGTGTTTCTGCATGTTAGTAAGTGTAGACTGTAAGCTCCTTTGGGGCAGGACTAAAACAAGTAATACATCACTGTATGTATGAGTGTGTTTCTGCATGTTAGTAAGTGTAGACTGTAAGCTCCTTTGGGGCAGAGACTGATATGGATGACTTGTATTTTCTTTACAGCACTGTGTTAATGTCTAGCTCAATAAAAAAACACAGTAATAATAAATATGCATGTATATCATGAACATATTATCGCGCCTTTATGTTCTTATTTCAGGTGGACATTCTCTATGATGGAATTATGATACCACAGCCATGCCAGCTACATCTCTGGTCTTCGGCGAGGTCATCTTCCTACCAAACATCTACTGAAATAGAAGAGCATGACTAGTTGAGCTGAGAAAGGTAATTAATATTATTATTAATTACTGATAACTTTCAGGCTAGACTTTAGCTCTAGACCTGTAGAGGCGCGATAATATGTTCCTGATATACATGGATATTTATTATATACTGTATGAATATTTGCTTTAGACTCTGTGCCATAAAGTGTTTTCAGATATTGATGAATTTTAGTCCTCATGCTATTGTATGGGGACATTGACCCAGATCAGAACTGAACATTGAGCATGAGATATCTATGATATCGCCTGCATTATTTTTGTAATGAATTGCAACAATACTTGATTCTTAAAAGGTAAGTATAAATATTCATTCTTTGCTGCCTGATTGTTCTTCAAGCCGTGGCCATCTTGGATCCTGAGCTCAAATCCAAAGTGCTTCCATCTGCTGTGACCATGGCTATGATGACCTTCTGACCTCAGGGACAACCTCTACCAGCTGGCGACTTCTGTTTGCCGTAATAAATAAGCATGTGTTTGCTGTAAACAATATACTATTTCATTAAAAGGTGAATGGTATGTTAAAATTAAATCTATTGATTTTTAAAATAACTTGTCAATAGGCATAGGTAAATTACTGCCACAATAATTATTGATAAAATTCTCAGTCAGTTAAAAACTTCCTTTAAACTGAGTAAACTTGGTGTTTTTGCCCATGTAAATGGATTGAGCCCTAGACCTATGTCACTGGAATGCACATACTACAACCTGGACACTAACTTGGCCATGCTGTTGGACTCCATCGGATCCTAAATCTACTGACTTTTCAGCTGAATACGAAGGACTTTTCCGTAACTTACATCTGACAGAATTTACTGAGAGATGTCAAGGTTTATATCAGCAGTAAAACGTTGGTAGTGTGTATATATATGGATAATAACTGATGGACAGTTGGAACCAAGTCTTAGTCCAGGATTGGGAGTATATTGAACCTACAGTGTTTTTGAAACTAATTGAAAATTTTATCAATTATTATTGTTAGGAATATTAGACTGCAAGCTCCAATGGGGCAGGGACTAATATGAATAATGCAACACTGTATGTATAAGTGTGTTTCTGCATGTTAGTAAGTGTAGACTGTAAGCTCCTTTGTGGCAGGGACTAAAACAAGTAATGCATGACTGTATGTATGAGTGTGTTTCTGCATGTTATGATATCTCCTGCATTATTTTTGTAATGAATTGCAACAATTCTTAATTCTTAAAAGGTAAGTAAAAATATTCATTCTTTGCTGCCTGATTGTCCTTCAAGCCGTGGCCATCTTGGATCCTGAGCTCAAATCCAAAGTGCTTCCATCTGATGTGACCATGGCTATGATGACCTTCTGACCTCAGGGACAACCTCTACCAGCTGGCGAATTCTGCTTGCTGTAATAAATAAGCATGTGTTTGCTGTAAACAATACACTATTTCATTAAAAGGTGAATGGTATGTTAAAATTAAATCTATTGATTATTAAAATAACTTGTCAATAGGCACAGGTAAATTACTACCACAATAATTATTGATAAAATTCTCAGTCAGTTAAAAACTCCCTTTAAACTGAGTAAACTGGGTGTTTTTGCCCATGTAAATGGATTGAGCCCTAGACCTATGTCACTGGAATGCACATACTACAACCTGGACACTAACTTGACCATGCTGTTGGACTCCATTGGATCCTAAATCTACTGACTTTTCAGCTGAATACGAAGTACTTTTCCGTTGCTTACATCTGACAGAATTTACTGAGAGATGTCAAGGTTTATATCAGCAGTAAAACGTTGGTAGTGTGTATATATATGGATAATAACTGATGGACAGTTGGAACCAAGTCTTAGTCAAGGATTGGGAATACATTGAACCTACAGTGATTTTTAAACTAATTGAGAATTTTATCAATTATTATTGTTAGGAATATTAGACTGTAAGCTCCAGTGGGGCAGGGACTAATATGAATAATGCAACACTGTATGTATAAGTGTGTTTCTGCATGTTAGTAAGTGTAGACTGTAAGCTCCTTTGTGGCAGGGACTAAAACAAGTAATGCATGACTGTATGTATGAGTGTGTTTCTGCATGTTATGATATCTCCTGCATTATTTTTGTAATGAATTGCAACAATACTTAATTCTTAAAAGGTAAGTATAAATATTCATTCTTTGCTGCCTGATTGTCCTTCAAGCCGTGGCCATCTTGGATCCTGAGCTCAAATCCAAAGTGCTTCCATCTGATGTGACCATGGCTATGATGACCTTCTGACCTCAGGGACAACCTCTACCAGCTGGCGAATTCTGTTTGCTGTAATAAATAAGCATGTGTTTGCTGTAAACAATATACTATTTAATTAAAAGGTGAATGGTATGTTAAAATTAAATCTATTGATTATTAAAATAACTTGTCAATAGGCATAGGTAAATTACTACCACAATAATTATTGATAAAATTCTCAGTCAGTTAAAAACTTCCTTTAAACTGAGTAAACTGGGTGTTTTTGCCCATGTAAATGGATTGAGCCCTAGACCTATGTCACTGGAATGCACATATTACAACCTGGACACTAACTTGGCCATGCAGTTGGACTCCATCGGATCCTAAATCTACTGACTTTTCAGCTGAATACGAAGGACTTTTCCGTTACTTACATCTGACAGAATTTACTGAGAGATGTCAAGGTTTATATCAGCAGTAAAACGTTGGTAGTGTATATATATATGGATAATAACTGATGGACAGTTGGAACCAAGTCTTAGTCCAGGATTGGGAGTAAATTGAAGCTACAGTGATTTTTAAACTAATTGAGAATTTTATCAATTATTATTGTTAGGAATATTAGACTGCAAGCTCCAATGGGGCAGGGACTAATATGAATAATGCAACACTGTATGTATAAGTGTGTTTCTGCATGTTAGTAAGTGTAGACTGTAAGCTCCTTTGTGGCAGGGACTAAAACAAGTAATGCATGACTGTATGTATGAGTGTGTTTCTGCATGTTAGTAAGTGTAGACTGTAAGCTCCTTTGGGGCAGAGACTGATATGGATGACTTGTATTTTCTTTACAGCACTGTGTTAATGTCTAGCTCAATAAAAAAACACAGTAATAATAAATATGCATGTATATCATGAACATATTATCGCGCCTTTATGTTCTTTTTTCAGGTGGACATTCTCTATGATGGAATTATGATACCACAGCCATGCCAGCTACATCTCTGGTCTTCGGCGAGGTCATCTTCCTACCAAACATCTACTGAAATAGAAGAGCATGACTAGTTGAGCTGAGAAAGGTAATTAATATTATTATTAATTACTGATAACTTTCAGGCTAGACTTTAGCTCTAGACCTGTAGAGGCGCGATAATATGTTCCTGATATACATGGATATTTATTATATACTGTATGAATATTTGCTTTAGACTCTGTGCCATAAAGTGTTTTCAGATATTGATGAATTTTAGTCCTCATGCTATTGTATGGGGACATTGACCCAGATCAGAACTGAACATGGAGCATGAGATATCTATGATATCTCCTGCATTATTTTTGTAATGAATTGCAACAATACTTGATTCTTAAAAGGTAAGTATAAATATTCATTCTTTGCTGCCTGATTGTTCTTCAAGCCGTGGCCATCTTGGATCCTGAGCTCAAATCCAAAGTGCTTCCATCTGCTGTGACCATGGCTATGATGACCTTCTGACCTCAGGGACAACCTCTACCAGCTGGCGACTTCTGTTTGCCGTAATAAATAAGCATGTGTTTGCTGTAAACAATATACTATTTCATTAAAAGGTGAATGGTATGTTAAAATTAAATCTATTGATTTTTCAAATAACTTGTCAATAGACATAGGTAAATTACTACCACAATAATTATTGATAAAATTCTCAGTCAGTTAAAAACTTCCTTTAAACTGAGTAAACTGGGTGTTTTTGCCCATGTAAATGGATTGAGCCCTAGACCTATGTCACTGGAATGCACATACTACAACCTGGACACTAACTTGGCCATGCTGTTGGACTCCATCGGATCCTAAATCTACTGACTTTTCAGCTGAATACAAAGGACTTTTCCGTTACTTACATCTGACAGAATTTACTGAGAGATGTCAAGGTTTATATCAGCAGTAAAACGTTGGTAGTGTGTGTATATATATGGATAATAACTGATGGACAGTTGGAACCAAGTCTTAGTCCAGGATTGGGAGTAAATTGAACCTACAGTGATTTTTAAACTAATTGAGAATTTTAGCAATTATTATTGTTAGGAATATTAGACTGCAAGCTCCAATGGGGCAGGGACTAATATGAATAATGCAACACTGTATGTATAAGTGTGTTTCTGCATGTTAGTAAGTGTAGACTGTAAGCTCCTTTGTGGCAGGGACTAAAACAAGTAATGCATGACTGTATGTATGAGTGTGTTTCTGCATGTTATGATATCTCCTGCATTATTTTTGTAATGAATTGCAACAATACTTAATTCTTAAAAGGTAAGTATAAATATTCATTCTTTGCTGCCTGATTGTCCTTCAAGCCGTGGCCATCTTGGATCCTGAGCTCAAATCCAAAGTGCTTCCATTTGATGTGACCATGGCTATGATGACCTTCTGACCTCAGGGACAACCTCTACCAGCTGGCGAATTCTGTTTGCTGTAATAAATAAGCATGTGTTTGCTGTAAACAATACACTATTTCATTAAAAGGTGAATGGTATGTTAAAATTAAATCTATTGATTATTAAAATAACTTGTCAATAGGCACAGGTAAATTACTACCACAATAATTATTGATAAAATTCTCAGTCAGTTAAAAACTCCCTTTAACCCCTTCATGACAGAGCCAGTTTGTGCCTTCATGACAGAGCCCTTTTTTTCAAATCTGACATGTCTCACTTAAGTGGGGATAACTTTTTTTTGCTTTTACTTATCCCAGTGATTTTGAGATTGTTTTCTCGTGACACATTGTACTTCAAGTTAGTGGTAAATTTTCGTCGATACAGTCTGTGTTTTTTTGTGAAAAATACCAAAATATCGTGAAAAAATGGAAAATTTAGCAATTTGCAAAATGTTAAATTTTCTGCTTGTGAGACAAATAATCATACCACTCAAAATAGTTAATAACTAACATAGACCATATGTCTACTTTATGTTTCCATCATTATTTCAACTTCCTTTTAATTTTTTTGGACACTAGGAGGCTTACAATATGAATAGCAAATTCTCAAATTTTCATGAAAATTTCAAACACTGATTTTTTTAGGGACCAGTTCAGTTCTGATGTGACTTTGAGGGACTTGTATGTGAGACACCCCCATAAATGATGCCATTTCAAAAACTGCACCCCTCACAGTATTCAAAACAGCATTTTGGAAGTTTGTTAACCCTTTAGGTGTTTCACAGGAATTAAAACAAAGTGTAGGTGAAATTTCAAAATTTCTTTTTTTTTGCAGAGTTTCAATTTTAATACATTTTTCTAACGAATACAATAGATTTTACTAGAGAAATGTGACTAAAAATTGATTCCCCCAATTCTTTTGTTTTCAAAAATATCCTATATGTGGCCCTAGTGTGCACGTTGACCAAACCACAGGCTTCATAATAGAAGGAGCACCTACTTGATTTTGGAGCCTCCTTTTTATGAGATTTTTTTTTAGGCACCATGTAGGTTTCTAGGCACCATAAGTGCTAAAAGTTAGGAACCTCCCCCACAAGTCACCCCATTTTGCAATCTACACCCCTCAGGGAATTCATCTAGGGGTATAGTGTACATTTCAAACCCCCAGGGGTTTCACCAATTTTGGTACAACTGGGATGTGAAAATGGAAAATTACATTTTTTTACACAAACATGCAGTTCTGGCTCAAAATTTTTCATTTTCACAAGGAATGAAGGAGACAAAGCACCCCAAAATCTGTGCCCCAATTTCTCCCGAGTACGGCAATGCCTCACATGTGACCAAAAAATACCAGTTGGGTGCATGGCAGGACTCAGAAGGGAAGGAGTGATTTTTGGATTTTGCAGCAAAGATTTTGGTGGAATGAATGGTGGGTGCTATGTTGCATTAGCAAGACTCCCAAAGCACCAATACAGTGGAACCGCCCCACAAGTCACCCCATTTTGCAAAGTACACCCCTCAGGGAATTAATCTAGGGGTATAGTGTACATTTCAAACCCCCAGGGGTTTCACCAATTTTGGTACAACTGGGATGTGAAAATGGAAAATTACATTTTTTTACACAAACATGCAGTTCTGGCTCAAAATTTTTCATTTTCACAAGGAATGAAGGAGACAAAGCACCCCAAAATCTGTGCCCCAATTTCTCCCGAGTACGGCAATGCCTCACATGTGACCAAAAAATACCAGTTGGGTGCATGGCAGGACTCAGAAGGGAAGGAGTGATTTTTGGATTTTGCAGCAAAGATTTTGGTGGAATGAATGGTGGGTGCTATGTTGCATTAGCAAGACTCCCAAAGCACCAATACAGTGGAACCCCCCCACAAGTCACCCCATTTTGCAAAGTACACCCCTCAGGGAATTCATCTAGGGGTATAGTGTACATTTCAAACCCCCAGGGGTTTCACCAATTTTGGTATAACTGGGATGTGAAAATGGAAAATTACATTTTTTTACACAAAAATGTACTTCTGGCTCAAAATTTTTCATTTTCACAAGGAATGAAGGAGACAAAGCACCCCAAAATCTGTGCCCCAATTTCTCCCGAGTACGGCAATGCCTCACATGTGACCAAAAAATACCAGTTGGGTGCATGGCAGGACTCAGAAGGGAAGGAGTGATTTTTGGATTTTGCAGCAAAGATTTTGGTGGAATGAATGGTGGGTGCTATGTTGCATTAGCAAGACTCCCAAAGCACCAATACAGTGGAACCCCCCCACAAGTCACCCCATTTTGCAAAGTACACCCCTCAGGGAATTCATCTAGGGGTATAGTGTACATTTCAAACCCCCAGGGGTTTCACCAATTTTGGTACAACTGGGATGTGAAAATGGAAAATTACATTTTTTTACACAAACATGCAGTTCTGGCTCAAAATTTTTCATTTTCACAAGGAATGAAGGAGACAAAGCACCCCAAAATCTGTGCCCCAATTTCTCCCGAGTACGGCAATGCCTCACATGTGACCAAAAAATACCAGTTGGGTGCATGGCAGGACTCAGAAGGGAAGGAGTGATTTTTGGATTTTGCAGCAAAGATTTTGGTGGAATGAATGGTGGGTGCTATGTTGCATTAGCAAGACTCCCAAAGCACCAATACAGTGGAACCCCCCCACAAGTCACCCCATTTTGCAAAGTACACCCCTCAGGGAATTCATCTAGGGGTATAGTGTACATTTCAAACCCCCAGGGGTTTCACCAATTTTGGTACAACTGGGATGTGAAAATGGAAAATTACATTTTTTTACACAAACATGCAATTCTGGCTCAAAATTTTTCATTTTCACAAGGAATGAAGGAGACAAAGCACCCCAAAATCTGTGCCCCAATTTCTCCCGAGTACGGCAATGCCTCACATGTGACCAAAAAATACCAGTTGGGTGCATGGCAGGACTTAGAAGGGAAGGAGTGATTTTTGGATTTTGCAGCTCAGATTCTGGTGGAATTTTGGTGGGTGCTATGTCGCATTAGCAAGACCCCCCAAGCACCAAGACAGTGGAACCCCCCCACAAGTGACCCCATTTTGCAAACTACACCCCTCAGGGAATACATCTAGGGGTATAGTGTACATTTCAAACCCCCAGGGGTTTCACCAATTTTGGTACAACTGGGATGTGAAAATGGAAAATTACATTTTTTTACACAAACATGCAGTTCTGGCTCAAAATTTTTCATTTTCACAAGGAATGAAGGAGACAAAGCACCCCAAAATCTGTGCCCCAATTTCTCCCGAGTACAGCAATGCCTCACATGTGACCAAAAAATACCAGTTGGGTGCATGGCAGGACTCAGAAGGGAAGGAGTGATTTTTGGATTTTGCAGCAAAGATTTTGGTGGAATGAATGGTGGGTGCTATGTTGCATTAGCAAGACTCCCAAAGCACCAATACAGTGGAACCCCCCCACAAGTCACCCCATTTTGCAAAGTACACCCCTCAGGGAATTCATCTAGGGGTATAGTGTACATTTCAAACCCCCAGGGGTTTCACCAATTTTGGTACAACTGGGATGTGAAAATGGAAAATTACATTTTTTTACACAAACATGCAGTTCTGGCTCAAAATTTTTCATTTTCACAAGGAATGAAGGAGACAAAGCACCCCAAAATCTGTGCCCCAATTTCTCCCGAGTACGGCAATGCCTCACGTGTGACCAAAAAATACCAGTTGGGTGCATGGCAGGACTCAGAAGGGAAGGAGTGATTTTTGGATTTTGCAGCACAGATTTTGGTGGAATGAATGGTGGGTGCTATGTTGCATTACCAATACAGTGGAACCCCCCCACAAGTGACCCCATTTTGCAAACTACACCCCTCAGGGAATTCATCCAGGGGTATAGTGTACATTTCAAACCCCCAGGGGTTTCATCAATTTTGGTACAACTGGGCAGTGAAAATGAAAAAAATACATTTTTTTACACAAAAATGTACTTCTGGCTCAAAATTTTTCATTTTCACAAGGAATGAAGGAGACAAAGCACCCCAAAATCTGTGCCCCCATTTCTCCAGAGTACGGCAATGCCTCACATGTGACCAAAAAATACCAGTTGGGTGCATGGCAGGACTCAGAAGGGAAGGAGTGATTTTTGGATTTTGCAGCACAGATTTTGGTGGAATGAATGGTGGGTGCTATGTTGCATTACCAATACAGTGGAACCCCCCCACAAGTGACCCCATTTTGCAAACTACACCCCTCAGGGAATTCATCCAGGGGTATAGTGTACATTTCAAACCCCCAGGGGTTTCATCAATTTTGGTACAACTGGGCAGTGAAAATGAAAAAAATACATTTTTTTACACAAAAATGTACTTCTGGCTCAAAATTTTTCATTTTCACAAGGAATGAAGGAGACAAAGCACCCCAAAATCTGTGCCCCCATTTCTCCAGAGTACGGCAATGCCTCACATGTGACCAAAAAATACCAGTTGGGTGCATGGCAGGACTCAGAAGGGAAGGAGTGATTTTTGGTTTTTGCAGCTCAGATTCTGGTGGAATGAATGGTGGGTGCTATGTGGCATTAGCAAGACCCCCGAAGCACGGTGAAATGATGAACCTAATAATCCATAGATGTGTGGTATATTTTGAAACACTCCTTTATACATAGGCCGGGTTTGTCGGGGCAAGTTTCACAGTGGAAAATAGTTTCCTTTCTTATTCCCTTTTTATAGCAAACTTTGCACCTTTTTTGTGTCCTGCCCTTTCTTGCAGTGGAGGGGATTTCGTTGGGAAAATGCTGCCCTGGTACAATACGGGGGCCAGTACTAGAAGTACTGGGGCCCTCTGCCTGCTGATTCCCAAATGTTAGGCTCTTTATGACTTCCTCTTGAAAGTGCATAAATGTCCCCCTCTGGCCGGTAGAACGGAATAGCACGTAAGCGTTATACAGTGCCATCTGGATGATATACACGGCCAGCTTCTTGTACCAGATATTTGTTTTCCGCAGGGCACTGTACGGCTTCAGTACCTGATCTGAAAGATCCACTCCGCCCATGTACTTATTGTAATCTAGGATACAATTTGGTTTTGAGGTGTGGGTACTGGTACCTCGTACAGGGATGGAGGTGGTACTGTCTCCATGAATTGTTGTCAGTATAAGGACATCCCTCTTGTCCTTATATTTGACCAACAACAAATTTTCGGTGCATATTCCCCTGCTTTCACCCCTTCTCATTACTTGGGCAATGTGCGTTTTGGGGAGGCCTCTTTGGTTCTTGCGCACAGTACCGCAAGCTGCTGTACCTCTTGAACCAAGGGCCTTAAACAGGGGGATGCTGGTGTAAAAGTTATCCACATAGAGGTGATAACCCTTATCCAGGAAGGGGTGCATTAAATCCCAGACAATTTTTCCACTAACACCTACGAGGGAGGGGGGGCATTCTGGTGGTTCAATTCTTGAATCCTTCCCTTCATATACCCTAAACTTGTGGGTGTACCCTGTGGTGCTTTCACACAGCTTATACATTTTTATGCCATACCTTGCCCTCTTACTGGGAAGGTACTGGCGGAATTTAACCCTTCCTTTAAAATGTATAAGGGACTCGTCTATACTAATACATTTATCAGGGATGTATAGCTCTGCAAATTTGGCACTGAAATGATCAATGACCGGCCTGACTTTGAATAGCCTGTCAAAGGTGGGATCATCTCTGGGTGGGCACTGTGCATTATCGGTGTAATGTATAAATTTATGGATTGCCTCAAAACGAGCCCGGGGCATGGCCATACGGTGAAATGGGGTGCTGTACAGAACATCTGTACTCCAATATTGCCTAATTTGTGGCTTTTTTACTATGCCCATATGTAACACCAGACCCCAAAACGTCATCATCTCTACTGCATCTACAGGGGTCCACCTAGCAAATGATGACGTGGGGTTTTGAGCAATAAACTGCTGGGCATATAAATTAGTTTGGTCCACCATTAAATTTATAAAATCATCAGAGAAAAATAATTTAAAAATGTCAATTTCTCTGAGACCTGTTGAATCAAATTGGATTCCTGGGATGGCCAAAAACTCAGGAACCTGGGGCTCAAAATTGTCTGGTGGTGGGGTCCATACGAGATCAATTATTGGGGGGGGGGTCTCAGCTGCTCTACGGGGGCGTCTTTGAGGGGGTCCCTCATCATCAGAGGAGGAAGAGGAGCTTAAGACAAATCCTTCAAATTCCCCGCTTGCCTCACTGGCTGTGTCAGAGTCAGAGGCAAGCATGGCATATGCCTCCTCCACCGAATACATTCTCCTGGATGACTGGGACGACATTTGGGATGACATTTATATTTTTGTGTTACTGGTAGTGAAATGTTTCAACACGTGTATAGTGTAGGGGGGGGTACAAACTTTATTTCAACCCGGGGGGTATGTAGTGTGTAGTGTGTATGTATGTAGTGCAGAAAAAAAAAATACAAAAATAAAAAAATTGAAGGGTTCAAAAAAAAAAAATGGAAGGGGTTAAAAAAAATGGAAGGGGTTAAAAAAAAAAATGGAAGGGGTTAAAAAAAAAAAATGGAAGGGGTTAAAAAAAAAAAAGATCAACCCTGTGCCGAAAAAGCTGATCAGTGATGTACGTCACTGATCAGCGCACAGTGGCCACAGGACACACACAAAATCACAGTGTGTGTAAAAAAAAAAATGTAAAAAAGACCCCACAGCACTCACAAAAAATAAAAAAAGGTGATCAGTGATGCGACACTGATTACCAGTGAGGGGCAGCAGGTGCACAACCTTTTGTGGTACTGACAGGTATATATAAAAAAAACCTCTGCACCCCTAAAAAGTTGCTGATCACCTCAGATATAGTGATCAGCACAAAAGGCGGGGGCAGCAGACACAAAATTTAGCACTCTCTATCACTCTCTGTCACTATCTCTCTCTATCTCTCACTATCTATCACTCTATGACACTGCAGCAGCAGCACTGACAGGTATATCTATATATAAAAAAAAACCTGCGCCCCCAAAAAGTTGCTGATCAGTTAATTTATACTGATCAGCACAAAAGGGGGGCAGCAGTCAGTTATATAAAAAATATATAGCACAATCTGTCACTATCTCTCTATCTCTCTCTCTCTATCTCTCTATCTCTCTCTATCTATCTATAGCTCTATCACACTGCAGCAGCACAAAATATAGCACTAGGCCTCTCTATCTCTCTCTATCTCTCTCTATCTCTTTCAGTTATATAAAAAATATATAGCACAATCTGTCACTATCTCTCTCTCTATCTCTCTCTCTCTATCTCTCTCTATCTCTCTCTATCTCTCTATCTATAGCTCTATCACACTGCAGCAGCACAAAATATAGCACTAGGCCTTTCTATCTCTCTCTATCTCTCTCTATCTCTCTCTCTCTAACTCTCTCTCTATCTAATAAATCGCAGCAGCACAAGATGTCACAGGATGTCACAAGATGTCACAAGCATAAGCAATATCAATGATCAGGTAAGTATTTTGGATGGGTTCTGGTCAGTATAGGCGGCAGCTGGGCACGGTGACCGCACTGCACGCTATTCCAGACCGGAATGGCGTCTGCAGTGCAGTCACCGTTAGTTTAAACCCCCCTCCATGGCTGTGATTGGTCCGTCGGTCCGACGAACCAATCACGGCCTTTGGGGGCGGGAGGGGTGAGGTGGGGTGACACCAGTGTCACCCTTACACCCCGCGGTGATTGGTGCTGTACTTTACAGCACCAATCACCTCCGATCCCGTGTCACCGGCGAACGTTATTCGCCGGTGACACAGAAAACGCTGTGAATGGCTGTTCACAATGAACAGCCAATCACAGCGATCGCCGACGGGGGGGCGGCATCGCCGCCCCCCCCTGGGCATGCACGGACATGTCTGCTGTCAGGGACAGCAGACATCGTCCCTCTGTCACTGCGTCTCTAGACGCAGTGACAGTTTTAAGCCATGACGTATATATACGTCAACGGTCGGGAAGTACTTCCCGGCCATGACGTATATATACGTCAAATGTCGTGAAGGGGTTAAACTGAGTAAACTGGGTGTTTTTGCCCATGTAAATGGATTGAGCCCTAGACCTATGTCACTGGAATGCACATACTACAACCTGGACACTAACTTGACCATGCTGTTGGACTCCATCGGATCCTAAATCTACTGACTTTTCAGCTGAATACGAAGGACTTTTCCGTTGCTTACATCTGACAGAATTTACTGAGAGATGTCAAGGTTTATATCAGCAGTAAAACGTTGGTAGTGTGTATATATATGGATAATAACTGATGGACAGTTGGAACCAAGTCTTAGTCCCAGATTGGGAGTAAATTGAACCTACAGTGATTTTTGAACTAATTGAGAATTTTATTAATTATTATTGTTAAGAATATTAGACTGTAAGCTCCAATGGGGCAGGTACTAATATGAATAATGCAACACTGTATGTTTAAGTGTGTTTCTGCATGTTAGTAAGTGTAGACTGTAAGCTCCTTTGGGGCAGGGACTAAAACAAGTAATACATCACTGTATGTATGAGTGTGTTTCTGTATGTTAGTAAGTGTAGACTGTAAGCTCCTTTGGGGCAGAGACTGATATGGATGACTTGTATTTTCTTTACAGCACTGTGTTAATGTCTAGCTCAATAAAAAAAACACAGTAATAATAAATATGCATGTATATCATGAACATATTATCGCGCCTTTATGTTCTTTTTTCAGGTGGACATTCTCTATGATGGAATTATGATACCACAGCCATGCCAGCTACATCTCTGGTCTTCGGCGAGGTCATCTTCCTACCAAACATCTACTAAAATAGAAGAGCATGACTAGTTGAGCTGAGAAAGGTAATTAATATTATTATTAATTACTGATAACTCTCAGGCTAAACTTTAGCACTAGACCTGTAGAGGCGCGATAATATGTTCCTGATATACATGGATATTTATTATATACTGTATGAGTATTTGCTTTAGACTCTGTGCCATAAAGTGTTTTCAGATATTGATGAATTTTAGTCCTCATGCTATTGTATGGGGACATTGACCCAGATCAGAACTGAACATGGAGCATGAGATATCTATGATATCTCCTGCATTATTTTTGTAATGAATTGCAACAATACTTGATTCTTAAAAGGTAAGTATAAATATTCATTCTTTGCTGCCTGATTGTTCTTCAAGCCGTGGCCATCTTAGATCCTGAGCTCAAATCCAAAGTACTTCCATCTGCTGTGACCATGGCTATGATGACCTTCTGACCTCAGGGACAACCTCTACCAGCTGGCGACTTCTGTTTGCCGTAATAAATATGCATGTGTTTGCTGTAAACAATACACTATTTCATTAAAAGGTGAATGGTATGTTAAAATTAAATCTATTGATTATTAAAATAACTTGTCAATAGGCACAGGTAAATTACTACCACAATAATTATTGATAAAATTCTCAGTCAGTTAAAAACTCCCTTTAAACTGAGTAAACTGGGTGTTTTTGCCCATGTAAATGGATTGAGCCCTAGACCTATGTCACTGGAATGCACATACTACAACCTGGACACTAAATTGGCCATGCTGTTGGACTCCATCGGATCCTAAATCTACTGACTTTTCAGCTGAATACGAAGGACTTTTCCGTTGCTTACATCTGACAGAATTTACTGAGAGATGTTAAGGTTTATATCAGCAGTAAAACGTTGGTAGTGTGTATATATATGGATAATAACTGATGGACAGTTGGAACCAAGTCCTAGTCCAGGATTGGGAGTAAATTGAACCTACAGTGACTTTTTTAATTGAGAATTTTAACAATTATTATTGTGGTACTTATTTACCTGTGCCTATTAACAAGTTATTTTTAATAATAGTTTTACCGCTCACTGTTTATGCATTTTTTTGTATTTTTTACAACAAGCACTGTTTTAGTTATTATTGTATAGTTTTATTCTCATAGTCCAGTGAGAGACCCCTTCATTGCTGCCATTGTCAATGCGCTAAAACAAGGAGGGGGGTTGTTAATTCTATTTGTGGTTTCCGCCCTGGTGACTGATGCTCTCCTGTGGATACTCCTATGCTGGGGTTCTGTTCTGCTGACTGCTCCTGCCCTCTGGTTGCTTCTCCATTGCTCTGATCTCCTGTCTGATGCCATTTTGAAAGCTGAATATTTGGTCTTTGGGGCCTTGGTGACTGCATTCCTGCTTCCTCCTTCCTGTGATGCTGAACACCCTAATCTCCTTGATGTTTGCTGGTGCTAAACTGTCAACATTCCCTTTCATAATCTGTTTAGTTCTACTTTATGGACATGTGGGACGAGATTTAATGGAATGCGAAAAAATAGCATTTTCCGAAATCGCACCACATCACACTTTTTAAAATCGTATTTTTGGCCTCAAATTTGCATATTTAATTAGATGTGAATTCACGTAAAAAAAAAAGTAAGATTTTTTTATTAATGAAAATGTGCAAATTTGAGGAAATGTGCGATTTTGTGTAAAAAAAATTGGAAAAAATCGAGCTCCAACAGCCCGTGGTGTCATGCCACAGCCAGGGGACACTTTTTACATAAGGTCCCCTGGCCGTATCATTCTCACCATGGCTGGTCATAAAGGGGTCCCCCTGGCTTCTCCCGTCCAGAGCTGAAGCCTGGGGCTGTCACCGGCATCCGTTGGCGGTGGACGCCGGCCTGATAAGTGAAATCACACAAAAAATATTGCTTTTTACAGGTGAACTACAAGTCCTAGCAGGCATTAATGACCTTGTAGTCCACCTTTCAAAAGAATGTTAAAAAAAACACAGATACTGAGAACATTTTTATTACACATACACACTAATTTTGCACTTATACTTACACCACCAAGCTCCAGCGCTGACTCCGTCCTCCACTGCAGGCTCACTCCGCACTGACAGCGGGGTGGGCCGGCTTCTCTGTCCCTGCTGACAGCTTCTATAGAGCTGTCACAGCGCTGTAGAAGCTTTTAGCGTGGTTGGCTCTATGCGTCTCCATGGAGCTCAATGCATTTTTTTTCCCCGCAAATCATATCCTATAAAATGTGTGAATTGCGGGAAAAGTGTGATTTCGGCCGTTTATGGCGATTTTATGATTCAGATGAATCGGGCCGTGAAATCTGACCAAATCGCACATGTAGACATCCTGTCCGACTCGATGTGCAGTCCCGTGCACATCGGATCAGAGTCGGGAGGTCTGACGGGCTGCACATAAGATTTACTAAATCTTATGTGCAGTGCGAATCCGGGCAGGGGGATGCCAGCTACCAGAGAGCCAGGCGGAGGGAGCAGTGGGGGAGGCGCAGGGAGCAGGGCTGGGGAAGTCACTGCCAGGCAGTGCCAGCGGCAGGAGCACTTAAAAAAAAAGACTACAAATGAATAGGAAGCGAATCAGTGTTTGCCCATTCATTTGTATGGGCTTTTAAAAAAAAAATTAAGTGCTCCCATGCCTGGTTCCCTGCGCTCCCCCCCCCCTGCTCCCTCCCCCCGTGCGCGCTACCGTCCCACACTCCCTGGTCCCCTCGGCAGCATCCGCTGCTCCCTCCTCCTGCAGCTCCCTGGGAGTTGACCTGATTTGTTATAGAAAAATAAATGGTACTGCTTTCCTAGCACGGCGCCCAAGATCTAGATCACGGGTGTCAAACACAAGGCCCGCAGGCCAAATCCGGCCCGACAGACCTCGTCATGTGGCCCGCGCAGCAGCCGCAGCCAGCCTTCACCTTTTATTCTCTTTTTTGGGGTTTTTTTTTTTGCACTGCCGGCGGCCATGTTCCTGTGGTCTTTTAAGATGTCTGCGGCCACAGGAACATGGCCGCCGGCCTCCACGGCTACGTGGAGGAGGGCCCGGCAGCCTGTTCCCTCTTATCAAGGCAGTGGCAGACGCTGGGTGGGGACGTCATGACGATGACGCCTCCCACCCACGCGTCTGCAAAGAGGAAGGAAGGCAGGCCGAGTCGGGGGGCCGCAGCAGGACAGGCCGCGGCGCAGAGAGTGGAATTGAAATTACTGGAGCCGCAGCAGCAGTAAAGGAGCCTGAGGGATAAAATACAGTAAGTTACATAAAAAAACAATATATCTGGTGGTGTCATGGCATTACTTTTATATTATACAGGGGAAGCAGCCTGTGGTGTCATTATTATTGTACAGGGGGAGCAGCCTGTGGTGTCATGGCATTATGCAATGACACCACAGGCTGCTCCCCCTGTATAATAATAATGCCATGACACCACAGGCTGCTCCCCCTGTATAATATAAAAGTAATGCCATGACACCACAGGCTGCTCCCTCTGTATAATAATAATGTAATAACACCACAGGCTGCTCCCCCTGTATAATAATTTGTGTTATGGCATTACTATTGTTATATTATACAGCGGGAGCAGCCTGTGCTGTCATTGCATTATTATTATACAGCGGGAGCAGTATGTGGTGTCATTGCATTATTATTATACAGCGGGAGCAGCCTGTGGTGTCATTGCATTATTATTATACAGCGGGAGCAGCCTGTGGTGTCATTGCATTATTATTATACAGCGGCCCTTTGAGGGTGACCAAACTGCTGATGAATTTGAGTTTGACACCCCTGATCTAGATTGTATGTGTGGGGCTGATATCTCAAGCATCTCATGCATCTTATGTGTTTGTGCGGCATAAGATGCAGGAGATGATGCAATTGACGCGATCGACGAGATGGACGAGATTTTTACATGCAAGCATCTCATGCATCTTATGTGTTTGTGCGGCATAAGTTGCATGAGATGATGCAATCGACGAGATCGACGAGATTTTTACATTGGAATCAATGTAAAAAGCCCCCAAAACCCCAATTTTATTTGCTAACCCCCCCTCATGGGTGAAATGCCCCCCCCATTGTTAATGCCACCCCACTATTGACGCCAACCCGAAGCGTGGCGAGCGCAGCGGTACGCGTCCTCCGACCTTTTCATACCCCCACTATCCACGTCGGCGTGGAGTTGACTTTATATAGTGTGGCGAGCGCAGCGAGCCACCGAGCCCGAAGCATGGCGAGCGCAGCGCGCCCCGCGAGAATACATGTAAAGTAGTCCGCGTCCGCTCGCCACGCTTCGGGCTCGGTGGCTCGCTGTGCTCGGCACACTATATAAAATCAACTCCACGCCGACGTGGATAGTGGGGGAATGAAAAGGTCGGAGGACGTGTACCGCCGCCCCTCGTGGGCTCGCTGCGCTCGCCACGCTTCGGGTTGGCGTTGATAGTGCTGGTGGCGTTAACAATGGTTATTGGGGGCTCACGATTTTTTTATCTCATGCATCTCATGGATCTCATGGATCTTATGCATCTTATGTATGCATAAGATCCATGAGATTAAAAAATCGGGTAAGAAGAGAGTGAACCACGGAGCCAGTTAAAGCTGCTGTATATGGGAGTGTGTAAAGCTCCCTGTATAAGACAGTTTAAAGAGAATTCTCTGTATATGAAAAAAAATGAAAAAATTGTGCAATGAATTAAAAAGAAAAGGGGGGAATGGTAAAAACAGTCAATGCATGCACATAGCTCCAAATGAGATGAAAAGGCAGTTCTTAGGCCCAAATTATTGGGGATAGTTACCACCAATGATGATCGAACTTCAAGGTCTAGTGAGTTGACCAAGGGGTAATTCCGGTCTCATTCCCAGCTTGTGGATCCAGGTGACCTCAGATGAAATTGGAGCAGGAATGGTGGGTGGAAAGATGGATATGTCACCGCCAAGAGTCACTGCAAAGGAGGTGTCGACCTGTAGAGCACAGGGGGATGGAGGCTGGTCCGGAGTGAAGTTCTCCGTGATGGAGACTGGTGCAAGGTGTCCGTATGGGCCTCAGGTTGGGGCCAAACAATAGATGAGGCTTTTGTGTAGGCTCTTGGTTGGGGCCAATCGAATGGTGGGGCTCAACGCGTTTCGACGTGCTAACACGTCTTCATCAGGAGCTGTAATGACTGGTAGTGTGGGGAGGCTGTATATATACCTCCAGGGTCAATTAGGGGAGTATTCACTTGGTTAAACTAGAAAGGAAGAGAAAAAGTACTCTCTCTTTTTGGGGGCACGCTTATTATTTAGTATAAAACTTAACTTTTAATATTCTTATATGAGAAAAAAGAAATGTCACAAAACTACAAGACAGACAACACAACAAAGAACATACATATAGAGATAGTACTGTTGGACCTTTCTGAATGTGTGACTTTTCTTATATATAATGTCACTCAGGAATTAACAGCACACGAAAATATTCAGAGTATAAAAACACCATATCATATAATGTGTAGAAGATACAATAGTGAGATACGATTTTCAATCACTGCCGCAATTGGCTAGAGTCTGACAAGTGAGATTGCTTATAACCATCTCTCATAATAGAGTCTGCGGAAGGTAAAACAATCTGTTGACAAGGTTTATAGTATGACCTTTACTTCACATGTGTATCATACAACTATGTATCTACTGTATCAAAAATTGGTTTTATAAATAAAGTTATTCTACAGATAGATATAGTGGTGAGATAATTATATCAACTTATACTTCAGTTACTGACAATTATTATACACCAGTAGGAACTTGCTCTACTTTCATAAGGAGACAGAAAAAATTATTATCATATTTGCACATAGTGTTAAGAGTAAAGTAATCAAATATACTTGCTGGCTAATTATAATAACACACACAGTGTTAAGAGTACAGTAATCAAATATACTTGCTGGCTAATTATAATAACACACACAGTGTTAAGAGTACAGTAATCAAATATACTTGCTGGCTAATTATAATAACAGACCCAATTTGATAGTAAAAAATTAAAGGGTAATATTGATCAGCCGCGGTGACCCAACAGAGATCAGAAAAGGAGTGAAATCTCCACTATACCTTACTCATCGCTGCTTCTTGCTGATCACCGTTTACTTCTAGGCAAGTGAGCGGGTGGTAGTGATATAATTGCCTAGGTGGAGTTTAGGGGATATCTCCTGTCCAGAGTCTTGACACACAATCCCCTGATAGACTGGGTCCAGTGCAAGGAACTGCTTGTCAGATAGGCCCTTATTCTGATCGGTGCGGCCCGATCAGAAATATGCGGTGATGTCCGTCTTGGCGAATCCCCGCCTTCCATACGGATCGCCACCTCCGTCCGTATGCGGATATGTGGCGGTCCGCATGAATGTGGACGGGGATACGCCTCCTCCATGGTGGGAGCAGCCCCTGCATTCGATGGTCGCCGAACATCGAATGCAGGGCCGCACGCTCCACCAGGTCCCGCAACACAAGACCACACGGACACTTGTCCGTGTGAAATCTTGTATGGGGGCGGGCAGCTGACATCCGGCGATGTCAGATGCCCGCCCCGTACCCACGCGTCACGGCCTCATTACCATGCATACGCCCCGCGTTTGCATGGGAACGCCCATGAAACGCGGGGCGTATGCATAGGGTAATGAGGATAAGTAGCCCCTCACGCCCCTCTACGCCCCCTGTGCGGCGTATAAAGAATCCATGCGGCGAAATCGCCTGCACATGCGCAGAGTGACCTCTGCACATGCGCAGACGATAAACATCGGCGGGCCGTATGCAAGCGGGAAGATCCGCACCGATCAGAATAAGGGCCATAGTCTGGATGGGTGTATCCTAAAAGTGAAATGTATAGGATAGATGTACCGAACTCCCCTAAAGAAGAGCGCTGCTTTCCCCCACTTGCCAACGGGCAGAGGTAGGGAATGAGCGGCCCTAATATAGTTAGGTTCAATACCAGAAAAGAGATAATTGTTGACCTTTAATATATCGGTCAGGAAATGTGGGTCACCTTGGTTACCTTTGTTTCTTGTAAGAGGTATTTCTCCAAGTTAATAGCCGCAGGGATAGTTTCTTATGTAAGCAGTAGTTCTGCAAGGTGTAGCCGCAAGGAAACTTTTTCTTGTAAGCCAAAATTTTCCCGTTTTTCTGGGATCTCTGTGCTGTTATAAATAGCCCGCTGCCTGTAGATGTTCCTTTGTATAAATAATATACACAAAGTTGCAGTCCACTAACCACAGGAACGCGTTTGAGTGAAACCACGGAGTTGCAAAAAAATATATTTTCTGCAGAGAGGATGCAAATGTCTCTGTAGTAGCCTGAAGGTGGTAGAGGCTGTTTTTAAATATCGGGCAGTGTTGTAGAGCCTCAGGGACCGCGGTGGGGAAAGTCAGAGGTATGTCAAATCTATCCCCTCGCTAAGGTGCTATCTCCTGAAACATAAGGGAGAGATGCCGGCGGATGTCCTTTAGCCGCCGGACCGCAGTCAGAGACGGCAGAGTGTATGGAAATTACCTCTGCGGGCGGGTTGTATGGATCAAAGTTCTGTCTTCCTTGTAAGTTGATATATTTGCTGATGCAAGTTGCTGCCGCAGTCGGCAGAAGTATTCAAGTGTAATCACTTGTTACCAGTCACTGCCGTAGTCGGCAGGAGTGAGACAAGTGTGATCACTCGTTACCAGACGGACCGTTTCGCTGCTGCTTCATCAGTGGGTGTACTAGGGGATTGTGTCTGTTTAAATTCTCTCTCTGACCAATCCCGTGTGCCTGCCCAATTAACTCCAATTAATGTAATATAGACGGTTAATAGCAGTTTGAGCAAAGAGGTCTAAGTTTAAATTTGATAACGGAGAAGTGTATACAAATATTGTAGAAGCTCGTTAGAAGTGCCATATTTGACTGTAAATCTGTATAATTATTTATACAGTTTATGACAGTTTCAAGAGACAAAGTAGTAAGGACTTACTACGGAAGGCTAACGTAAGAATTGTATATAAGCGTTTATTGTGATAATACCTGTTATTTGTGAATTATCTATGATAGTTTGGGAATCAGTGAGGCGTGCGGATATATTTAATACTTTGTAGTTGTAAGAAAAACTATGTGGTGAGTTAATTATAAATAAAAATAAAAAGGAGATCGTGAAGAGAGAATAATACGAATTGGATAGTGTGTATGGGCTGTGTGTAAATGGTGCATAAGGCAAATTGTATAGGTGTTAGTGACAAGCTGGACTGATAGATCGCGTTTGACACATATGTATTATGAAAAAATATATTAGTGCTAAAAATTTTTTTAATATATAGCAAAAAAGGAATAAAAGTTTGAAACTTATGTGCTTATTATAAATAGTGAGAAGTGCAAAAAATGCAAAAAAATTTGCGCAAAAAAAAATAAAGAAGTAAAAATAATAATAATTAAAAGATAATAAAAATTATTAAAAAGGTAAAATATTAAATATGTGAAATAATTATATTGCTAGAATAGGTGACTTGTGACTATGATGATAATGGGGTATATCCGATAAATAATAAGTATGTTAACAGATTAAATAATTAAATATATAATTATGTATGGTTAATGATATCCTGTCTCTATATTTCCACTAGTATACTCTTCTCTACGTAAGATGTATAACTTTAATTTAAGAGGATAATATTGTTAACTTAGTTCTTAGTCCTATTACTGCAGCTGATTTGTTTCTAAGCCGATTCCAGCTGTATATGAATATTTTTTATATATATATATATAATTAGAGATTTTTGGACAGTACATGGGAATGGTAATTTGTCTATGAGACAATAAATATTTTATAACTCAATTGTTTTCTATATGTTAGTGCTATGGTTGGCATGAGGATAATATATAAAATATTATGTAATTGTACACATATAGCTAAACAGATAGTTACCTAGTAACTGTATTCGATTTTAAAGTACAATAAATGGGGGGAAAAAAAGAGAAAAAGCGGGGGCACTATAGAAAGAATAATTGGGTAAGGAATATCTTAGATATGGTAATAATTTTCCAAGAAAGGTTTATTGGGAATGTAAGTTTACCCTAGGAAGGAGCTGTAGTTAGTATATTCATTGAGTCCTTGTGGGCTCACTGAGTTCAATTGGAAGATCCACTTGCATTCATGTTTCAATAATTCTCTTGTGAGGTCACCTCCTCTTATACCTAATCTCACATGTTGTAAACCGAATGCTTTGAGACCAAAAGATGTCCCTTGATGGTATGTCAAAAAGTGGCGTGCAACTGATGTAAGTTTCCTCATCTTGGTTTGATCTGTCCTGGCATTTCTGATATTGCCTGCATGCTCTAATATTCGTTGTTTAAAAGCTCTGGTTGTCATGCCAACGTATTTAAGTTTGCATGGACATTCCAGGCAGTACACAACACCCATTGTGCTGCAACTCATGAACTGTTTAATTATCAAATTCTTGCCATATCGGTTTTTCACTGTGTCTGTTTTGCAAATGAACTCACATGCTTCGCAGTTGTTGCACGGGTATGTTCCTCTTATTTTTGGTTCTCGTCTTAATGTCCTGGAAAAGTGGACTAGTCTATCTTTAAGATTCCTCGCTCTCCTCCAACTGAAGGAAGGTTTCTTAGGTAGTGCTTTTTTAAGATCTTGATCATTGAGTAAAATTGGCCAATGTTTAACAACAATTTCTTGGAGATCCCTCCATTCGGAGCAAAAGTGACGAAGTGGACGACTGATTCTGTGACGAAGCGGACGACTGATTCTTCTTCAGATGGTTTTTCTTTTGGGAAAATGAGATCTTCTCTCTTGGTTTTGAGGGCCAGATGTTGCGCTTTTTTAATTTGTCGTTTACTGTAGCCTCTTTCTTGGAGTCGAATAGTGAGTTCTGAGCTTTTTGCTAGGAAAGTTTCTCTTGTGGTACAATTCCTCCTTAGCCTGAGGAATTCCCCTTTGTTCATGCAGAAGACTATTAGTGGAGGTTTCCTTTCTATAGAGCTCTGTGTGTAGGTAACCCGTGCTGGAGCTATATATGTGTAGGTCGAGAAAAGTGGCTTCATCTTTGCTGATGTTATAAGTAAGTCTGAGATTCAGACTGTTGTCATTTAGCATGTTGATGAATTCCATCAGTTCTTTTTCTTCTCCTTGCCATATCATCAGTATATCATCAATATACCTTATCCAACTGATGACATGGTTGGTTAGTCTCTCGTTTGTTTTAGTGAACACGTGTTCCCTCTGCCACCACCCGAGGAACAGGTTGGCATACGTGGGCGCACATGCCGCGCCCATCGCTGTCCCTCGGGTCTGGAGAAAAAACTTATCATTGAATGTGAAATAATTTTTGTTAAGTATAAAATCCAGAAGTATCAGCAAGAAGTTCTTAAAATCGTCCATGCCTTCAATTTGTAAGAAGTAATGTATTGCTGCTAGCCCTTGTCTGTGGTCGATGCTGGTGTAAAGTGACTCAACATCTAGCGTAACTAGATATTTGTCACTACTCAGCTCCACATCATTGATTTTTCTCAGGACATCACTTGTGTCCTGTACATACGATGATAGTGCTAGAACATGATGTCTTAAGTGAGAGTCACAGAAAATGCTGGCCTGTACTGAGAGACCACCTATCCCAGACACTATTGGTCTCCCTGGGGGTATCTGCAGACATTTGTGTACCTTGGGTAACATATAATATGTAGGTACCTTGGGGTGTTCTACTTTAAGGAACAGATGTTCGTCCTTTGTTATTGTGCCCGATTTTCTGGCCTCATCAATGATCCTGTTGTAGATTAACCTGATATTGTCTGTGGGATTAAACATTAGTTGTCGATAGCATCTTTGATCTAACAGTTGCCTGTTGGCTTCTGTTATGTATTGGTCCTTTGGTCAGATGACAATGTTACCTCCCTTGTCGGATGATTTAATAAGAACATCCTCCCATTTGCTCATCTCTGTTACAGTGAGTCGTTCTTCCATAGTGAGATTGTCATGTCCTCTGTTGGTGGTCTGTTGTTTATTATAAAGATGGTCCATGTCTTTTGAGATCATTTCCAAAAATATCTTTACCTCTGGACATATGTTGGTTGTAGGCATAAATGTGCTCTTTTTTTTTAGAATTTTTCTGACAAGCAGTTCCTTGCACTGGACCCAGTCTATCAGGGGATTGTGTGTCAAGACTCTGGACAGGAGATATCCCCTAAACTCCACCTAGGCAATTATATCACTACCACCCGCTCACTTGCCTAGAAGTAAACGGTGCCCGGCAAGAAGCAGCGGTGAGTAAGGTATAGTGGAGATTTCACTCCTTTTCTGATCTCTGTTGGGTCACCACGGCTGATCAATATTACCCTTTAATTTTTTACTATCAAATTGGGTCTGTTATTATAATTAGCCAGCAAGTATATTTGATTACTGTACACTTAACACTGTGTGTGTTATTATAATTAGCCAGCAAGTATATTTGATTACTGTACTCTTAACACTGTGTGTGTTATTATAATTAGCCAGCAAGTATATTTCATTACTTTACTCTTAACACTGTGTGCAAATATGATAATAATTTTTTCTGTCTCCTTATGAAAGTAGAGCAAGTTCCTACTGGTGTATAATAATTGTCAGTAACTGAAGTATAAGTTGATATAATTATCTCACCACTATATCTATCTGTAGAATAACTTTATTTATAAAAGCAATTTTTGATACAGTAGATACATAGTTGTATGATGCACATGTGAAGTAAAGGTCATACTATAAACCTTGTCAACAGATTGTTTCACCTTCCGCAGACTCTATTATGAGAGATGGTTATAAGCAATCTCACTTGTCAGACTCTAGCCAATTGCGGCAGTGATTGAAAATCGTATCTCACTATTGTATCTTCTACACATTATATGATATGGTGTTTTTATACTCTGAATATTTTCGTGTGCTGTTAATTCCTGAGTGACATTATATATAAGAAAAGTCACACATTCAGAAAGGTCCAACAGTACTATCTCTATATGTATGTTCTTTGTTGTGTTGTCTGTCTTGTAGTTTTGTGACATTTCTTTTTTCTCATATAAGAATATTAAAAGTTAAGTTTTATACTAAATAATAAGCGTGCCCCCAAAAAGAGAGAGTACTTTTTCTCTTCCTTTCTAGTTTAACCAATTATTACTCTCTGGGGAGCACCTCCACTACAGTGATACCTATACCAAAGTCATAATTCATCAGTACAGTGGATCATAATAATAATTTTGTACATGTTTGCTTTTTACTGAATTTGCTACCTGTGCGGCAGTAATCTTCCACCTTTCCCCCTTTTCCCTTTATGAGTATTCACTTGGGTCATGTGACCACATTCTTAAGAACAGATATACAAATAAAAACAAACATATGAATACATGCAGTAATAAGATGAAAAATGATGCACAGGAGAATTTATCAATTGGTTATAAAATCTCAAACAAATCACATAAAAACAGGCAAATGTTAATTGTTCTCAGTACATATTGATAAAGTTTTAGGTCACGTGACCGGGACAAGTCACGTGATGCGGAAGGTGGGTGTGTCATTAGCCTCATATCTTCATATGGGGCAATCAGATACACACTCGAGTGAGGAAAGGTTTCACATTGGGTAGCGCTATTATGAGCGCTCTCTAGAGGTGTGTGTTGTACATAGAGCAGGCTTTTACAACCTATTCCGCAAGCTTCGGTGTTTCATTGCCGGGGGCGGAAGTGACGTTTTTCGTGGAGGGCGGAAGTGCCTCCCGAACGTCCTAAGTTTGGTTGGCGGAAGGAGTGTGATTCACTCTGTATATCGCAGAGCAGTGATGGTAAGCCAGAATGACAGGTAGAGTGGGCGGAAGTGCCGCAGCACCATTAGTATGGCTGGCAAGAGATTTACTGTTAGGGATTCTGTATAATCCAAACAACAACTCTCTGTTGAGTACTAACCAATGGTATGGGGCAAGATGGAAACTGTTGTAGGTGATTAGTGTGGTATATTATACATTTATTTCATTAGAGGAGATTCGACAAAGATATATGGCTAAAAATTAGAGATCACTATAATGTGTAGTACAAGAATGTAAAGAATAAATAAAATAAAAAATGAAAAAATAATAAAAAATAAATAAAAAATAATAATATAGTAAATGGTAATATCGAGATGGTAGATGCATAATAGTGAAGATGTATCCTGGGAGATATTATTTACAATCATGAATAAGCTATGTACAATATGGGGAGATAAATCCCTACATATATGCATAGGTCCTAAAGGATAGAAATCTGGAGTATATTGTATATTTCTGAAAAGATGACCGAAAAGCTCATCTAGCCCATATATAGACAATAAGGTGGAATAAAATGAAATCAGAATCGTTATTGTTGTGGTGTCCATCGATACTGCATGATCAACAAATACAAATAGAAAGGGAGGACGTCTTACTTATTATGGTAATAGTATTATACTAGTCTATATGTATAGGGGAGGGCACCTCATAGTGTCACATATATTGGCATCACATACATATCAGCATCACATATATTAGAAATTGATAGTCATAGGTACTAAGTTTAGAGGTATAATTAACCGCGAAGTCTAACCGTACGTACTGAGGGGTACCTAAAGGAAAATTGGTTCATTGTATGTCAGATACTGATACGCATATACATGTAGAAAAGTGAAATACTGGATATACAAGTGTTTGTCCATTGCAGGCGGTGATAAATGAGGATCAAACAGAGTATCCATGTATCTTACTTATAGTACACTGTTTAGTTCTAGGGCCTCATTCAATCCTTCCGGGTACAGACTATTAAGTTTGAAAGTCCAATAAACCTCCTGTCGGCATAGTGTCTTATAGCGGTCACCCCCTCTTGATGACTGGGGAATATGTTCAAGGCCTATTATATGCAAATCCTTGGGGTCTTTATAATGAAATTGTGAAAAATGTCTAGGGACACTATGACACAGGAGGCCCTTCACAACGTTGCGGCGATGTTCCATAAAGCGAGTGGGGCGAGTGGTGCGGCCTACATATTTCAAGCCACAAGTACATGTCAAGAGATATATTACGTAGCTAGTGTCACAGTTGATAAAGTTCCTGACTGAAAGACTCTGTAATGACTTCTAAAGTTCTCCTACTCGTGTGGTTGCACATGGTGCATCTGTTTTTTCCACATTTGTAGAAACCTTTTGGTCTACGTATTAGCCAGGGATCTGGTGCTGGGTTCAAGAGGTTTCTCCTATCTCTACCTATCTCTTTTTCTTTTGTAATCTTCAAAAAGCTTGGGGCTAAGATGGTTTTTTGGGATCTATTGTTCTTGTAAATTACAGATGGTCTATCTGGCAATATATCTTTTAAAACCCTGTCATGTTTGAGAATGTTATCATTTTTGTTGATTATCTGTTTTATCTGTAAATGTGCATTATTGTATTTACATATGAAGGCTATCTCTCGATTTGTTTCGGAGGGTGCTTTGGGGGTACTAGTGAGGAGATCCTCTCTATTCATCTCTTGTACTGATCTCAGGGCATCTTGTAGAAGGGGATCTTGGTATCCTCTTTGTCTGAAAGAAGCCAAAATTTCCATGGCTTGTATATTAAAGGTCTCCAAGGACGAGCAATTGCGGTGGACGCGCATGAGTTGCCCCTTAGGGATGTTAGTCTTCCATGTTTTGTGGTGGGAGCTTTTAAAGTGTAGATACGAATGGGTATCAACTGATTTCGTGTAGTTGGCAGTCGTTATCTGGGAATTTAAAATAGTAAGAGAGATGTCTAAGAAATCGATGTGTGAAGGGTCAAAATGTGAGGTGAAAGAGAGATTAAAGGAGTTATCATTAAGTGAAGTGACAAAGTGCTGTGCTGAAGAATAGTCCCCATCCCAAATAATAAAGAGATCGTCAATATAACGGCCATAGAAAACCAGGCTCGCGCCGAAGTTGCCGCCCCACACACGGGCGTCTTCAAATTCACCCATGTATAGGTTGGCGTAACTCGGCGCAAACCTGGTTCCCATGGCTGTCCCCATCACCTGAAGATAATGTGTGTTGGAGAACAAAAAATAATTGTGAGTGAGGATGAACAAGATAGAGGAGACAAGAAAGGATTGTTGTTCCTGTGTCAGGTCACTATCTCTCTATAATTTCTTGGTTAGGTGTTCAATGCCAAGATCATGTGGTATGTTTGTATATAGTGATTTTACGTCCAAAGTCATAAAGGCATATGTATCCTTCCACATGATATTTTTAATTCGTTGAAGGAAGTGTGTAGTGTCCTTGAGATGTGACGTGAGCACAGGAACAAGAGGTTGTAAAAAGAAATCTACATAATGTGATAAGTTTGTGGTAAGTGAACCAATACCCGAAATGATAGGACGACCTGGGGGTGAGGTAAGTGATTTGGGATCTTGGGAAGGTGATAGTACGTGGGTGTGATAGGGTGGGGAGTAAAGAGAAAGTGCCATGTTTCCTTAGAGATAATGTTTTTGGCTAGTGCCTCATCTAGAAATTGTTTAAACTCGATCTGGAAAGATGGAGTGGGATCAGTTTTGAGAATTTGATAAAATGTGCTATCGCCCAATTGGTTATGTGCCTCTCGCAAGTACTCTTTTCTATCCTGGATCACCAGGCCCCCCCTTTATCTGCCTCCTTGATGATAATCAATGTGTCTGCGGTAAGCATTTTTTAAGGCTCTTTTCTCAGCTCGGGAAAGGTTTGAGTTGTGGGGGGCTTTCGAGGGTTTCTGTTTACATAGATCTTTGAAATCAGAGAGTGTAACTTTGTAGAAGGTTTCTATGTTGGAGCTTTTCGCCGAGATGGGAAGAAATTCAGATTTTCTTTTAAAGATGGATGTGTCATAAATCTTTATAGTAGGGGTGTCACCGGTTTCTATCTGGTTTTCAGAAAGGAGTTCTTGTTGGGTGATGAGGGCTGGGTCATCAGAGGGATCGAGAATAATGGGGAAAGAGGCCTCTGGTTGTTTGATGTGCTCCTTACTAGCAAAATATCTTTTCCGACACAAAGTGCGGATGTATCTGTTGAGTTCGACATAAAGTTTGAATATATTGGGATCGCTGGAGGGGACGTAATTGAGGCCCTTGGCTAGTAGGGAGAGTTCATCCTTACTTAGGGTTTTGGTGGATATGTTAAAAACATTCTTGTTTTCATTTTTGATTCCTTCACTAGTTAGGTTCTTCTGGTGTTTTTTCTGTGTCCCCCCTCTAGTGCCTCTTGGCTTGTTTCCCTTGGTCTTTTTGGGGTCCCTTTGTATTGTGCGGGGTAATTCAACTCCCAGTGATTCGGTCTGGGTCGTTCCTCTCGAAAATCCTGTTTGGGAAAATTGTCATATCTCCTCTCTCTATTTGGTCTATCTTTGGGTCTGGCACCTTCATTTCTGAATTGTTGGTGATTAGTATTATGGGGCGATTGTATAGGTCCCCCGTAGTAGTGTTCACGTCTATTTCTAGAGTAATTTCGTGATTGTCTGGATTTATCTCTCCTATAATCTGATTTTTTATTATTGTTATAACGATTGTGTCTAAACTCTGTTCTAGAGTCCCTGTCTTCATTCTTACTTTTGTTCTTATAGGTTCTAACTTTATCGTTTTGATAATCGTCCAGATCCCTTCTGAACTTCTTTTGTTTGTTCTCTAGAAGTTCTTTTTCAAATTTCTCAGTGCGTTCGTTTATAAGACTGTCCCTGTCTATATAGTCCTTCCTGCTGGAAAACTTATCTAGCCTGTTTTTAACTTCTTCTATTTCTTTTTCTAATTGGTTTGTTCTCATTATTCTATATTTAATGACCAATTTAAGGAGGTTAGTTGAACAATCATCTAAAAGTCTGTCCCATTCTTTTTGGAAATCTGTATTCCTATTAAAGACAGAGGGTTTGGAAAGTCTCAACCCCCGGGGGATCATATTTTTGTCTATGTAGTGTTGCAGATTGACACTATCTAACCAATTTTTTTGACTCTTCTCTGAGTAGGTCTTCTAACAAATAAAAATCTTTAGACATGTCAGGTTTGTTAGTTGAATTCTCAATGGGAGGGCTGGTTTCCCATTGTGAGAAATATGATTTTCTCCTGTGCATCCTTTCAGAAAAAACACTCATAACTGGTAACCGGGTTCGAATACACAACAAAAGAGGGTAAGAAGAGAGTGAACCACGGAGCCAGTTAAAGCTGCTGTATATGGGAGTGTGTAAAGCTCCCTGTTAATTAAATGGACAAAGAAAAAGAGGTATACAGCGCTTGGGTTATTCTGAAAGATGGTCAGACACAAATGTGTTGAAAAAATACAAATACATTTATTGTATAAGACAATTTAAAGAGAATTCTCTGTATATGAAAAAAATAAAAAAATTGCGCAATGAATTAAAAAGAAAAGGGGGAATGGTAAAAACAGTCAATGCATGCACATAGCTCCAAATGAGATGAAAAGGCAGTTCTAAGGCCCAAATTGTTGGGGATAATTACCACCAATGATGATCGAACTTTAAGGTCTAGTGAGTTGACCAAGGGGTAATTCCGGTCTAATTCCCAGCTTGTGGATCCAGGTGACCTCAGATGAAATTGGAGCAGGAATGGTGGGTGGAATGATGGATATGTCACCGCCAAAAGTCACTGCAAAGGAGGTGTCGACCTGTAGAGCACAGGGGGATGGAGGCTGGTCCGGAGTGAAGTTCTCCGTGATGGAGACTGGTGCAAGGTGTCCGTATGGGCCTCAGGTTGGGGCCAAACAATAGATGAGGCTTTTGTGTAGGCTCTTGGTTGGGGCCAATCGAATGGTGGGGCTCAACGCGTTTCGACGTGCTAACACATCTTCATCAGGAGCTGTAATGACTGGTAGTGTGGGGAGGCTGTATATATATACCTCCAGTGTCAATTAGGGGAGTATTCACTTGGGTCATGTGATATACAAATAATTCATTTTAATTCATTGCGCAATTTTTTTCATTTTTTTCATATACAGAGAATTCTCTTTAAATTGTCTTATACAATAAATGTATTTGTATTTTTTCAACACATTTGTGTCTGACCATCTTTCAGAATAAAGTGAATACAAAGAATAAGTGATCTTGTGCGCTGGCACCGTTCCCAAAAGAAAACACTGTGAGGGTACAGATTGATAATAAACAGAATAGTACTTTCCTTATCCTTAGTTTCTTCGCCTAACTAGAGGCTCACCATAGATTTGTTTAATGGCGATATGTAAAAAATAAATAAAATGTATATCATAGTGTGATACTGTCACAACATTTTATTTATAACAAACATTAAGGGCAAAGTTACACAAAACAAATATTAAGCAACCCAGTTGCTATAAAAGAAAAAAGTTTCTTTTCGCCATTAAACAAATCTATGGTGAGCCTCTAGTTAGGCGAAGAAACTAAGGATAAGGAAAGTACTATTCTGTTTATTATCAATCTGTACCCTTACGGTGTTTTCTTTTGGGAATGGTGCCAGCGCACAAGATCACTTATTCTTTGTATTCACTTAAGCCTACCGTTACTAAGGGAGTAACTTTAGTGATCAGTGCTGTAGGCATTAGCTTCAGCGCATAGTGTCTAGACTCAAAACCAAATACTACTAGTATCTTTCAGAATTACCCAAGCGCTGTATACCTCTTTTTCTTTGTCCAGATTAAAAAATCGGGTCCATCGCGTTGATTGTATGCCTTAAGTACCTTAAACTTAAGGCATACAATCAATGAGACGGGTGCCGTGCTAGGAAAGCAGTACCATATAAATGTATGTATTATTAAAAACAACTTGTTAATAGGCACAGGTAAATAAATGGGTGTGGTATGTGACTCTGACAGTCGGGATCCCGACAGTCATTATCCCGATGTCGGGATCCCGACTGCCCGGAGTCAGACAGCATGGCGAGCGCAAAAAAGACCCTTGCGGGCTCGCTGCGCTCGCCACGCTGCGGGCACGGTGGCTCGCTATGCGAGCCACCTATTCTATTCTCCCTCTATGGGGGTCGTGGACCCCTACGAGGGAAAATAGCGGGTGGCCGTCGGACACCCGGCTGTCTGCGTTTTGACAGTCAGGATCCCGACGTCGGTTAAATGACTGTCGGGATCCCGACTGTTGGGAACCCGTCCTGCACCCAAATAAATACCACAATAATAATTGATGAAATTCTCAATCAGTTAAAAAGTCCCTTTTAACTGAGTAAGCCGTAAGTTTGAGAGCTAGACCTGTGTCACTGGGACTCACATACTTCAACTTGGACACTAACTGGACCATGTTGGACTCCTTTGGATCGTAAACCTACTGACTTTTCAGCTGAATACGGAGGACTTTTCCCTTGCAGATATCTGACAGAATTTGTTTTTATAATTCAATACATTTTCATTTGGTTTTATCAAAGGCATTTTACATACAAAGCAAACAATAAACAAAGTAATAGCAGTGTGTCAACTTGTCATTATTCATACATCATTGAATGTGAAATTATACCTTGGTGTACTACATTATAGCATACTGTATAATAGCATTGTTACGGTCACTATGATGCATATGGTACATTACTACTAGTAGAGAGCTAATTGTGGTCCTGGGCAATTCCGAGAGCAACATTGAAAGAAAAAAACTTACAATGTAACTGTGGTGGATGAACAAATAAAACAACATCTTAGAAAGCATCTGTATATGCAGTGGGGGGGGGGGGGGGGGTTCCATGCAAGCATCCCTCTGTTAATGAAATACATCCTATGTGTCCAGTGACCCTTTATTTTAAGCGACATGACTCATTTAGCTCCACATATGCTTGTAATAGGAGGATTGTAGCCATCTATCCCAGATCTTGAGGAACTTGGGCTCAGCATTCCTGGAGATATACAGTAAGTGAATTTTTCATGCCCAACTGTCTGGATAATTAGCACAATACAAGCCCCAACAGTAAGGCCAAGGGGTGCCAACCAGAGCCTGGCAATGCACACTTTGGCCAGGGAGCAAAGGTTAATAACATATCATTGTGGGGAATAGTCAAGTGTCTCCTTACATAGAAGTAAGTAATTGGGTTGATGTTTCAGCCACAAGACACAAAAGTTCTCACATCTGTCCAGCTCCAGAGACCAGGGTGTGTGTGTGTATATATATATAGCATCAAAAGCTAGTCTGCTACCTTCTGTGTTTGTGCATGTGTGAGAAAGAGATGTAGTTTCACTCTCTGCCAGCAGATGACAGTGTTTCAGTAGACACATATAGATGAAATGTATGTACTGTATGAACGTGTAAAAAAAAGTATATATATATATATATATTTGTTTTTACACGTTCATACAGTACATACATTTCATCTATATGTACTGTATGAACGTGTAAAAAAAAAGTTGAGTTGGCACTCAATGTTTTTCAGAAATAAATTGTATTCAATAAAAGAGATACATTACAAGGTGCTCCAACAGTGTCATCAACGTTTCATGGCCCCTGCGGCCATTTCGTCAGGATGTGGGCTGCAGAATAAAGTGTACCAGTGCCAGGACAGTGTGGTGTGTGTGCAGTCTTACCTGACTTAAGTAGTGTGGGTCCTAGAGGTGTGTCTCAGGTGCTGCTCCGTTCCCCGCCACGATCCCGCCGGCGTGCGCTCAACTTCCGGGTTTCAGCGCGTCACTGGATTGCTGTCGCGTCAC
Organism: Crinia signifera; assembly: GCF_055691185.1. Classification (NCBI taxonomy): domain Eukaryota; kingdom Metazoa; phylum Chordata; class Amphibia; order Anura; family Myobatrachidae; genus Crinia; species Crinia signifera. The sequence continues at coordinate 92,054,262 of NC_139220.1, read as the reverse complement.
TACCGCTCAGCATCCGGCTCCGTGACACGCACTGGTTTCCGTGTTTGCGGTTTTTCTTTCTTTTAAACACACATTTTTCTTTACAGGTCCACTAGGGGTTAATTTACTGTCACTACCTCACGGTCTTTTGTTGTATTTAGCACATGCGCAAAGACTTACAGAGATGCCCAAGTTTTATTTTCTTTGCCTTATCACCTTACAGGAGCTGCAAACCCGCCCCCATTGTGACGCCACCTGGTGAACCGCAAACACGGAAACCAGTGCATGTCACAGAGCCAGATGCTGAGCGGAAGTGACGCGATGGCAATCCAGTGACACGCTGGAACCCTGAAGTTGAGAGCAAGCCGGTGGGATTGTGGCAGGGAACAGAGCAGCACCTGAGACACACCTCTAGGACCCACACTACTTAAGTCAGGTAAGACTGCACACACACCACACTGTCCTGGCACTGGTACACTTTATTCTGCAGCCCACATCCTGACGAAATGGCCGCAGGGGCCACGAAACGTTGATGACACTGTTGGAGCACCTTGCAATGTATCTCTTTTATTGAATACAATTTATTTCTGAAAAATGTTGAGTGACGACTCACTTTGTCTTTCTGGACAAAAAACTGCTGTGTATGTATATATAATTTGCCTGCTCCCCTGCCACAAGGAGCCTGCAAGTTGAGGCACCCTGCATCCATTTGTTTGTTTCACTGTGCCAGTGAGTTACCTACATTGGTAGCAGAAAAGGAGACTGATTGGTTGGAGAGGCTGAAAAGTCAATTGGCATCCTACAAAAGGGAGCTAATTCTCTTTAAAAAGGAAAAATTGCTCAAAGTTCAAATGGACTACGACAGACATACTGTCTACAGGTGGTTGGCAGGCAACTCTGGCGAAGACCCTAAAAAAACTTTTTTTCGTCGGAATAAACGACGACCGCAGAGAAATATCGACCAATTTGATTCAGAAACATCAGCTGATAATACCAGTTCTAACAGCGAGGTCGATCAACGCAAAACCAAAGGTGCCAAAACCGGCCCTTTAGGGAAGCATCCCCAGAAGGGTCGAGGTGGCCCCAACCCAGACGTAAGAGGCGCTATACCAGAAGGGGGCAACAGTGGAAGAGAAGGCGGACGTCCGGGTCGTCCACCCACGAATACGAGAACATAATATTTAATCTCTCGTCCCATGAGTTATCTACAAGTGAGATTAAACTCCTTAACCATGGACTCTCTTTCGTACCCTCTGTACCTTTCAGTGATTTACAGTGGCAAATTGAGAAACACGAACTGGTTAGAAAGATAAAACTGCAGGAGTTTTTCTCTAATCAGCCTAGTACAAACAAACCAGCTAAACCACCTCTGCCACCCACTTTGAAAAAATTCGCCCCAGCATCAGCCTTTGAACCTCATTCCAACAACGCTAGCATTAAATCTTTTTCAAGAATGCTGGATGCAGGTTTACCTGCTATAGTAGAACGCTCCTCTAATGTTCACCCTAATCTTATGCCAGCAGAACGATTGGCTTTGCAAAATCTTAGCAACAATAAAAACCTTGTTATTCGGCAGGCGGACAAAGGTGGGGCTGTGGTCCTCCAACACCTGTCTGACTATCATACCGAAGTAATGAGGCAACTGGCCGATGTCGACACTTATCGTCAGTTGACAGCCAATCCTACATCGCAATGTCGACAGAAACTGGCTAACATTCTACAGATGGGTGTCGATGCAAATATTATCACTAAAGATATACAAACTGTCTTAATACTGGACTTCCCTATTACCCCGTGCCTGTACACGCTTCCCAAAATTCACAAAGGCCTATCTCCCCCCCCCCCCGGGACGACCGATTGTGTCGGCATGTGGGTCCTTGTTACAACCATCAGCTACTTACCTGGACGATATATTACAGCCGCTCATCAAGACGCAACCTACTTTTCTTTTGGATACCACCACCTTCTTACAGATTCTCCACCAACTTACCAACTTGCCTGATGATTGCCACTTGGCTACCATTGATGTGGTAAATTTGTATACCGTGATTCCACACTCCATGGGCCTAACTGCATTGAGACGTTTTCTTATTTCTGATTTTGATTCTATTAAAATAGATTTTTTGGTTGAACTCATGGACTTAATTTTGCACAATAATTTCTTCATCTACAATAATATTTTTTATTTACAACTGCGGGGCTGTGCAATGGGCAGCTCTGTAGCTCCGTCATATGCTAACATTTTTATGTTTTCTGCTGAGTTTGATATTTTTTTGTCTGATTCCTTGGTTGCTGATCACTTTATTGTATTCAAGAGGTATATAGATGACCTGTTTGCCATCTGGCGAGGTGACATTGGTCTACTGCATGATTTGATCTCCAAACATAATACAACTAATAATGCTATTAAATTTACCTTTGAGACCTTTAATGCTGAGGTCCATTTTTTGGACGTCAAAGCCACCCTCAATACAGGCAAAATCTCGACCAGTGTGTATACAAAGACAACTGATCGCAACACCATGCTATCACCAACAAGTTGTCACCCTCGCAGTCTTGTCATGTCCCTGCCATATTCACAAATGTTGCGCTATTATCGCATCAACAGCGATCGCGCTAATTGCGACTTACAGCTTGATGCCCTTATTGAAAAATTCCTGGCACGCGGCTTTAACCGTCAAGATCTGCTGGCATGCAAGAATAAAGTATTACAACTAGACCATGAATCCTTACTACAATCTAGACCCAAAGATAAAACGATGTCAAAAATCATGCCCTGGGTCAACCGGTATAATGTTGTCTCCACTGACACCACTACTTTGGTCAAAACTAATTGGCCTCTGATCAAAAGTGACACAACTCTACCGCTTGGCGAACATAAGATCATGCCGTGCTACTCCAAGGGTCGTAGTCTAAAGGACATTTTGGTTAAAACTAATGTTTCTTTTGACCCTGCACCCCAAATAACGACATGGTTGGGTGCCAATAAGAAGAAAGGTTGTTTTAAATGTGCATGCACTACTTGTCAATTTCTCCTGTCGGGCGATACCTTTAATCACCCCCACACTGGACAGGCATTTAAAATCCGGCATTATTTAACTTGTAATTCTTCTTTTGTTATTTATCAATTGATTTGTCCGTGCAGTTTGTCTTACATAGGCAAAACAATCAGGAAATTCAAGGAGAGAATGACTATGCACAGGAGTACCATTCGCCAAGCACTGATTTCTGGTGCCAGTGAACACCCTGTGGCTAGACATTTTGTCGAGCATCATCATCCTTTGCATATTCTTAGATACAGGATGATTGATTGGGTGCCCCCCAATATCCGTGGTGGTGATCGTGGTACCCAATTGTTACGTTGTGAAGCCCGGTGGATACACCGACTCAGTACTATTGCGCCGAAAGGCCTTAATGAGCAAATTTCGTTTGCCGTCTATCGTTGATGCTGCTATTTGCTACAATGTTTTTTTCACTTGATGCTGCTATATTCTATGTTGTCCGTTTCTTTCCTATCAGTGCTACCTCATTTGTGTATACCGCAGCAGTGTGTATTATCTTAATAAGCTATTATGATGTTGTTACATCTGTTTTCCTTTTTTTACTATATTTGCTCTGCTGCTGTTATTTTTTTTTACACCTATCTGAGAAGTGAGCCCGAGATTGCCTGCAGTTATTATTATCTGCAGTTATTTTTGCCCAGCATCTTTTTCCCACACCCTCTTGTTTTTTGGTTTTTATATCCCTTCAGCGCAGGAGACCTACTTGTTTACCGTTTCATTGGTAACCCTGCTCTCCATACGCTGTTCACTGGCTGAAAGGGTGACGTCATCATACGGCGTCCCGTGGGCGGCGTTCCATTCCCCCGGCGTCTCAGCATCACTCCTCTGGTGTAGTGTGCTATAAAGGTATGTTGTTATTTTTACTCTGTATATATATATATATATAAAAGGAACAAATAAGCGGCACTCAGAGACTTCAGATGTGGTTAAAGTGAAGAGGATATTTAATCCATGTGTATGAAGAGACTACGTATCAGGTCAGGGAATGCACGAGCTCCGAAACGTAGTCTCTTCATGCACATGGATTAAATATCCTCTTCACTTTACCCACATCTGAAGTCTCTGAGTGCCGCTTATTTGTTCATTCTAGATACTGCTGAGGCCTCATCCCCTCTTGCCAGAGGGCACCGGAGCCAGTATATTGTGGCATACCTGTAAGACCTGAGTGCCGGTCTCTTGGATCATATATATATAAATATTTATATATTTTAGAAGAACCGCACTCAGTCCATAGGAGAGGGATACAGGGCGGTGCTCCACTTTAGAGGATTTTTTGGATCCCAAACATAGAATTTGTAGAGAGGCAGGCACTCACCAACACTGAGAGTTTTTGTGCAAAGGCAAAGTAGTCTTTATTCGTCACATCATAGGGACATCAAATAGGCATCGACGTTTCGACCCACAGCAGGGGTCTTTATCAAGATCATCAACATGGGTACACCAGACATATCTTGTGCCTGTATATGTATATGCTAACAATGTGGAAATTCATCGACATATCGATTTGTATCTTCGATATATCGATGATATTCTAATCTTCTGGTCTGGCCCGAGAGAAACTTTAATACAATTGTTGGAAGAGCATAATGCATCCCCCAGCTCGGTCAAATTCACCTTCACTTTAGATACAAAAACCATTAATTTCCTTGATGTACAAATTCAGATTGACCAGGGAAAAATTCAAACTCAACTATACACCAAACCGACGGATAGAAATAATGTTTTACATTATAACAGCTTTCATCCGATACATACCAAAGGAGGGCTCCCCTACTCACAATATTTGCGAGTGTGTCGTATTAACAACAACATTGACACCCGCAACAAACAACTGGATGATATGACCACCAGGTTTGTGCAGAGGGGTTACCCCAAAAAAGAATTAAAGATGGCTAGGGAAAAAGCGAGTGCCAAAACTCGTGAGGAATTACTGCATAATAAAATCCCTAATCACAACTTGGGCCACACAGTACTCCACACAAACCCCCGAGATTGTCACTAAGGTCAAATCCTTATGGCCTATAGCAAACACGGACCCTGACCTAAAGAGTTTATACAAATCTAAACTCATGCCGAGTTACAAAAGAGGTCCTAATATACGTGACCTAGTGGTAAAAAATGGATATTAGTGATAGACCCAAAAAACAAGTGGAACACTTTCTCACCAGAAAACCCGGTTGCTATAGATGCACGGGATGTGCCACCTGTGGATATCTAACCACAGGGGACCAATTCACACATCCACATTAGGATACTGTGTATAAAATTAGATACCCATTAACATGTAGCTCTAGGTACGTGGTCTACTTGCTGTCTTGTCCATGTGGGTTACACTACGTGGGCAAGACAGCAAGGCAATTTAAGGAAAGGATGGCCCAACACAGGGCTGCAATCAAAGCTGCCCTGCTGTCGGGAAACAGTGAACAGGCAGTAGCTCGCCATTTTGCACAGGCACGCCATAACATGGCTGGTCTACGTTATTGTATGATAGACCATGTCCCACCGCTAACCAGGGGAGGGGACAGAGATAAACTTCTATTAAGATGAGAATGTGAGTGGATTTTCAAATTACAGACGGTTAATCCGGACGTCTTAAATGAAGCCATCAATTATAGCTGTTTCTTATGATTATTAGAAACTGTAATCCACCATTTCAGTCCCATGTATGATAATTCTGTGCTTTTCAGCAATGTTTTTCACATAATAGTTTATATTCACTTCATGATTTTTTTATTTTTCATTTATGTATTTTTTCTTGTACATATAACTGATTTACTACATTTGTCAATAAATTTGTTACAAGAAATGGGGCATTAAGATCTACGTCCCATATCACATCATAGATATATGCCCTATAGAAATGATGGGCTTAATGTGCAGGTTAAAAATATCCTCAGCATCACTACACACTTTAAGGAAAGATAACCCCTTGGTAAGGGAGGATTCTTTTCCAACACATGTATGTTAATTTCACATTGTTTGAACATTATAAGAACCGTTATATTTTACATCATGAATGAAGGGTCTTGACACACAGTCCAATTTCACCTATATTAATGTATGTTATTCTACTATATAACACTCGTGCTTATTAAGGCACTGACTGATTGGAGCACATTTGGACAACGTTTTTTGTATAATAAAGTGTTTTGCATTTTGATTCACAGAGCTCCCCCGGCCACTGGTGTGCGTTCCACCGCCGGAGAAGCGTCACTTCCGGGTTCTAATCCGGAAGTTAAAGCGAGGACCGGAACGGAGGACCGCCAGACGGAGGGGGAGCACCAACATGCTGGTATGTATATAATACACTGTTTTCACTTGGTATGGTAATTGTCCTGATGACAGGTATTCCCGAAACGCGTTGACAAAACGGCAATAAAGCTGTGTTGATACTTTACAAGTCCCGGAGTGACGCTCTCTGTTCTACTACTTTATATATACATATATATATACATATATATATATATATACACATACCAATATAACACGAGGCGGCAAGTGTATTGTACACATGTCAAGTCATCAACGTTTCGGGGATAGCCTCCCCGTCATCAGGATACAAAGTGAGGGTACATACAGTGTTTAAATAGTGTCTTACCCCTTCCAGGGAATATCATCCGGTCCATGGCATCACCGCCCGCAGCTCTGCTGCGTCCGTCCCAGCCTGCTTCCGCTTCCGGTGTGCGCTGACTGCAGCACGCCAGGTGGCGTTGCCGTGGTTACTGTGTACACAAAACACGGCAGGTGAATAACATGCATAAACATAGTGTCAAAAATAAGAGATCTGTATCAATCTACAGATCATAAATTGCTGGTGCTTAACCTTTTAAAACCTGTTATCTACATATTCATGTGATGTGCACAGTAAAGCAAAAAAACAGTATGATTAGGAACAGGACAGGATGATTGTGATTAGACAACTATATATATATATATATATATATATATATATATATATATATATATATATATTCCAATGCAGCCGGCACTCAATATTCAAAATCAACTTGCCCCAGGTGCCAGAAAAGTGAAAAAGATACTGGTCCAATCCCCGCAGGGAAATAACGGCACTCAGGAGACGTTTCTTAGATGCAATAAAATTTGTAATGGATGATAGGGGAACGTTTCGGGGGTTTAATCCCGTCTTCAGCCCCACACCTACAGCAAAGAACATTACAACCAAAACACATTTTATACTTACCAGGTCCCAGGTGTTCCGCTCAGACGCCGGCTGCACGCATCCCGCTCCCGGAAGTGAACTGCGAACCACAGACGGGAAGTGACGCTGCCGATCAGTCACCAGGCAACCTCCGGCGTGCGTCTCATTCACCCGGAAGCTGAGCGTTCCAGGCACCTCACGTAGCCTGAATTGCACACCACATCCGGGGAGTGACGTCGCTAGTCAGTCACCCAGCAACCCCCGGCCTGCGTCTCAGCAACCCGGAAATCGTGCGTTCCATGTACCTCACAGGGCTTGAACGCAATGCGCCTATACTAAACGGGCACCCAGGACTGGCACAATATAATAAAAAGAAACCACATACCATACTGATCCAGCTCCAGCCGCCTGGTTGGGGACCATTCACCCTGATGGTTTGAATGAAAAGATTAATTGGAACAGTCTTTCTTAATTAATAGTGATAGGCCTCTAGTTTTCCCATTAATCTGTGTTTCTCCTCAATCTAATTAGTTTGCTCTTTAGCCAGCATGTGTTATATGTATATGGTGTTTCATGTACTGCTTTTTGTATATTTATGTATTTATATTGTGTTGTACTTTTTTCTTATAGATTCCACCCACTGGTCAAATGGCCCAGCATGCCATCGAGAGTTATGGTTGTCATGTGACGGAGGTTTCCTGCATTTGGATGCATGACCTGAGGCTGTGTTCCTGGTAGGACCTTCCTAACTTTTGGCTATCCATCATCCCTCCAGGCGGCTGGAGCTGGATCAGTATGGTATGTGGTTTCTTTTTATTATATTGTGCCAGTCCTGGGTGCCCGTTTAGTATAGGCGCATTGCGTTCAAGCCCTGTGAGGTACATGGAACGCACGATTTCCGGGTTGCTGAGACGCAGGCCGGGGGTTGCTGGGTGACTGACTAGCGACGTCACTCCCCGGATGTGGTGTGCAATTCAGGCTACGTGAGGTGCCTGGAACGCTCAGCTTCCGGGTGAATGAGACGCACGCCGGAGGTTGCCTGGTGACTGATCGGCAGCGTCACTTCCCGTCTGTGGTTCGCAGTTCACTTCCGGGAGCGGGATGCGTGCAGCCGGCGTCTGAGCGGAACACCTGGGACCTGGTAAGTATAAAATGTGTTTTGGTTGTAATGTTCTTTGCTGTAGGTGTGGGGCTGAAGACGGGATTAAACCCCCGAAACGTTCCCCTATCATCCATTACAAATTTTATTGCATCTAAGAAACGTCTCCTGAGTGCCGTTATTTCCCTGCGGGGATTGGACCAGTATATATATATATATATATATATTTGCAATGTCGCCCGGCACTCCACGGAGTATAGCCTGTATTAATTACCCGGTGCCTTCCTCTCTGGACCCATGGGACCCGGTATGTAGAAGATATCGATCAGGCGGCACTCTCGGAGTTTGGTGAATAACAAATGAGGTTTATTTCTCCAACATGTTTCGGGCTATCGCCCGTCCCTTAGGACGGGCAATAGCCCGAAACATGTTGGAGAAATAAACCTCATTTGTTATTCACCAAACTCCGAGAGTGCCGCCTGATCGATATCTTCTATATATATATATATATATATATATATATATATATATATATATATATATATATATGTATATATACACACACACACACAATACTAGCAAAATTTTCCCATGCAAAGCAGGGGTGGGTCAATAGTGCACTATATTTGGCAATACCACCCCCAGATGGAAAAAAATAACACCATCTCCACAACATTAGATTCCAAGGCTAATGGCCCCCATACATCAGCAATAACAATTAATTGCTTCTCAGATCCAGTGATTTTTTTCCCCAGATAAATTGTTTCTTCAATCTATTTGACTTGCTCACACATTACAGATTTGTTTCAGTGATCGGCAGATTTTTCCTGTTAGAATGCCCACACATACAAAAATGAAACTCCAATAAAACCAGATTTTTAAACATGTTTAAAAATCTGATTCAGCAATCGATTGGCGATCCCTATTAATTTTTGATTGGGATTGCCAAAAGGGGGAGCCCACACATTAAAGATTAACTGTGGCAATCATCTCCAGAACGGAGGATTGTAACAATTAATTGCTGATGTATGGGACCCATTATTCTAAAGGTGCCCATACACGGTACAATTATTGTATACAATATCATATTGCATCTTATTGCATAGGTTTTTCAATACAATGAGATGAGATAAGATCTAGTACAAAAAGCATGTGCTACACATACTTTTTGAGCTATGAGATGTGTAACGTGTATGGGCACCTTAAAGGATACCCAGTTTTGGATGACTCAGCCCTTCTCTTCTAAAATTTCTAACATCCCTATACTAACATCACTAAAATTCCTATAACATCCCTTCAGCTTTCTTTCAGATTTCTATCATCTTTGTAAACCAATCACTTACAAGGGATGGTTTTGACTTGTCAATGATTTCCCCTTTAAAAAAAAAGTCAACATCCGGTATCCCACACCTCGGACGCTATTGCATTTAAATCATGTGTCTAGCACAGGGGCTGCCAAACCGGTCCTCGAGATCTACCAACAGTCCACATTTTCCACATCACCTAGCTGCTGCACAGCTGTAGTCATTACTAACTGTCACATTTTCACTTGTTGCATTCCTACTATAGATCCACAGGTGGCCTGAAAAACATGCACCGTTGGTAGATCTTGAGGACGGGTTTGGTCACCCCTGGTCTAGGTGAACCAAATCTAAAAAAAAAATTGAATTTTTTTTTTTATATATAACAGTATTTCCCTGATAATGTGAGTTCTTCCAATATCTACTAAAAACATTAGCTGTCATTATAATTAAAATGTACCCATTATGACTCATAAATCAGTGCTTACTGAATATAGCTCTTGCATATGTTTTAGAACAGATCATATGCAAATTCCTGAGTAGCAGATTTCGCCTAGACTTTTGAGCTGTTGAGTGTAGAAAAAGGATTTTAGACATAAGAGAAGAATGTTCTAGCTGCACTGTGAGTCTCTAATGCATGTGGCGTCTGCTCTCTGAAGGGACAGTGCCACAGACAAGAGATAAAATACCAGTGTAGATCTCACCCTGTCACTCTGATAAGTGATTAACCTCCACTAAACAACAGGATAGGGGGAGGGGGGAAAGGAAGACATGGATTTACAAATGCTGAATTTTCTTTTCCTATAACTGAACAAATGTGATACAAAAATAATTATTATACACATTTATAATTTTTTCTGTATGTGCCTGAATCTGTATTATGATTTATGTAGACAGGAGCACAATAAATCATTATTTGTGCCAAAGTCTGTTGCAAGACAATTTACAATACATGGGTAAGCAAAAAGATCATTTTTAGGACCTAGTCAACTAAAGTAACTACTTTGTCTTACATGTTGTTGGACGCCCAGGGTGGTTTAGCAAACAAGATGGTGCTAATAAAGATGGGTCTTGTCCCCCTTACAGATGATACCAATACATGCAGTGTACACTGATATAATACTATATGTTGCATTGCTTTCATCTGTGATGTCAGAGAGTGCAGCATTGTGTTATATGCATTCTAGTGCATGCTTATAGTAGCATTTTAGAACAGTGTTGGTAAAACTCCCCATAGCTCTGGAGCCATGGGTTCAATTCCAACATAACACACCCTTTGTAGTGCTTTCATGGTCTCCCCATATCTGCATGGGCTGCCTCCTACAGTTCAGTGACAAACTGTCTCTGCAAATATGCCACCACTAATATTCACCCTGAAGTGCAGTATATCCATCAACAGAGTCCCCCAGACCATAGCTCTGATATGGGACAAGTGCTGGTCTACCCTTTTACACAGCCCTGCACCTTTGTCACTTCACATCTTGGCCCTTATTCAGATCTGATCGCAGTACAAATTTGTTCTCAAAATGGGCAAAACCATGTGCACTGCATGTGGGGCAGATGTAACATGTATAAAGAGAGTTAGATTTGTGTGAGTTATTTTGTTTCTGTGCAGGGTAAATACTGGCTGCATTATTTTTACACTGCAATTTAGATTTCAGTTTCAACACACCCCACCCAAATTGAACTCTCCCTGCACGTTACATCTGCCCCACCTGTAGTGCACATGGTTTTGCCCATTTTGAGAACAAATTTGTACTGAGCTCAGATCTGAATAAGGACCCTTATGTATTCCTGCCTTACAACCCCCACTTCCCATCAGTAATAACCAACATGGGTTTGTGAAGAATCGTTCATGCCAAGCAAATTTACTAGGCTTTTATGAGGATGTCAGTAACAACCTTGATAATGGAAATGCAGTAGACGTGGTCTTCCTAGATTTTGCTAAGGCTTTTGACACGGTTCCCCATAAGAGGTTGATAAATAAAATGGAAAATCTGGGACTAGGGGAAAATGTTTGTAGATGGGTAAAGAACTGGCTGTGTAATAGAGAACAGAGAGTGATAGTAAATGGTGCAGTATCAAATATGATACCAGTATTAAGTGGAGTGCCACAAGGGTCGGTGCTTGGGCCCCTTTTATTTATTATATTTATTAATTACATTGGGGTGGATATACTCAGCAATGTTTCCATCTTTGCTAATGACACAAAACTGAGCAGAGTAATTAGATCAACCGAGGATGTCACGACGCTCCAGAGCGATCTTATTAGACGAGTGGGCTAAAAAGTGGAAAATTAGGTTCAATGTGGATAAAGGCAAGGTTATGTATCTTGGGAAACATATCCAAGGTGCTAGCTATAACCTATGCGGGGAGGCACTGGGTATTTCAGAATTTGAAAGGACCTAGGAGTCCAAATAGACAACAAGATGGGGTGTAGTGCCCAATGTCATATAGTAACAAAAAAAGCGAACAGGATACTAACATACATAAAACGGGGTATGGAGACTAGGAACTCAAACGTAATTATTCCACCGTACAAAGCCTTGGTTAGACCACATCTAAAATATGGAGTACAATTCTGGGCCCCACACTTTAAAAAGGACATCATAGAATTGGAAAAAGTCCAAAGAAGAGCAACATAGCTAATAAAGAATTTAACTTACTGTATCTATGAAGATAGATTGAACTATTTAGGATTGTTTACGCTACAAAAGAGACGTTTAAGGGGGGACATGCTAAACATAAAAATATATCAGGGTACAATCTAAGGAATTGTCAGACACCCTTTTTACTTTAAATAAGGACTCCAGGACACAGGGTCATGAGTTTAGATTGAAGGAAAGAAGATTCCGTTTTATTAGACGGAAAACATTTTTTACAGTCAGGGCAGCCAAACTATGGAACTATCTTCCTGGGGATGTGGTGTCGGCAGACACAATGAACACATTTAAAATAAGGTTGGATAAACATCTATTGGTTAAAAACATATAGGGGTACAAACAATAATAATAATCTGTCCCTTAACATATCATTATACACTACGTATAACAAGGGATGAAGCTAATACCAAGGTTGAACTGGATGGACGTGAGACTTTATTCAGCCTTAACTACTATGTAACTTTCCCCATACCCACACAATATGGTAAGCATTCTGTACACAATCTCATAATTAGTACTTATTTGTTGTAGTTACGTTGGTATTTATAAGTATTTTACATGCTAGTTGTAATACTAGAATCCAATATTACAAAAGATTATGGGGGAATTCAAGTGGTTTTTGTGTCTATGGTGGCTAGATTCTGCCCGATAGAACAAGTAAAGGGTTGCTTGGTTCATGTTGTCCTGTCATTTTGATGGGCTGGTAACTAGTTTACTAATATTACATTTTGCCCCTTGTAAAAAGTTACAGGCGCACATAAAGAAAATATTCCCCTTACTGTACTGCAGCATTTTAATGCTTACAATTCACACACGTTTACCACATCTCCCCATTCACACTCACATATGAAAATATATTATAAAACCCATACAGTATGTCATAACAATGAGTAGCATTGTGTGTGAGGTGTATCACTAAACATTAGGGGAATATTCAATCCCAGGTCCCAACAGTCGGTCCCCTGGCCTGTTTTCAGCCCGTTCAAGAGTTTATCGGCAGACAGTCTTCAGTGTCCCGTCTGCCGATCAGAGAAAAGGGGGCGTGTCTGCAAAAGCGGGCATGGATTGTCGAGATCCGGCCATGATCTCGACAATCCATGGCCGTTTCCAGCAAAACGGGCCCGACTGCTTTTAAATTCGGGTCTGTTCTGATGAGCTGCCTCTTTAATGATATCGGGAAGGACAGCATTGAATAGGTGCCTGACGCTATTTCCCCTCACGGAAATAGCGGCGGGAATTGAATACCCCCCTAAGAAGTATATACTGTACTGTGTGTGTGAGTACCAACCAATCACATTCTACACAAGGCTTGGTACATCTCCCCCTGAGAGTGTTATTTCAGTATTAGAGGTAAGATCAGGGATTCTTGAAAAATAAGAATGTATGAGTATATCAGCAGTATTGCACGTCTACTGGAGATAGGTTAGACTTTAGTATTGTATTGGACATGTAAAATATAAATACAAACTGAAGGTAAAATACAGAATTTTTATTTGAATTCTAGGAAGCAATAATTATTATTAATACTACTATTAATATAATTTATAATACATTTTTAACTTTGACAGATAATGTTATATTTATTAAACTTTAATAATAATGTAACATAGCAAATAATAAAAAAGATAATAACATTAAGCATGTCCTAAACTTTACATTACTCTTAGCATCACTTTGAGTAACAAAAGCGTAAATGTGTTTCTTTTAGCCGAAAACATATCCAATGACAATGTGATCTGTGAGCGGCTGCTGTTAGACATTATCAGCCAGTTCTGTAGCTAAGTAACGGCAATGCAGTTGTATATTTCATATATCCCGCCCAGTGCATGTCCAAAGAACTTTGTGAAAGTATACTTTGGAAAGGAAAACAAAGAATGGGTGACAGAAACGTCAAGATATTAAAAGGGATCTAACAGCATGCATTTAGCATTCAGAAGTGCCCTAACTAAGAACACACTCTGGGAGGTAGGTCGGTTACTTAGTGTTCCTTAAGAGAAGTCAAAAAGCATCCTCTTTGCAGCAATTGTCACTTGTGAGAATACCACTTACATGGCAGGCTTTCCATCAAAGCTTTTCACAGAGCATTTGAGCATGATACAAGCATGCACTGACAAAGAATCTCACCTAGGGGGCCAGATGTATCAAGCTTCAAAAAGTGATAAAGTGGAGAATGATAAACAGCCAGCCAATCAGCTATTACCTACCATTTTTTAAACCCAGCCTGTAACATGGCAGTTATGAGCTGATTGGCTGGCTGTTTACCACTCTCCATTTTATCACTTTTGAAGCTTGATACATCTGGCCCTATAGATAAACACAGTGTGGGAAATTTACTACGAATACGAAAAATCAAAGTCGTTTTAGTTTTTTGCCAAGTCCCCCTGGAGCCTATTTGAACTGAAGATGACATGATCTACGTCGGAGGACCCATGTAAGTATAATTTGCTTCCACAGGTACCCCTATGGATTACTTTAGGACAGAACCATGATGGACGGAGGGATACCTACGGGCTCAACATAGGTAAGTATCTCTATGCATGTATGTCTGTGTGTTTTTTTGGTACTTGTTTCCTAGCACGGCACCACCGATTTTAATTGTATGCAATCGGGTCGCAAAAATCAGGTCAATCACATCGCATGCAACCAAATCGCATGCGATCCGATCGACCCAACCGACCCGATTTTTTACATTGGAACCAATGTTAAATGGTCCCTGAGACCCGATTTTACATTGGCCCCAATGTTAAATGCCCCCCAGACCCCATTTTTCATTGTATGCCCCCCCCATTGTTAATGCCACGCCACGATCAACATGAACCCGAAGCGTGGCGAGCGGTGGCGGTAAGCGTCCTCTGACCTTTTCATACCCCCACTATCGACTTCGGCGTGGAGTTGATTTTATATAGTGTAGCGAGCCACCGAGCCCGAAGCGTGGCGAGCCCTTTGAGGGGACACGGATAACTTCACATGTATTCCGCGTCCCCACGCGGGGCTCGCTGCGCTCGCCACGCTTCAGGCTTGGTGGCTTGCTGCACTCGCCGCACTATATGAAAACAACTCCACGCCAACGTGAATAGTGGGTTGCCACGCTTTGGGTTGGCGTTCATCGTGGGGTGGCATTAACAATGGGGGGGCATTGTGGTGGCTATACAATCAAAAATCGGGTATGGGGGGCTATTTAACATTGGTTTCTATGTAAAATCGGGTCCATCGCATTGGTCGCATCGCATGCGATGGACCCGATTTTAAACGGCCATTTAACATTACATACAATGTAAAATCAGGTCGGTCGCATCGCATGCCATTATAATGACATGCGATGGACCCGATTTTTACATTGTCGGGAAAGCTGTTAAAAAGCCCGAAGTCAGGTCAGTCGGGTCCCATCGCATACCTTAAGTTAAGGTATGCGATGGGACCCGACAGGCGCCGTGCTAGGAATCAAGTACTGTTTTTTTAACTATTTGTCTTGCTGTGGAACTACAAGTTCCAGCGGGCCCTTTAATGCCCTGCATGCAGGGACTTGTGGTTCTCCAAGTCCCTGCATGTGGTGGAAGCTTGCTGGGACTCATACTTCCACAGCAATATACAATAGGTTTATTCTATTTTTACACCATTTTATCAGCCCGATGCCCACCCCTCCAGGGGCATTGGGAACAGCCCCAGGCTTCAGCCTGGGTAGGGTAATTCTGGAGGGGGGGGGGGGGGGCATTCATTCGGTGGATCCCTAGGCTGACCGGTCAGGGGGTGAATGCTTTGGCTGTGGGTACTTGTATAAAAAGTCTCCCCCCGGCTGTTGCATTACCCTGCTGGCTGGTTGGGCCTGGTGCTGGTTCTTAAAATACAGGGGAATCCTACTCGTTTTGTCCCCCATGTTTTGGGAACCAGGACCGGCCCTTGGGCCTGGTGCTGGTTGTAACAAAGAAGGGGAAACCCCTACACAATTTGTTCCCTGATTTTTTACAAACAGGACCGGCTCTGTGAGCCTGGGGCTTGTTATAGCCATGAAGGGAGGAACCCATGCCAATTTTTTTTAAATTATTTATTTTTCTATATTTTACACAGTGAAGCCTGCACGGATCTGACTGATCCGTGCAGGCTTCTGCCAAATACGCTAGGAAAATGAAGTGTATTTTCCTGGCGTATTTGGCCGGCAATTAGCGTCCGTTTACCACTAATTGAAAATACAGCTGCTTAGTAAATTAGGAATCACAATTCTTTTGAATGGTGATTTCTAATCATAATCTACCGATGGTGTATCCATTCGTTTTTGTATTACAAATATGAATGTGCCATCAATGCGACTTTACCTATTTTCAGGATAGTACTATTTTCACCCGTATTTAGCTTAGTAAATTTCCCCCAGTATGTCTATCTGTAGGTGGGACTCTGAACTTGCCAGTTGTGTAGAGAATTAATACACTGGGCTGCCATTTTCTCAGAAGAAACGTCTCCTATAAAGTAGATGTTTATTTGCAAAAGACCAGTAGGGAATAGGTTTATAGTGCTCCTGCACCACACTGTCGCATCTATAATGGGTGCAGAGCAAACTCAGGAAATTTAAACAGAGTTGGGGGACTGTGTGCAGATTTCAGATGGACCACCTCCTCTCTATGGTGCAGTAGACTCTGGCTACTACACCTGTGCAGGTCTCCAGAAACATGGCGTCTGCCATGTTCCGACTAATAATCACTAATGTGTGGAGGGAATCATGCCATTGATTTTTGCTAAACAATTGTCTAAGCAAGGGTGCAGTGTGGTCCCCCCCTCTGGCAGTGCAGTAAACTCTGGTTTTAGTTCCATAGCCTTCAGCACATGACATGGGTAGGGTACTACATTCCTATTGTGCATGCACAAATCACCTGGAAAATGCTTGCTGCACCATTTTCCTAGATTTCTGTGCTCCTGCCAATGTGGAGCTCGGGAAAGTATAAAGAAAAATTATTGGGGTAATTATCTGGGTGCGGGGCCCCCTTGAGCTTGTCTGGCTGGACCACTCCAGGGCATCACTACTTTACACATAGACTCACATAAACATATCTATGTATGTCTTCTTTTTTATATGTTTTTTTTCACATATTTTTTCACAATTTTTTCTTTTTGACACACCCTTTATCACTGTTAGTTGCTTACACATACCCTACATTCTATGACACTTTACACTCTTACACTTCACAGCTATATTTTATTTATGTGATGCCCTGGGGTGGTTTTGCTGGACTGGCTTGGGGGTGCCCTGTGCCCCAGGCATGAGCCCTATAGTGCTAGGGACCTGCTCTAATGAGGAGACCTTAACGTGGTGAGCAGGTAGATATATTTGGCCAAATGTATGCTAACATCCTCAGAAATTAATTACAAAAGGAATGCATATTAGCAGTAATGATTGCATAGTGCACCTGCAACCCCCCTCTGTTTTGCATATAGCTAAAAATCTCAGCAAGGTAGCACCTCTCATTACAGGGTGTGCAGTCTAGGGCCCCCCTCTGTCCATGGTATAAATAAATACAAATACAGACAAGTCAATTCATTGAAGTGTCGTTAAAAATTGCACCCAAAAAAAGAACAGTTGCTGTGAACGGTGCTGGTATTTTTAACGGATATTTTGAGGATCTCTCACAGCATTTTTGGCAGTCGAAGGGTTACGTTACACAAAAAAGATAGAAATGGCAACCCTATTTAACCGTTACCGTTACAGTAATAGTTAATATACTTACACATACATTCAGAGAAAATCGGCAACTAACTTCTAGAGCACAATGTAACCAGGTTATGCAACATAAATTTTCTTTGCGGTATAACATGTCTAGTACTCGCTTCTGTTCTCATTTATCTAGAATGGAATTTTAAATTCAGTTGTAAGTAAAAGCACAATGTACACAATTTAGAGTTAGAGTAAGCCAAGGATAATAATTATTTTGTTGTGTAAAATATTGGTCAATATTGAATGCTAATCGTGCGTGTCCCATAATAACCTAGAGCAAAAATAATGTCAGATAGTACATTTCTAGCTTCTGTCTTCTAATCCCAGTTCCCATTCTTGTCACATCCCTTTATGTCCTAATAATGGTCAGACTGCTGCGGTGTCACACTGAGCGCTGATATGGAGGCCCAACAGGGGACATTTAAAGCAGACTTTTTATCTCTCTTGGAAAATGTTGTGTGGACAGACAAGGATCAGACGTATGCTGCATTTCACAAACTGAAATCTTTGCATCCACTTTTAAACACGCCACTGCAGGCCATGGTCTTATCTGTTCTTTTTCAAGTGGAAGCTATCATGGCATTTTCTTCAACTACTTTTCCAGGGTAATTAATTGCTTTTCATTTCACGTTACTGGAAGCAAATTGAACTGCAAAGAATCCATTTCCGCATATGCAAAAAAAAAAAAACCTGCCTATTTGAATACTCTCAGTCATCATAAATAGAATAGGTCACTGGCCTAACATTACATCAGGAAATGACTAATTATAGATTTCCATCTATCATTTAACAGGGTAATTTACTGGAGAACAGCTCTCTGATCTAGCTAAGAAGTGGTGATACTACCACGATATACAGTAAGCAGCACAGCCCTACATGCCTGGCATACACGTTTTAAAAATTAGATCCTGTGTATCAACATCATTTATCTATGAAGCCATAGAGTTATCTCAATGACAATATTATTTAAAAATAAAATGTGTATTGTTACTTATTCTCAACTAAATATATGTATGACTTTTTATGTCCAGCTAAGCTGTTATTCAGCCTTTTTCTTACTAGATTATTAGGTGTAGGTTCCACTGTAACTGGATAAAAAGAGAATGAATTTAACATTTACTGTGTCACATCCAAACAAATAATAATCACCCCTGCTGTAGTATGTACAAATTGGAGATAAATTATAATTCAAAATAAATGTTATTGAATCTGGAATTATATTACCGCTGTGTATTGGTATATGATGGTATATCTCTCTCTCCTTTCTGCTTTGTCCCATTTTAGAAAAATCCCACACCCCTGGGACTGATGGAAAAAACATCACGGAGAATAAATGACTATGTCCATAACTAATGTGCCATTTCACCCTGTGCACAATTATAGGATTCATATCAAAACACGAAAACAGATGTCTCTCTATCTACAGATGTCTCTCTATCTAGAACTTTCTGTTATTAATACATATTTTACATGATTTTTTTTCTTCATTTTTATTGACCTTTTAAAAAGGTATTTAAATTCCTTCAGTTTGTGGGGATGGGGGGGATCATTGACTTTACAGTTAAGTCAGTATATTAAATCAACTGTAGATAACACAGCTAACATTTTAGTCAATGACTTAAATGGGTCTATTTATTAACTTATTAAATGCCAATGGAATTTGTAAAAATAGGCGTGAGAATTGGCAAGCAAACATTTCTATTTATCAAAATGGCCTTTAATGTTTATATAGGAATTATATATATATTTTTTTTTTACACAACATTTTTTATTCTTATTTAAAAAATGTGGGAGACGCTGTCATTTTTAGCGGATATTTTGAACATCTCGTACAGGGATGTTGGCACTCGAAGGGTTAATATTTACCAATAAAAATATTTTCTGCTGAAGTGTTTGAAAATCTTTTTATGGTCAATTTACTAAAAAAAAAATATAATTGCCAGTGCAGATAAAGGATGCTTAGCTCCCCGGCAATATTGGCTGACAGAGGAAAGAGGACACTTAGCTCTTCATAGACCGTCCTAGCCTCTTGCATGTGTGACCGTTTTCTGGTCATGACATACATACTGTAATCCAAAGCTTACGTGTTGATTCAATTATGAGCAATGACTTTGCAATGCAATTGCAAAGCAATTGCATATAAAATTACACTTCCATTTTGAATTTAAATCACTGATTTTTTTGCATGCAGCGCTATGGGATCTTGGGGCTATGGCTTTGAATTGACCCCTAAAACTTTTAATTGATAAATTCCAATATTCATATAAAGAGTTGTAGTGGTGAGTTTTGACAGTTGTCTGCATGTCTCAGCTAGGCTGGAAGAACCACAGTGGATGCGAGAGACAAATTACATCAGTGCAGATTATTTAGAAAAACAAAACTTCTTCATGGTAAGGATAAGCGTTATAGATATCACTCAGTCTGCAGCATTAAAATCCTACAGTATATAATCATTTAATTATATTTGAATTGCATACCTGAATAACTTGTAGATCGTGTCGGTAGGGACCAATGCCTAGGCTAGCCACCACTGAAGTTTGTCTAATCATTACAGAGTGTATGGTCTGGGCCACTAGATAGATAGGTATATTTCATTCTAGCCATGGATTCTGAAATGTGCAGTGTGCTAGAATGACCTATATATCAGGACAAAGTCCGGGGGGGGGGGGGGGGGGCAACATCCATTGACTATGCTGTCACAGTTTGTTGCCTAAATAAATTACAATAAATGACAACATTTACTTAAGGCTGATGAGTGCACCATCTATGCTACATTGTTTAAATATTTGGGATCCATCGTGGCCCATATCTTGATAGTCACCCTAAAATTCATTATATTGCAGCATTTTTTATTATTATTATTATGCTTTATTTTATATGGCGCCACAAGGGTTCCGCAGCACCCAAGTACAGAGTACACATGTTCAAAACAGGAAAACAGTGACTTACAGTTGAAGACAATACATTACAAGTACAGGGTAAATAATTATAGGAACAACAGCCGATTACAGATGCAGTCGAAGACTGCTGAAGTAAGAAAGGATAAGCACATGAGGTAAGAGGTCCCTGCTCGTGAGAGCTTACATTCTAAAGAGGAGGGGCAGACAGACAGGGGTGACACAGCAGGGGTAGACAGGGCGAGGAACAGAAGGTTAGAAGGACAGTTTGCTGGGTTCGGTGAAGAGGTGGGTCTTAAGAGCCCGTTTGAAGTTCTGTATAGAAGTGGGGGCCCACTGGCTGTTCCCCTGTGCGACAGTCCAACTCTGATTGTGGAAACCTGAATGTAATAAAATATTTCATATTTCTGCGACAAATTCCCATTCAGCAGTGTTGTCTATTATATACCATTTCCACTGACAATGACATTTCCCAATAACAGATTATGGCATCAATACTTCCAAACTCCAAACCCATAATAAACCCATTTATCATAATCATTCCCATTTCTAATGCAATGTTTTACGTCAAATGATTTCTCAGATTTACTAGTGCATCTAGTGGGTAAGTCACACATGCTAAAGTAGAAAAACAAAGCTAAAGGTCTGTACACATTTTCCCCTTGAACTGCCTGAACTACTGGACAAATGATATAATGCAAACACACTGAACAATATAGTTAATGAACTTGTTCAGCAGCCACATTCAGGAGCATGATGTCGCTGACCAGATACTGTAGTCAGAATTTTACTGCATGTAACAGAGAACAGAGAGGGTGGCTAACAACCTGCAGTAGTGACATAGTTACTGAAATAGTTAACAATTAGCCAATATGCATGATAATATTGTTAACGATATTATTAGCTTGCATATATTTTGTTGCTTATAATATATTTGACAAAATAGCGAAACACAGCAGTAGCTGCTTTACCCCTTGACTCTAGTCTCTCTTTTCTTTTGATTCCCGGCTATCTACAGTAAAAATTTATACCTGCGACTATGTCGTTTTCTCATAAACCAGGTCAAAAATTGGAGCTGTATGAAGGAGTGGAGAAGGGGGTGTGAGCAGGAAGTCCAATCAGAACCTGCAATCATGGATCTGGCAGATACAGATTGGTCCTTTTGCTCTTGCCCTTGTTACAGGGTCAGTAGTAAGTGGGAAATTTAATTTACACAAACTTTAGATGATAATGTAGCTTTATTAGAAAAGATTATGCAATAATCTGATACAATGTACAATTAGCAAAGTATTTAACATTATTGACCCAGTGGGGTTTAGTATGTTTTGTAGACTAGAAATGAGTCGCTGGGTTTTGACTTTGTTGTGTTCAGATCTGAAAACATCTTATTGGCTATCTGTCTCTCATGTGTTTTGTACAGTATAGCCAATAAGATGATGTTTTCAGATCTGTACTTGTGTTAACCTGGTAATGTAGACATTTAAATGTTTGACAATGGGAACAGTGAGTGTGTTAGGTTGTGTGAGTGTGTTAGATTGAACCTGGCATTTTACCAGTGTTGGCTTTACACTTCAAATACAGAATTGTGCCACTATCTCTGAAGTTGCTCAGTGCAAATCAAGGACAAGTCGGACCTTATTTCCCCCTGCAGCTCCCTGTGAGGGGGACACACGATTAGGCACTTGATGTGCCAAGTTTTGCAAATGACACATCGCATGCGATGTATCATTTGCAACTCCCTGGGAGCTGCAAGGTGGAGGGTGCAGGGGGGCGGGGGATGCTGCAAGACGGCTGGGGGGGGACGTTGCTAGTGGTGCAGAGGCAACGGACACTGCGGGGGACACAGAGGCGGCAGTAACATGGAGCCGGGCAGGGGGAGCCGGGAGTTGTCAGTACTGAAAAAAAATGCCCAAACAATGAATGAGCAGCCTGTGATTGGCTGAGTACTCTCTCAGCCAATTGCTGACAGCTCCTGACTCCCCCTCCCGCCTCTACATTACTGCCGCCTCTGTGTCCCCCGCAGTGTCTGCTGCCTCTGCACTACTAGCAGTGTCCCCCGCCCCTCTGCTCCCTCCAGCTGCCCGGAGCATTGACAGCTCCCTACTCCGGCTCCCCCTGCCAAACTCCTTCGCTGGCGGGGACCAGTCCGACGGAGCGGCAGGAGAAGGCTTGGAGCAGGGACCAGTCCGAGGGAGCGTCAGGAGATGTAGCGGCAGGCGGGGACCGCAGATGGAGAGCAGAGACCGGGGCGCGGCAGGAGAATAGAAAGAAATCCTATTCAAAAGACTGGGCGGCCGCTGATTGGCTGAGAGCTCAGCCAATTAGCAGCCACCTGGTCTTTTGAATAGGATTTCTTCCTATTCTCCCACCACGCCCCCGATCTTTGCTCACCACGCCTGCCACTCCCCTGAACCGGTCCTCGAGAGGGGGGTCGGGCTCTGCTGCTCGCGGCCACACTGGCTCCAGCAGCAGGGGAGAGGATGCTCCAGACTTGAATCTGGATGCTGCAGCTTCCTCCCTCTTCCTGTCACTGCCTCTTCTCTCCCGTCACGCCTGGCCGCCTGCCCCTTCCGGTATGTACCCATAGATATATTGGATCTGAAACATCATGGGTGCTAAAAAGTACCCATGATGGGTCAGATTCCAATATATCTTATGTTCAACAGATCCGATGTCCTGATCCGATCCGATGCGCGCGGGAACACGCATCAGATCGGATCAGATGTCACAAACTTCCGATTTTGGGCCGATTTCACATGATTTATCGGCCCAAAGTGCCAAAATCGGGTGAAATCTGGTCAAAATCGCATAGTGTATGGGGGCCTTTACAGAGAGACTTAAACTTGAGGATTGGGCAGACAAATGGAATGCAATGCAGATAAGTGTAATGCACCTCAGGAATTTTAATTAGCATGCAACTTATAAAACAAGTGGGGTAGAACTTAGGGAATCACTAATGGAAAAGGACCTAGGGGTAGAAATTGCTCACTGTCAAGGAGCAGCAGCCAAGGCAAATAGAATACTAGCTTGCAAAAAAAGAGGTATAGAGGCAAGGGATGATACATTCTACCACTATTTAAAGCATCGTTGAAGCCTCACCAGAATTCAGTGTTAGATTTTGGGCACCACACCATAAAAAGGATATTATTAAATTGGAAAAGGTACAGAGAAGGGCAACTAAACTGATCAGGGGTATAGAGACTTTGAGCTATGAGGAAAGGTTAGCCAGGTTGGGTATGTTTATGCTGCTGTTTAAGATGGGACATAATCAATATCTACAAATATATCAGAGGTCAGTATAGAGAACTGCCAGGATCTCTGTTTACTTTGAGGACTATGTACAGGAAGGGCTGGCAACAGAGCCTTAACCTTGCGCTGCTCCAGATCCTGCTTTCAGGTGTGGACTTCTCTCGTTCTCAGTCCTGCTGGCTTGGCTCCTGCTGCTTCCTGCTGGCTCCGGCTGCTGGTGGCCTGTCACTTTCATAAAAAAATGCTGAGCACTACGAGCAGGCAGGGCAGGTATTTCGCCGAGTGCGGAACAGAATTCTAACAAGATGGCTCCTGCTGCTTCCTGCTGGCTCCGGCTGCTGGTGGCTTGTCACTTTCAGAAAAGAATGCTGAGCACTACGAGCAGGCAGGCAAGTATTTCACAGAGTGCGGAACAGAAGACCAGCGCAGTAAAAGTACAGCAGCCAGAGACTGAGGCCACAGCACCAGCGGTGGGTAATTCTGTGCGCCTGCGGCACCTGGCCGTGCGCACACACAGAGTAGATGGTTTTGAGCACCAAGTGGCAGGGCGCACACACAGTAGACGGCAGTGGCACACAGTGAGTCAGTCAGACTCAGCCAAAAACAGATGGTGCACAGTAGACGGCCAGCCTGCAATGGTGACTGACAGGCCAGCTAGTACAGGCAGTGTCCGTGCCGGGGCATGGAAGCTGTGGGGCCCTTCATATCTCTGGGGCCCATCACACTTGACCCCCCTGTCGCCTGCCCTGTGTACAGGACACATGAATACCCTTTAACATTAGAGGAGATTTTGTACCCTCTGAAGGAAAGTGGGGTTTTTTTCGGTCAGGGCAGTTAAAGTTTGGAATTCTCTGCTAGAAGACGTAGTGTTGGCAGACTCACTAAATACATTTAGAATTTGACGGCAGATAAGAACCACTTGGCCCCTCTAGTCTGCCCTTTTTTTAAACATGTTACCTCAAACCATATTTGATTCTTATTTTTTTTTTGTAAGAATATCAATATGCCTATCCCAAGCATGTTTAAATTGTACTCCTACCTCTGATGGGAGGCTATTCCACTTATCTACTACTCTTTCTGTGAAGTTATTATTCCTCAGATTTCCCATGAATCATCTAACATTTAAATGGGAGCTAGACAAGTTTCTAGTGGAGAAAAATATTAAGGGTTATGCACCCCAGAGTAGTGTGTATTAGGAGAACTGGTAGGTGATAAAGGGGACGTCTACCATAAAATGACTCACTTAAGACAAATATTAAATATAGGCTAAACTCGATGGACAAATGTCTTTTCAATGTCACTATGTAACTATGTATATGTGCAGTGTATTCTAGCACCCTGCTCCTTGTAAAATCCTTGTAGTTCCTCCTTCCTACCTGGGGTGTCGCTGTCTGCTGTGGTACTTCAATGTTGAGATACAAACCAGACTGTTTTATAAACACCACAGCAGAGAGTGACACCTCAGGCAGGAAGGAGGAACTGCAAGGATTTTTCAAGGAGCAGGGTGCTAGAATGAAGACTATGGGGGAAATTTAATAGGATGAGAGATTTAGAAATCTTGGTAAGAAATCTCCAGTTTTTTTAAAGCGGCAATCATTTACACTGCAAAACTGTTTTGATTTTGATGTTTAAATGACTGCGGCTTTAAAAAAAATATGGAGGTTTCTTACCAAATCTCTCACTTTCTGAATCTCTCATTCTATTAATTTTCACCCAAAATGTTAAAATGCCTGAAATCATATTTTTAACTCCATTGCATACCAGGTTTAACCCAACACTTTCTCCGTGCTCATGGTGTACATTTTAAATGTTGAATTCGGCACAACATGCCATACCTAGGTCTATTTCCTGCCGTATATGAAAATTACATAAAAGAATAGCCATGATACACTCATATAATTACACAAAAAACTGCGACCACAAACCTACAATAAATTCCTTCAGGCCAATCTGCCGACATCAAAGTAAAATCTTCTAAAACTAAATATATTTTTTAGTTTCTGTTTCCTAAAACTGCAATAAATCCCATTTGCAGTACAAACATGCAGCAATATGTATACATGCTTACAGCAGTAACCTTATCCTAGCAGCTTACACTATGTAGTAACTATCTAACATTGGAATGATATCCGTATGCCGGCAGTTGTACATACTAAGGAAGAATCATGGAAAATATATTTTGTTCCTATTTTTACCTATCTCTCTCTCTCTCTGTGTAAAGCCCATACAATAAAAATATATTTATTTCAATATGCTACCAAAAGAAAAATGTTACATATAAGTAACTTGGAAAGACTAAAAATTAGGAACGTTATTCCCAGTGAAACTACAACATAAAACATTTTGTACTCGTATATGGGCAGATATTCTCTTTCTATTAAATTGTTTAATATTGTATTCATCCGTACTTCAACATTAAATATAAGAGGACGTAGGAAAAATGACCCTGACACTATTCGTAATGGTGAAATATTTAAGTCCTTTTCTATAATTTGATATCTTTGGCTCATGACTGTTTACTATGTATTTGTCCCCTTAATGTAGTAGGATAAAAATTATGTATGTTTACTCCAAAGAAAAAAAGAGTATAACTCTATGGCTGGTGTAATGGGGCTTTTGATGGGATCTGAGACACTTGATGAGTACACGTAAATTCTTCAAATCTTACTTAGAGATCTGGAGATAAATGTTACATTTCCTATGTATAATTTGCCACACAGATTAGGAAAGTATTCAATGGAATATACATTGGAGGAGAAGCTACTGGAAAATAATAAGAATTTATTTGTAACTTTTATTTAAAAATTGTTGAAAACATCAAAGTGGTTGTTCACTGATGTTGAATTAAAAAAAGGAAATGCAACATTTGCATCAATCAAAGTATTTCAAATATCTAATAAAAGTTATATGTTGTATTAAAGTAACAGGTAACTAATATTTAAGTAAAACTTACTTTTATAGAGATGTAAAATGCAGAACACG
Source organism: Crinia signifera (assembly GCF_055691185.1). NCBI lineage: Eukaryota > Metazoa > Chordata > Amphibia > Anura > Myobatrachidae > Crinia > Crinia signifera. The sequence goes on along the minus strand of NC_139220.1, from coordinate 92,027,170 downwards.
TACTATACTTAATGTGTATAAAAATGTTTGGTTTACAATGTATATTTTACATATTAATTTAAGCAAAACACAAACAATATAATTGTAATATATAGTAAAAAGGATTTAGAACAGGATATCCAGTCATAATGACTCAATTTGCAAATTGGGTACAGAATGCGTAAAATCTGGTACTGTATGGGAGTACTGTATGGGAATAAATGACAGTTGACAATTTGCTTCGAAATGCTAAAAATTTTCAAAAAACGGTCATTCAGTTATTACCAGATTTTTGTTCCAGCCTGATCAGACAATAAATCTTTAGGTGTATGGCCAGCTTTACATAGCATATTACTGTAGCCCGGTTTAATTGGGTCTCCATCTTCCGTGGCTAGAAATTGCATGTACAGATAAAGAAAACTTAAAAGTCCTAATATTATCAGAGTTATACTATCACCCTGATTTTCTATATAATGTAGTTTATGTGCATATTCCTGTGATACCATTTTAATGTGATTTTGATATTTGTTACAAAAAAAAGAAACATTGGTACACATGACAAAAATGACTCTTCAATAAATGACTTTTCATACTAATAAGTTAGCAGTACGGATGGTAAAAATAGTTAGCATTACTGCCTCACAGCATTTAGGTCATGTGTTTGATTGCTACCATGTCCCTAACTGTGTGCAGCTTGCGTGAGAATACCGCAGTTTCCTCCAACAATTCATAAATAAACTGGTAGATTAATTGGCTCACAACAAAATGTACGTCTAGCGTGAATGTGCATGTGGTAGGGAATATAGATTGTAAGCTCCACTGGGGCAGGGACTGATGTGAATGTTCAAATATTCTCTGTAAAGCGCTGCGGCATATGTATGTGCTATATAAATAACTGACAAATTCAGCATTTACAGTATGTATAATGGAGGGATGAATCCATGCAAAACTGACATAGAAAATAAGAAATTGGAACCAATTAAAGCAACTTTCCATATCAATCAAAATCATGTTATCTTACCATGGTCATCGCTCCCTGAAGTTAGAGGGGGGGTATGCAAAAATCCCTGTGATTTGTTTAATCTTAACATCTAATACATCTCAACATCTGCTTAAAAAGATTAAAGATTTATTTCATTTTTAGTCAAAAGATATATTGTAATTCTGTATAGTACAGTTTGGTGAATTTTGTTGTATACTAATTTGATGTGAGCAATGAGAAGACCTCACTACTGTTGTAAAATACCCTTGTTGCCTTTAATGTGCTGTAAGCTTCTACCTCTCTACCTGGGACATACTGTCATTACGCGTACATGTATGAATGTTTAGAGATATTAGTAAAGTGGAAAAAATGGGCATCTGATTTCTGTTTCTGAGTTTTAGGGGGGGGGGGGGGGGGTCAGGTTTTCTTTGATATTCCCTGGAATAAGATTAGAGGAATATGAACCCTGGGACCATAGACTTGTGAGGTCTTGGACGCCTGTATCACATATGCAGTTATATAGACCTCACAAGTTTGATCTCCCAAAGTCATCAGAGAAGACAAGTAATAACAAGTGTACAGTAAACAGCTGCAACAAATAGCTTGCCTTCTGGAAGGCACGGTGCCCAAACCATATCTTCATTGCTTAACCGAAATACAGCACATAGTATTTAGTAGAACAGTGCATAGTATATAGAAGAGCCGTATGTAGCAATGCTTATATTTTATGTTTGCCGTTGCAAGAAAATTTACTCAAATAACAAAAAAAAGACCATATTAAAACACATTCATAGTAAAAAAAAAAAAAAAAAGAGACAGAGTGCCTGCTAATTGCTCCAAGGTGATGGATACACAGACCGACTCCAGCAAACCTGCGATACAGCTAATACTGCATTAAGGTGTTTATGCAATAGACGGGTAGAATGGACAGTTTTATGAATTATGGAAAATGACAGACTACGGAATTAGTAACTGATTCTAGATTACACAGTCTTTAGCACCAACATTGTTTGGTCATTCTGAATTGTAATGTATAATGGAAAATACTGGTGGTACATACTAAATTACATACTGGATTAGATAAAGTACACATGTAGCAGACAGTGGTTGTCATGGTGCCCATTAAGGAAGTATGGTCAATCACAGAGCTTTCAGGAGATGTATCATTTATGTTTTTAAAAGACATTGGCACTCTCATCACTAAAGAAACCAGTAAGCCTTCATATTACATGCCCGGTGGGGGTGTTGAGATTTAACAAACCTTGGAGAGAGATAATGTACCAGCCAATCAGCTCTTAACTGTCATGTTACAGGCTGTATTTCAAAATGTCAGGAGCTAAGTTGGCTAGTACTTTATCTTTCTCCGCTTTTCTCTCTTCAAGGTTTGATATAGAAAACCCCCTTCCCCCCTAAAAAATGATTAAGCAAATAGTGAAAGAGTCATGTCAAGCAAATTATAGTCTAACAAAAAATAATGTATAAAAAGTACAAAATATAGTCCCATTTTGGACATATCCGGGTTCTCAAAGTCGGTCCTCAGGACCCCACACAGTGCAAGTTTTGCAGTTCTCCCCACAGAATCAAGTGAAATAATTAGCTTCACCGGTGGATTTTTTTAAATGAGTGCACCTGTTGGTTGACCTGGAAAACGTGAAGTGTGTGGGGTCCTGAGGACCGAGTTTGAGAACCAATGTACTAGTCCAGCGGTTCTCAAACTGTGGGTCCTGACCCCAATGTGGGTCCCGACCTTCTCAAAATGGGGTCGCGACTCCATGTTGCTGACCATCAGGCTGTTGACTTTTCTAATCTCAGTCAGTGATTCAAGGAGTCTAAAAAATCTGTTGAATTGTCTGTTACTTTAGCCTCCTCCCATCATTTTGTGTCTCCACAATGCTGCCATGCATGTGCTGTCTGCTGACTACACACGTGATGTGATGGCCTTCTGCAGGGGTCCTGTCATTATTTTTATTGTCTAATGGGGCCCCAGAGAAAAATAGTTTGAGGACCCCTGTACTAGTCTATAATACAGCCACAAATGATTGGTATATATTATTTATGTATTGAAAATAGTACATTTTAATACCATAGGCTGCCAAAATATCTTCTTCCAACATTTGTTAAAGGTGTCCAATTGTGCTACAGTAGAGTCTTCAGAGTTGTCTGCTTCCTATGTAAAAAGGTAATGTCAATATAGTGCAATAATTATCAGTTGTGCCACTCCTCGTATAAATATATATGTTATGCCACCTGTCCCTCTTTTAGATTTAAATTGTGTCCCATGTCCACCTTATGCCACCACACCCACTTTAAAGTTGTGCAATGAGTTTTACCCTGGATCTGACCATTTTGAGACCACCTTACCCTGGGCCTTGCCATGGTATGGCACTTGCGACCATATGCAAGATGGTCGCAACCCACAAGAACTTTTTGACTGAGGTACAGTTACTAAAATGTGGGATTACAAAAGTGGAAATGTTTCCCATAGCAACCAATCAGATTATACTATTTTATGAAGCACCTACTACATGATAATACTGTAACTAGGCTTGATTGGTTGGTTGCTCTAGGCAACATTTTCCACTTTTGTAAACCTGCACTAGTAAATATAAGCTTTAGATCCTGATTCCAGTTGATAGATCTACAGTGTCTAGATAGACCTATTGACCTAGTGTCTATCTACACCTGGGTTAGCCAGTCCTTGAGAGCTACCAACAGTTAATGTTTTCCAGATCTCGTCACAGAATCACAAGTGAAGTATTTAGCTCCACCTGTGGATCTTTTATAATGTGTCAGTGAGTAATAAGTGCGCCTGTGCAGCAGCTAGGTTGTCTGGAAAATGTGACTTTTGGTAGCTCTCGAGGACTGGAGATGGCTACCCCTGCTCTAGACACTTTCTACCTAATAATCTACAGCCTTTAGAGAACCTATATGCAAAATTGCAAATCACTAAACATAAAGCATAACCGCTACAGGCCTTTTCTCTCTCTGCCTCTCGATCAAAACAACAGGTATTTACACTACATAAAGAAGAAAATTGTGTAGTACTTCAAGGGTACTGAACAGGCGCTGTTTAGAGCTCGGTTCAAATCTAGCAGCAGTTATGTTAAAGGGGTAGCCAGCCCCTAGGGTAAAAAGCAAGAAAACAAAATTTAAACTGCGCTTTTGAGGAAGTGAATCACACAATAACAATTTATTAAAAAATGAATAAATTAAAATACATTAAAAACTTTCAAATGAGTAAATTGCATACATCTAAATGGTGCTTAATAAATAGATGTTGTAAGCTTGGAATGAGTAACCCCTTTGAATAGTTTGGGGATGATAAGGGAAAGCACCCCGCTAGTCCTTCATAGATGGATACTGTTCCTATTTGGACATAATTTTTTTTGGGGGGGGGATAGTTGAGTAACACATATCCGGGATAGCTGCAACTGTTCCGTTGTCACGCTCTTAGAAGCACCAGCTGGAGAGTAACGGAGGCTGGGTGCTTTAACGTATGGTGGTTGCATCAACGACAGAAGGGAGTGAAACAAGGAGGATAAAATATAATGAATTTAATGAAGATATTGCAGACAGTGATAATGATGATAAAAACGGTATATGGCAAGTATGCAAATATAAAGTCAATTGTCCAGTAAGTTATTATAATAGATGATGAAGCTTGGTCCTTGAGGAATATTGCAATATAATTGAAGAGTGGAATAGAATATAAACCGGAGTAGTACTTAAGGGTTGCAGAAGGAATTGGGGATTGGATGAACGAATGAAGATTGTATTGCAGATTGGAAGATTGGATGAAGGTTGGAAGATTGGATGATTGGATGAAGGTTGGAAGATTGGATGATTGGATGAAGGTTGGAAGATTGGATGATTGGATGAAGGTTAGAAGATTGGATGAAGGTTGGAAGATTAGATGAAGGTTGGTAGATTGGGTGATGTGGATGATGATTTGAAGATTGGTTGCGGATTGGAGGGTTGGATGATAATAAATGAAGATAGCTGGAGAAGAGGAATCCTTGCAGTTTATGGTTGTGGCTGCTGCCAGAGGTAACCTTTGGAAGTGACCGTCGGGAGTATAGCAAAAAAAGCTGTCCCTAGAGTGACAGCGAAATGCGTTGGTGCTGTTCTAAGGACCTGTCTGAGATTTGAAACCAGCTCCCTGCTTATTTATCTGGACTTGGCTTTCCTTCCCCGCATTGGAAATTCACCTTCCAGGCACTGTTGCACTTTATTGAGAGGATCCCTATACCACTCTGACTCCACATTTGGGATACCCTCAAAAACACCATATGGAGACACCCTATTGGAGTACCCATCCCAAGTACAGCCGCAATCTAGAGAGGATCCCCCTACACCACATAGTCCTCCCAAGGACTAGGACACCTCCAGCAGCAGATTGGGATTACAAATTATTGGACTCCACACAGTCTATTCTCCACTTGTGCCGGAACTTTGAGTGACCAGAGCAGGTTATATCCTACTATTATTCTCTTGACAGGTCCATATGCCATATTTTTATTGCACTTTAACCCATTCTTGGTATCTTAACCTGTACAGTTTTTATACATTTTTTAACTATATATTTTCTTGTGATTTTTAGCAATAAATGTGTTTTGTATTATCAGTTTGATTGCATCATTAAAAGAGCGCTGCATATTTTTTTTTGCTCTTGCCACCTTTAAGGGTGGCCTGATTTTCAGGAGCCTCCCAGCCATTCAGGGTTGGTAGGCAACCCTGGGATGGTGATATATCAGCCCTTTAGGGATTATTCAATTGTTTCACAGGAATAGTTCTCCTCTAAAATGGCCCTATAGTTTGGAGTAAAATAATGGGTTTTAACTATTTGTATGAATGTAACTTTGGCACAATCTAAAATCTTTATTCTCTATTTTATTTTGGTTTCCTATTATATAACAGTTTTAGTATATTTCTTTCAATATGTTACCAACAGAACATTTAAATTATTTATTAAAAGTATCAAGTATGTAAAGTTATTCCCAATGTTCCTGAAGTATCACTGGCTCACACACAGCAGCTCGTACCATGCAGCCTCTCTAAAGTGCTTAACAGACATTGCTGCATTCTCACATGTAACTTAGTAATGGGGCCATATGACATAATACAATACTGAGCTCATCCAAGCCACAAGCCCAGATGGAATATGCCTCTCATGTACACAACATCAGCAATAACGTGATCTCTAATTACTTACACCTTCTACTCAGTGAACTTTCGATGGACTTCTGGGGGACCTACTGCAAAACATTTGTCAAGATCACTGGTGGATGCTGGGAGTATGCCAAATGCAAGGACATTTTTCTTTTTACTTTAATAAACCTTTCATTTTAGTAACAATTCATATGTTTGCACTGTAACTTAGGGGGTTATTCAATGCAGGGTCATGACTCTCGGGCTGGCCAGACAGCCATGACTCTGTCCAGTTCTCTGCCGACTCGACACTGATTTGGCAGGCGGGATTCAATGTCCATCTGGCGAGCTTCGAGAAGGGGGCACAGACGGGAGTAGCGGCGGGGAGCTTGACAATTCCCAGCTGTTCTTGGCAAAACGGGCCCGACTGCTTGTAAAGTCTGGCACATTCTGCCAAGATCCCTGTTCAATGCTGTCGGGGAAGACAGCATTGAATAGGGCCCCACCGCTATTTCCCCCGTCGGGAATTGTGGCCTGAGATTGAATACCTTGGTGGTATCTACCATCCAGGATTGCAATATGCGATCCTATTAGCCAAAGGTACCTCCCTGCAGATGCAAGGACAGGGGCCTGGAAAGGAGCACATCCCTGCAATCTGCTTTGCCAGGTGCTAGAGGTCTGTGCATGAGCGGTTAGCACTAACCGCACTGCCCTGTCAGCAGTGCGGTCTGAAGCCATAGGCTACAATGGGCTACCGACATCTCAGAATCAGAATGGCGGTAGACCCGGGACCTGATGTGATACTGTGGCTGCTGGTGGAGATGGAGGGATCAGAGATTCCTGCTGCAGTTCCTCCTAGATACATTCCGGGGATACTTAATATTTGCATCTATTGCATATCTATTATGTTCAAGAAGGTACTAGAAGTAGATTCTGACTGGTTGCCCATAGCAACATTCGATGTGTAAGAGAACTCCCATCTTATTAAATTTCCCCCTAAAAGTTACCTTTTTGTCTTTTAGAAGAAGGTTTTCATTTGTGTATGTTTTACGCTGTCAGTTGAGTACAGAAGGACCTTGTTTCTTATTATTATTATTATTATTATACAGTAGAACCACAAAGTTCTGCAACACCATACAGAGCAATATTACAACATACATATACCTATTGGCCTTGTGAGTTTCGGGGCCAGGGATGAAACAAGAGAGGTACGACCCTGGCAGATTTTGGCAGTTATAATTTGATTCAATTACATAAAATACACACATTGATTTTTTTTATGTTTATTACAAGAATGTAGTGAACCAATTATATGAATCAGGAAGCATGGTAAGTAAGCTAAGTAATAAGCAAAATACATACCGATAACTTGAACATTTCTGTAATAAACTGCATTAACACTTTGTAGCCGTGTAATAACGTTGCATGTCTTGCTCAGTAACACATCATTAATCCCATCCAGTGCTCTAGGGTCAATTTCAAAATATTTCCTGGATTCTTTACAAATTGCATTTCTTATGTCATTGCAACATTACATAAAAGGAAAATCATTCTTAATAAAAATAATTACATTTAAGTATGTTTAGTCTCTTCTGCCATTCTACTTTCTAGAGCTTCTATTAGCAGTTATTTTATTTAGTAAATGACAAATCAGAATAATGGGATAGAAGTGTTTATATGTAGACCACTTTGGTTTGCATTCCTTTTTTTAATTTAGAACAATATTTCTTATTTTCATTTTGTTGCAATTTTATTTGTTGCCAACCATGCAAGCTCATGTGCTGCAATACCTTCTAGCAGTAATGCAACCTTATAGAATATTGGGGCAGATGTATAAGCCTGGTAAAGAAATAGAGTGGAAGATGATAACGCACCATCCAGTCAATTTCTTTACTTTCATTTTCAAACATAGTTGATTGGCTGGTGCATTATCACCTATTACTTTATCTCTTTACCAGGCTTAATTCATCTGCCCTATTATGGGTAATATGTCATGATCCTGACTTATTTAATTCATGTACTAGTAATATCTTTGTGACTTACCTTGGCCACTAGTTTCTTGTAAGCCTCAGCGGCATAGCTAGAAATTTTTCTCCCCCCCGCTCATTAGATATGCACAGAGCGGGACCAGCTCAGCACTCACTGCTGCCTGGGTCACTTGTCAGTTCAGCCAGCGGCACCCACCACAGACCCCGCTGGCGCCGCTCCCCTAAGCCACAGTGGGGTCTGCCACATATGTAGCTACTCCACTGTTCAGGTTGCAATACCATAAGGCCCTCGTTGTGATCTGCTTAGTTGCTGCGAAGTGCTGGTCAGCGATGGCGCTCACACAGAAGCCCTGCACATGCGTAAAACTAATTATGTACATGCGCATGGATCATTCATCGGTCCCCTGTGTGAATGAGTGAGGGACAAATAGATCTGAATGAGAGCCTCAGTGTAAGGACAAGACTGTGTTACTACTACTACACTACCCTCCAGGCTAATTACCCACCTGAGTGAGCAATCTGCAGGATTCCGAGTTGCGGCAGTGGTAATCAGTCTAATTAGTGTGCCGCATCTGAACTGCAGAGATAATGAACTAAATTTACTTAAGAAATGATAGACAGAATCTGATAGGTTGCTATGGGCAATATCACCTCTTTTCATTTTTAGAACCTTTATTAAATGTACCTAAATTTTCATCGTTTCCTACCTGACCCTCTTCTTCAGGGAGAAAATACTCTGTTCCTGGACTTCCCTGGTTATGTATGCTTGCCAATTACCTAGCTCCCCACAGGTGATGGCAATCATACATTACCAGGGAAGTCCAGGAAAGCATTTTCTCCCTGAAGGAGAGGGTCAGGTAGGCAACCATGACCTAAATGTGGGTACATCATACCCTCCAACATGACCCGTTCCATTAGGTACAAAATGCACTGTTTCTGGACTTCCCTCTTAATTGATCATTTTCAGTCACCTGTGCTGAACTAGTTCAGTGATGATAATGGTGTTCCAGAAAAGGTGAAGGAAATCCTAAATGAAGGATGTCCAGAAGCAGAGCATTTTGTACCTAATGGAATGAGTCATGTTGGAGGGTATGGTACATTTATTTTTAGTCGCTTAAGCTGGGTACATATTAGACAATATTTTGGACAATCTGCCCAATTCCAACTGACTGCGACTTTAAAAGTGCACATCGTCCATTGTGTATATACAATCGCGCCGTCTCGTGAGTCATTTGTCATATGTTCAGGATGGTCAACCATGCAGCTCAATCTGATGATATTGCCAGCGATATTCAGCACATCATGCAGTGTGTACAGACTACCTACTGTACATATACTCTATATCTCATATATCAAACAATTGAACAATGCTTGATATATCGGTAGCTCGTTTGTAAGTTTGCACAGTCTGTATGCACTATATTGTTTGTCCAGGAGTTTAAGGGAAATCGTTGATGACATTGTGTCATTTGTACATAGCCTAGTATGTACACTGCTTTAGAGTCTGCTGCTGGACATTGCACCCCAATTTTTTCTGTGATTCCCACAGTCAGTCACAAGTGAGCAAGGGGAATAAAAGTATAGCATTTGGCTCCAGTGAGCTACCCAGAACAATGTTGCTTATAGAGCAGTGATTCCCAAACTGTGTGCCGTGGCTCCCTCGGGTGCCTCGGGACACTTGCAGGGGTGCCCTGGGTTGGTGATCCAGGAACAATTCAAATTATTTATGATTAATTATTTATGGGCAAAACCAGTTCTGGTGGCTGCCAATTATAAAATGTGTACAATCAGAAGCAAACCCTGCTTTTTACCACATAACTGACCCTGGGAATCACATATTATCCCAATATAATTCATTTTTGTTTTTGGCCTAGGGGTGCTGTGAAAAAATGTTGATACTCTAGGTGCCATGATTCAAAAAAGATCGGTAACCACTGTTCTAGAGTAATGGTAAAGGCATCTGTGCTTTGTCACAGCACCCCCCAAGTGAATCTTGCTCACTGGGTTTAGCTCAGCATACTAAAGGGGGTTATTCTAAATACACCAAACCCTGCCTGGCGAATGCAGTGAAAGCATGTTCCCCCGCAGAGCTGCAAATGGATGTTTGGCATAAACATCCATTTGCATCCTTGGGTCGGGAGAAATCCTTAGATGGTTTGCGACCATCAACTTATTTCTACAGCACTCGCAGATGTAAGACACTTCTCTGGTGTCTTACATTTGCGAGCGCCCTGTGCAGGAAGCCGGCGGGCAGCTCCAAGATTATCCAGCTTGCTGGGTTTATTACAACTCTCTAGCATCCAAAGTATAATCTGCTCAGTGGGTTTCCTCTTAACTCACCAACTATTCAAATGCATCTTGGCCCCAGGTTCAGCCTGGTTCACAGCATTCAGTACAGTAAAGGTGGCCGTACATCAGAAAGATATTGTACCCAATCATACAATCTCAATTGATTGTAAGATGGATTGTATGCAGATTGTGCGCACATCTTGTGTACACAAATCATACAATCAATCTTCAGATGGATTGTATGACTGATTGTATGATGGATTGTATGCAGATTGTGTGCACATCTTGTATACACAATCATACAGCAGATGGATTGTATGACTGATTGTAAGATGGATTGTGTGTAGATTGTGTGTCCAAAAACCACCAAGGACTGCCGGGGATTTCAAGGGAAATTGTACACAATCATGAGCGCAATCGATCTTAAGATCGATCTTTCTGATGTATGGCCAGCTTTACAGTTCACAAATCTGTTGTGGGTGTGGTTTGTCTAATGTAAGTGTGGTATTATATAGTCATTTTTTTTTTTTTCAAAGAATTATAATGGAATACCAAAAAGCCCCTTCTGGTCAACATTAATTGCAGTATATATACAATACAGACAACACTAGTAACAGAATTACAATAGATAGGGCATTGGTGTTTGTGTAACTATTCAGAAGCACCCTTAGGATTGGACTGACCCACATGGGGGATAGGGAAAAACCTTGGTGGGCCCACTGCCTTTGGGCCCAATTCCCCCTCTATGGTCAGGTTCTAGGGCGCCGTCCACTAGAGTGCGGAAGTAAGGATCAGGTGCCCCCCCCCTGGATGGGATGGAGGTAAGCAGCAGCAACTCTCAAATCCCCCCACCCCCCGTAGAGTGACTAGCGGCCCGCATCACTCGCCACCGTTTACTCTTTTTATCCTGGCGCTGCTGCTTCCGAGTGCCCGGCGGCTCCTCTGCAAAGCACTGCTCACTGAAAATGGGAGCACCAGGCACGGAGCAGCAGCCACTTAATAGCAGCAGCAGCCAGTGGCATAACTTAGAGACAGAGATCCAGAAGGAAGCAGCGCTGGAGGTGGGACAGGGTATGTCCTCAATGCTGCAGCCAGGCTTATCTTCCTCTCCCGCCGCTCTAACTCTGCTACTCCCCTTCAACAAAATCTGCACTGGCTTCCATTCCCCTACAGAATCCTCTTCAAACACCTCACACTCACATATAGGGCCATCTCTAATTTCATTGCTCCTTATATCTCTAACCTCATCTCCATTCATACACCCTCCCGCCCTCTACGGTCAGCTGACGACTGTCGTCTCTCCTCCACCCTGATCACTGCTTCCCAAGCGAGAGTACAGGACTTTGCCCGTGCTGCACCCCTTCAGTGGAACGCACTCCCTCGCTCCATAAGACTCTCCCCGACCTTGCAAAGCTTCAAACGGGCACTGAAAACTCACCTATTCATCAAAGCGTACCCTTCCACTGCATAAACCAGCTGGTTCTCCGACCCCTTGCCTGTTTACATCCTGCTATCTAACCACCTCCCCCTCGCTTGCACCTCTTGTAATCTGTCTGTCTCCCCTTCCTACTAGATTGTAAGTTCCTCCGAGTAGGGCCCTCTTCCCTCCTGTTGTCAAAGCCCACTTCTCTTCACATTTCACTCACAGCTCTCCTTTACTCCAACACTCAGTGACCATCTTCGTCTGCATACTCATCTCCATCATTGGCCTCAAGCCTCTAGTTGTATGTTGATTGGGTCCTCACTACTTACATTTAAGCTGTAATGTGTATTGAACTGTGGTGCTCTTTATTTGTACTGTATTTTTGTTATTTATTCAATGTTATGCCAAGTTTTGTCTCCCTGTATTGTTCCTTTGTACGGCGCTGTGAAACACTTGTGGCGCCTTATAAATAAAATTATAATAATAATAATACCGATACTCCCCCCATTGTTGCACTGACGGCTTTGCGGCTGACAGACACCAGTAGTCGTACAGACGGAGGAGCGGAGCCGCACTCAGAGTCCCCCCGCCTCCCAACAGTTTACCTGCAGGTCAGACATGGGGAGAGATGTCGGGAAACAATGCCGGAACCCGCAGTGAGCCAAGTGTGTGGGTCACAGTGGGTGCGCGTGTGTGTGACTTCTGTGTGTGGGTGTTTCAACATTGTGTAACGCCATGTGATGTATGGCCAGCTAAAGAACTGAACACACCATGTACCATCCAAAAATAATCAATGATATGGTCCATGCATCCTGCAGTCACAAAGGAGGTTATTCAGGTCGGTGCGTAAATTTCTGAATTCTTTCAGGGCAGTCCGCACGCCACGCTGTGCAGACATCATACGAAGAAACGCCCACCAGTCCTCCACATACGGACGGACTCACACTTTAAGAACAGGGCGTGTTTACGGACGACATCCAAACCTTACGTGTGCGGTGGACCCACACATATTCTGCATGTTCTTACAGCGTTTGCACGGTCTTACCGCGTCAGAACGGACGGGACCCTGGCCGTACGCACCGATGCAGTGTATTTTCGCAAAACTCACCACTATTATCTGAACTCCGAAATCGGTCACATGACCCACTTATGCAATGCAATACAGTGTAAATGTGTGTAAAAAATGCAGCCGTGCTTTCAGCATATATTTGTGTGTTTTGTAATGGTCCATTTAAGCTGCAATGGTTCCAATTGAAGCAATGAAAAGAGTGTAATTAATGAGTAATGAGTAAAGGAGTGGATTGTATTGTGTTCAGCTGACATTGGTTCAGGTGCGGCCGTACTGATTGGGCGCTCCGAATGCCTAGCGCATGACTGAGTGGTGTCCGCAAAGCAATACTTGCTTATGAAGACCGCATATTTCCTTCCTTTTTGTTCGTGTGCAGTCGGTGTGCTGTCCGAATGCACGCCTACCAGAATTAGTGCACTCCCTCGTGTACGCCCATGTTTACGCCCAGTTTAGCCCACTTTGAAACTACGCCCCTGTGTAGTTCCGAATGACGCCCATATTACGCCCATATTTCCAGAGTGAATACGGTGCACTTTTCTGTACGGTATTAGTGAGAACGAGTACGGAGACCTTGCGTGGCACATGCACATAGCGTTGCCCACGCATGCGCAGACGGCTAAAAAACGCCATCCGAAAGAATTCAGAAAATTACGCATCGACCAGAATAAGGCCCAAAGAGTCCAGGCTAAGGTCAGAACAGATAGCAAATAACATTGTCCATGGTCCATGCAGAGTTCTGGGTTACAAGAAATAGAATCAAGTCTTCTATCTAGGCAGACGTCAGGTGACAAAAATTGTTGGTCTAAAGCTGGTTTTATTGGTCTTACGGTAAAGGTGTATCATTTTGAATACATTTTTACCATTTTTGCTTTAAATATAGTGGTGGATATTCATATTTCAAAATAAAATGTAAATGTGTAATTTATCTATTTTTTTATTGATTTATAATCACTGTTTGTTGCAGGTTTTTATTATTTCTACTAGAAACATGAGGGGCTGGTTATTTGGGGGGGGGGGGGGGAGTGTTTGCAGAAGACTTGCCTAGGGTGCTGAGAAACCTTGCACCGGCCCTGTCCATACTGTATTTAACATTGTACATTGGACTATAGTGTGTTCTTCACAGTGCAATGCTGTTATTAATCTGGTATATTATCATGCATGCACCAGCAGTATTTACTAAATATATTTAGCAAGTGGCCCTGACCATGCACTCTATATTAGTATACCAAGCTTCTGGAGACTGGCCACACCCCTAAGCATGGGCTCCTATCACTGCATTTCCCTGCTGGACCCTTCTTGCCCTGGTCCGACACTGAGCATTTTAGCGGGCTTCACGCAATACAGAGAGCAGCATGTGTCTAGTTTACAATACAAAGAACATTTTGTGACTGACCCAACATAGACTTGGCTTCAACATATTTTAAAGTAGACCTGTTAATAGTAAACTTCCTTCCTATAAGATTTGTAAGCAACAACCCCCATTTCATGGAACAGATACCAAATATTCACATTGAAGTGTTATTTAGACTACTATTATAAGACTGAAAAGATAATGTTATAAATAAGGCCACACCTAGTATGTAAAGAAATATACTACAGTGCTCATTGCTTTTAACTGTATTGATTTTCATGATGATTGGTTTGTGTAGAAACTGTGCCAATTTTCTTCTATAGCTATCCACAAATATTTGTATGTAGCAGTTAATGCAGCATTCTATAGCATCTCCCCTGTCCTATTGTCATCCTGTCTATTCACTGATTTAAGGCCCCCATACACTAGTCCGACTTGTCTTTTGAACAAGTCGGAACAGTTTGCCCCTTAAGCTCCCCGGGAGGGCTCACTCACTTGATGTGCCAACTTTACATGCAATAAATCACATGTGATTTATTGCATGTAAAAACCTCCCGGGCAATGGCAGGGGGCGGGCAGCAGGGTCCGGCCATCAGCACGGTTCGGTCGATGGGGTTCTGGGCAGCTGAGAAATAGTAGCTGCATTTGCCGGGAGGCGGGTGGGAAGCAGCTGGTGAGTGTGAAAAAAATATTTTATTATTTATTATAATTATTTATTTCAGCGGCCTCAAATTAACCAGCTGCTTCCTGCTCGCCTCCCAGCAAATGCCGTTAATAGCTCCCAGCCGCCACTCCCACCCTGCTGCCCACCACACGGACCCCACTGCCTTTTCCCTGCCGCAAGAACCCCACCACTGCACTTAGATTTGTGCCAGTGGTACTTCACCACTGGCACACACCTAGGATCGGACCCAACACATCATGGGTGCTGAAAAGCACCCGCGATGTGCCACTGATGGGTCCGATCCGATAAATTTAATGTGCAGCCTGTCTGACCTCCCCACTCCGATCCAACGTGCAAGGGACTGCGCATTGGGTTGGAGGGGATGTCAAACACATCCGATTTGGGCCGATTTCTCGGCTCGATCTGTCAGAATCGATCGAAATCGGCCCTAATCGGATATGTGTATGAGCACCTTAATAGGGGCAGATTTAATTGCCAGCTGGAAATTTTCTATATGAATCACATCTTTTTACATGCACCTCCAAAGCAAGTCAGATTTTTCCAAAAATCATAAACAAATTGCTGGAAGCCAGGACTTCTGCAGCAGAGTGAGAGTGTTAGTGCATGTGTGTTTGCTTTTGCCTCCCAGCAGCCCCCTTCCTAGTGGGAAGGTGGAGGGGCGTTTTGTAGAGACCCCAAAAGTAGTATCATTTTGAAAAAATTTTAAGCCGCTCTGCTTTATAGTCATCCTGCCCCTTCTCTGTCCTATAGCCATCCTGCCTCTGTCCTATATTCATCCTGCCTCTTCTCTGCCCTATAGTCATCCTGCCTCTTCTCTGTCCTATAGTCATCCTGCCTCTTCTCTATCCTATTGTCATCATGCCTCTTCTCTGTCCCATAGTCATCCTGCCTCTTCTCTGTCCTACAGTCAACCTGCCTTGGGTGGCCAATCCTGGGATCCCCAAAATGTCCAGGATTTCAATCCTGGGATTGGAGTATCCAATTCAGGGATTTTGGGATTAGACTGCTCATGCACAGTCTAATGCCGGGCAGCACCAAAGCACTTGCTCAGATGCTGCCTGGCTGTTCCCGATGAGTGGCCTGTGCAGTGTGATTAGGTCATAAGTCATGCTATGTAGACCGCACAAAGTCACCAGAACTCTCCCGCTCCCGGCTCTACTTCAGAAGTTTAGCCGCCTGGCACCTTACCGCCCGGCGCAACACCCACCCATTGCCTCCACCTGCTCCCCCCAAGTAAGATTCATGGGATTTAAAAAATGCCCCAGGATTGCCATCCCTAATCCTGACCCTGGGCCTTATTTTGGTTCATTCTTTCTGACAAAATCCTTCTTAGATGGGAAAAACCATGTGCACTGCAGGTGGGGCAGATGTAACATGTGCAGAGAGAATTAGATTTGGGTGGGGTTTTACTTCAAAGTGAGATCTATATTGCAGTGTAAAAATAAAGCAGTCAGTATTTTCCCTGCACAGAAACAAAATTACTCACCCAAATCTAATTCTCTCTGCACATGTTACATCTGCCCCCCCCTGCAGTGCACATGGTTTTGTCCATCTAAGAAGGATTTTGTCAGAAAGAATGAACCAAAATAAGGCCCTCTTTTCTGTCCTGTAGTTATCCTGATTCTTGTCTGTCCTTTAGTCATCCTGCCTCTAAGCTAACCTATAGTTATCCTGGCTCTTCTCTGTCCCATAGTCATTCTGCCTCTTTGCCATATATTCATCTATCAAATGCCTTTAATTGTGGGTTCATTTGATCTATTTATTTCTATCCCCTCAGCTAGTCCTGCCCATTATTTAAATTTCAAAGGCCAAAGCTGCAAGACAGCCACGTGACGTACTTTGCAAACACATGAAGCACCGGATCCGACTGTCTAACGACCATCGCGGTCCCGATGTGAATTGTGAATATTATATACTATTACACACTGGTTTGTATTTGCAAATTACCTAGTGTTTTATGAAAGGGATACACTACTTTAAATTGGAAATAATGCTGTCCTATTACCATTCAGGTTTATATTACAATATATGGGACGGTCCAACATCTACATATCCCCTGGATTCCACTGGTCCATGTATAAACCAGTGAATACTAATGGGATCCTTTCTAAACATGCTCTCCTCCTAACCTTACTCCATATGTGGTTTAATATCCACAGACGTAACCGCACTTCCATTAAAGCAGCTGAAGGGTTCGCCCATGGGAAAGGCCAGTATTTTATGGGCATCCCTATGAAAACATTGGGCGTTCCTATGTGTGTGCGGGTGGGCAGATGCCTGCCGGGGATGGGAGGCTGATGTCACAGGACGTCAGCCACCCACCCTGTCTTCGGCCAGGTACACGCAAATAAAAATCTGTTTTCACTGACTTTTATTTGTGATGGTCATCAAATGATTTCTCCTGCAGCGGAGACATGCGAGGGGATGTGTTCCTTGCCTGTTACTGAGGGGAATCGGCGGCGGCGGTGGGCAGGCATTCGGACAGGCCAACCCGATTTGGCCCCCAAATCAGTTCCTACAGCTTTTATTGAACTTATAGAATTCTAATTCTGGTGGGGCTTCTGTTGGGAAGACTCTGCAATCCTAAAGCAATTTTGACCGAATTTATAGCATTAATAGGGAATATACTGTATATTGAAATTGTGGAGTTTTTTTCTGAATCCTAGAGTTAAACCATAATATCACCATATAAGTTTTTTCAATAAAGTGTAACAAATGTTTATGCCTATGCAATTTATTTAGTTTATATTTCTAAATACAATAGGTTCATGTTTGCCATCCAATATTTCCCACCATCTTGATAATTAATGGTGAATTTAATTAAGCCCAGCTAAAAGCTAATTTCTGCCATTGGCAATAGCTGAAGGTAGATTATCAAAAGGACGATGAAGAACATTGGAATACAAACGGCATCATTCAAGTTGCAATGATATTAGCTAACGATCTCAAAAGCTTTCCACACATTAGAGCAATATTACTAGTTAATTGCAGCAGTATTTCCAGGGTTTTATGTTCCACTCAAGGTCACCTTAACAGCCCATGTGCAGAAACCACCGCTTAACAAACCACAAAACTTGAAGTGGCTCCATTCAATTATCCTCATTAATGTCACTAGACACCTGCAGCATGCTGCCAATGAGCACATTGTGCATTGAAATAGAAAGATATGCTCATTAGGTTTTTATTGGGGAAGGTCTGCAGTGTGTACTGTATATAGATACATTGGGCTATATATAATAGCATCCAAATAGCCAGAGGAACAGGATTTTGTGAGAGAACAATAAAATGGAATATAAAACCTCTGTATCGTCAATTTCAAGTAAAATATCTCCAACATGAATTGCACATGAAAGAGAAATAGCATGACATAGTAAAGTACGTTCACAAATTTAGTGCCTTAAATACATGTTATAAACACACAATAAAAACATGAAGTGCACTGTGCATTGGGCGCACAAATCAACTAATAGCTGTGCTCTAGAAGTACATCAATAAGGTATAATAAGTGGCAGAGGTGGGTAATTACCAGGTCATCTACATCTGAGTTTAGGTAGGTGTCCAAAAACCGATCATCAGCTGGACTTTTCCTGGTTTCAGGTACAGCTCCTCCACCTCTCGTCTCAGTTGTATGCAAACACTAACCAATGTGTTTCTTCCCACATGGGGACTTTATCAATGTGTGTGGGATTTTACTTCAAATTGACAATACAGAGTGTCCAATAGGTTTCATATTCCATTTTTTTGTTCTTACACTGGTGAATGGTGAAGGCTTAAGGAATAGAAACCCATTGGTTGCTCATTTGCGCTATTTATTGGCTCTTGATCTTAGGATTTTGTGAGAGTCTACAGACCACTGTACCTCCAGCATCTAAGAGGCTATTACATTTAGGAGCTCATCCTAATTTATTTGGTCCCCGGCATGTTCACATGTGGGGCCGATGTTTTTCTTGTGCGTATGCTCATAATGGCATGTGCAGGGTCCCTGGGCGAATGGACTTGGCAACTTTCGTAGTTGCCGAGCTGTTCGCACGGAGCAATGCGGGCCAGGGGAGAAGGCACCCGCACAGAAGGCCTGAACATGCGAATAAGCGTAAATGTGCAGGCCTTCACCATTAGTCCCCGTTGCAAATTCGCAACAGACCGAATCAACTAGAATGATCTCCTTTGTGCTATACAATTCTTCAACTTCAATTCAATTCTTCAATTATGTAGAGTGGAAAAATGCAAGAGAACGGAACCCTCATCGCAATAATACTATAATACTGAATCACTAGAATGCTCTGGTCTCTCCCTCTACTAGCAGGAGGTTCCTGTACTGGTGCATACTTTGTGTAAAAAAATAAACATATTGAAGTCATTTCCCTTCTTACATCTGTAATTACTTTTACATTAACTCAAAGAATAACAATTATTTTACATAATATCTGCCAAACAAAGTAGAGCAGCTCACAAGTATTCTTACCCATTTGTATTTAGAAATAATTCTGGTGCCACAGGACATGAATTATCCATTGAGTAAACAAGCACTTTAATGAATTAATACTGCCCACTTGAAATACTTTAAGGCTCCAAGTTAAACTATCCTCAACATTTAACATACAAAGCACAAGAATGAGGATAATTGTTTCTACCCACTTTCATCTGATCTGCACCATAGCAACGAGCTTGGGGAGTCAAAAGGATAGCCATATATCCATAGGTGCCGTATGAACCAAGGCTATTATAAGTGTTTTGGGAAAGGATACATAGGTTCAGATCTAGGAAGGCAGTTTGTTAAGTGTTAAGTTCACTTGTATGAGCAATCGGGGATTGAGACCGAATACCACAACCTGTCATGCCACTTACATCACTACGGCCAAAGGCGTTTCTATAATGGGTGAAGTGTGGCCAGGGGGCCACACTGCACCCATACATTATAATTACCCATCCGGAGTCTTGGCATCGGAGATGGAAATCAATTGAAAAATGGCCACCATGGCCATTTCCAAGTGATTTGAGCATGTGCGCTGGATATGCCTCCATGTTCCCGGAGACCAGCGCATAATGTCAGAATCTAGTCAATGTCAGGACGGAGGGAGCCCTCATGGGAGGTTGCATTAGGGTCCTCTCCTCTCTTAAAACGCTCCTGACTATGGCTGTGTATTTACTATACCATTGTGCATACAGTATACTGCTGTTATTCTAACCGCTGTTCCGGATCACCATGTAGCCTAAACTCCATTTCACATTCAGTTAATGGTAACTGCAAACCACATTTGTTCACCTAGGTCATATGAACAACATTACATAGCAGACCTAGTTCAGATGTGGATGGTAACTGGTGTTATTACAAGGGTTCCAATATATAGAAAGACAATGTCTACATAGACAGTCAATTAGTGAACCCTATCTGTCGACATGCATTAGGTCGACAGTTAAAAGGTAGTGGTTAAGGTTAATAGGTGCAAATGGTCTACAGGTCTAAAATTTGACATGACAATGGTTGACACAAGTTGTGGATTGGTTTTCACATTTTTATCAACTGTTGCTTGATTTACCATCCACATAGACTACAGTATAAGCGGGAACTGTAACCTGTGAAGAGCACAGTAGTAGTGAACCAATCTGCGTACAAAACTTCACCACCCTGGAATAAGCAGTTTTTTTTCCTCCGTGTCGGATTCATTTGAAGCTGTTGGCCATGTAAAGTATCAATGCCACAAGAATTTCTCCAATATAAAATCTTAAAAGATAAGCTTGCAGTGGAGTGAAGAATGGAAGCAGGGACCGCCGAGGTCTCGCCACACCACATTGAGTTTTGCTTAGGAAGAGTCGTTTTTCTACCCAAAAGCCTCCCGGGCCTACTGTCTGTATGTGCAGGGCATCAAGAGGCCACTCTCTCTGCCATAGCCTGGTGAGGGTATAGGGTAACAGTTAACAGTTAGTAGTCGAGTACTGAATGGAATAATGTTGAATATGAATCCCAAAGACTAGTATTGGCTGTGATTTTAGTGCTGCTATCTTGACCCTGCCATTTAGGCACTTAGAGGGACTTTAGGGTTAGACTGCAGGGAGTGAAAGGTTAGAGTTAAGCTGCGAGAGGGAGGATTTTAATTTGGCACTTAGAAAGGGTTATGGATAAGCTCAGGAGCTGTGGGTTAGGTTTTGGTGGCAGGGTACATGGGCTAGGAGATAGGCACTAGTGGGGAGGTATACAGTAAAGTTAGGCTGCAGGGAGGCATGGTTTGGGGGGAAGGGTTAAGGTAATTACATTTACCTGACCCCTGTCGGGATTCCTGCCATTAGGATGACACGCACCAACAGTATTTTTATATTCCTATGTATCCCATGCCAGATTACATGTCAATTATTTTCTTATAGATATAACAAGTTTTGGTGTTTTAAATCACTAAAAGTTTTGTCTAGGAAATAAATTGAGAACCAGACTTATTTGTTTTGTCCTGTTTGGATGGTAAAAAAAAATGAGAATGTCATGTCAGTAATAATGCAAACCAAGCTCTGAATTATGTAGTTGTACTCAAACATGGTGCAGTGGAATATTGAGTAAACATTTGCTTATCTTGTCAGATCCATCTAATGCCCTCCCAACAAGTCCACCAGAAGTGCCTAAGGATCAACAATCTACCAATGATACCACGTCAGAAAATGAAAATAGAACAATCTATTCATCAGCAACTAGCTGATGTTCCCAGTTTCAACTGAGCAAAGGTTTTGCTGGGAGAAACATTTTGCCCCATTTCACCCCCCTTAGGAGCAGAATTTCAAAACATTCCTGCATAGTTGGTGGCTGCAAATAACTCACAATTCTCAGACTACTCACAGCAGGTAACATGTTCCAAGTAACCCAGCATGTGCACAGGGAGTGTTCACCAACTGTCACAATGGTGATGCCTTTAAATTGGCAGACTTTTTGCCACATAACTCCATTAAATGGTGTCAGGCGGTTTGGTACATTAAAGTGGTTCTGGAAAAATATCCAAAAAGTTTCTCACTTACAAACCTACAACACAAGCCTTCTACCGCCTAACACACCCACACCAGCATTTCACTCCAAAAGCACCCACACCACCAGTCTGATGCCCTCCATCCTCTTCTGGCCATAGACGGCCCCATAAGCACCCTTGCCCATCCAGGTTATTTCCTGTTGGTCCTATTGCAAATTCATCCCTGAAAAACAAAACATCTCATAAAACTGACAAGTGTCACAACAGTCTCCCAATTCACCAGAACAAGATGCACCTATACCTTTGCAATGAAAAAAATAGGCATATGCTTGACATCATGCAATCTATATTTGAGCAAAGTCGCAATTAAGAATTGTTGATAAATTATACGTTCCTTTTCATATCCATGTATTTTAGTAGCATGGAAAGATATAGCTATGAAAAATGTTATAGCGAAACTCGAAATGATAAAAAGAAATAAGTTAAATATGGAAATTAGTAGTTCCCATAGATGAGGGGAGAAGGAAGGAGGTCAAGAAGAAGGGGGAAAATGTTAGGGAAATATAAACAGGTCTGATAGACTGGAAATGTCAATAAGATAATGATATAGGAACATATTTGGAAGTTAGAGGATGAGGGAGGGGAAAAATAAAAAAACACATAAGGAAGTGGGGGTGGGGGGAGGGTGGCACTCTTAATACCACAAGGGCCGATAGTATAAGTCACTGATAAAAACAAAGAGGGGGGGGGGGGGTAGGATAAGGGAAGGTAACTTAAGGATAGTCACTACACATAAGGTAGACACTTTCTACAATATATACAATACACACACGGCCCCTGAATAAAAGGCACTGAAGATCACACTCACACCATATACACACAATAAAGCAACATAAAACCCCCAACCCACAGGAAAAAAAAAAATATATATATATATATATATATATATATATATATATATATACATATAAATTTCCAGAGACCAAAAAGCAAAGACAAGACCTCCTTCCTTGCTCCCTTAGAGGAGAAAGGGTATACATGTGAATAAACATGTTTATATATATAAACATATATATATATATATATAGATATATACGTCTTGGTATAAGGATATTAATCAAATAGGGGAAAATGGAATATTTATGTTGAATGTTAATATAGAAATATGTATATTTCTTGTCTTGTGATAATACTGTGAAAATAACAATAAAAAGATTGAAAAAAAAAAAAAGAATTGTTGATAAAACAAGTTAGTGCTGCAACTGTAACTCTACGATCATAGCAAGCACAACGCTTACCAGAAGAATGTCTATGCCCAGCAGCCGAAGACCCTACCAACATCTTCTCTAACTACTCCACCAAGAGTATGAAGACCTTGGGAGGGCAGAGGAGAGGAATGTCTAAGGGGATGATCTGATCTTAAATGCCGTGGATTAAAGCCTATTGTTTATGGAAGATATTGAGGTCACACTTTATCTTATGCCCCATTTTTCTATATGTGAGTCAATTCTGGGCAACTAATTCTCCAGGTGTTCATTAATCGGTACACTTTGTTGAGGTTCTCTTTTTTTAAGCCAATGTACAAGCCAGATTAAACCCATGGAAAAAAAGTATGTTATGTTATTTACATTAGAAAAGAGACATCTAAGGGGGGACATGCTCAACATGTACAAATATATCAGGGGCCTATATAAGGAACTGTCAAACCAGGGGCGTAACTATAGCACCGCAGCCCCCGCGGTCACGGGGGTGCGCTATAGTAATGCCCCCGCCCCCCATCCCCTGCAGGCTTACCTGTCTGCGCGTCCCGGCTCCCCTCCTGGCTTCAATCAATTCTATGGAGACGGACCACGATAAAATGGCCGCCCCATAAAGCAGACAGTTCTCTGAAACTGTCCGCGGTATGGGGGCGGACATTTTATCGTGGTCCGTCTGCATAGAATTATTAATTGAAGCCAGGAGGGGAGCCGGGACGCGCAGACAGGTAAGCGACAGGGGGGGGGGCACCGGCGGCCAGGGGGGAGGCGTCCCCCATTAACGTGGGGGGCGCCCCAAACCAAGCTGCGCCCTTTTTTCTACTGGAATGGTAAAAAGGACCCGAGGGCATGAGTATAGATTAGAAGAAAAACTCTGGAACTCTCTTCCCAGTGATGTGGTGTCGGCCACCCAAATAAATACGTTCAAAATAAGGTTGGACAAACACTTGTTGGCTAAAAATACCCAGGGTTATAACTAAGTAACGTAATCTGTCTTTAAAATATAATAACATAATAAACAATGTAACATACAGCATAACTAGGTTGAACTAGATGGACGCAAGTCTTTTTTCAGCCTTACCTACTATTTAACTATGTTATAAAATTTGTGTGATGCCATTGGCAAATAATTTAGCCAGTGTAGGGACTGGCCAGAAGGGGAGACCTTGACGTGGTGGATCAACTTGATTATTGCCATATTTTGGAACCAACATTCTCTGAATTTAAATTAAATACAGTTTGGTGTGCAAGTACGTAAATACAGAGCATGCCAATGTGTATATATATATATATATATAG
The DNA here is from genome assembly GCF_055691185.1 of Crinia signifera. Classification (NCBI taxonomy): domain Eukaryota; kingdom Metazoa; phylum Chordata; class Amphibia; order Anura; family Myobatrachidae; genus Crinia; species Crinia signifera. Next base: position 92,002,757 of record NC_139220.1, on the reverse strand, counting down.
ATAGATAGATAGATAGATAGATAGATATCTATATATATATATATCTATATATATATATATCTATATATATATATATATAGATATATATATATAGATATATATATATATATATATATATCTATATATATATACACACACACACACATATACATGGAGGATCAAATTTTATCTCTTATCTTGTGTGTTTCTCTGGGTACCTACATTTTATAATGACATAATCTAATGTCAACTATTGTCAAAAGTTATTAAGTCTTCCAAAGAGCAGTAACTTTTTTTGTAAAGTATGAGAAACAGAAGAAAAAAAACATGCTAATGGAAATGCTTTGTACTGATTATCTCAGTTTTAGGAAAAGCGTATTTCTAAGTGGGTAAAAGAGGTCGGAAAGTTTTCTGTAACATATTGTGGTTATCATGGCAGCTTATTTATTGATCCAAGCCATTTGGCCAGTTTCAAAGAAGTATAGCAGGATTCAGGATGCATTAAGTTAGTTACTGTACGAATTATGTTCTACCTTAAGTAAACAGAAAGCAACTCTAACTTTCATGGGAAAGGAAAGAGCGTTCGCTAATCTCCCTGTGAAACACAACTAATATATGAAAGGTTTATTGCCACTTTAATATTAGAATGTGAAATGATGGCCAAAACCAAGGCCTTAACTAGGGTGTTACGTTAGGTGCTACCACCCAGGGTGGCAAAGGCAGAACTCTGGGAGGCAATGGAGTCATCTGCTGCTGGGCTCCTGCTCTCAAGGGTGCACCTCTCCTCCTCTGCAGGTTTAAATTAATTAATTGGAAGCCATCAAACTCGCTTCTGTGGCTGACTTCTGAAATATACTGTATATATGTTCTCTCTATCTCTATGTAGATAGATAGATAGGTAATTCATAACAGACTATATATTTTATATAACGTTGTGTGTGTGTGTGTGGGGGGGGGGACCAATATACATCTTGCCTCCGGGCAACTTGGACAAACTTAGGCCACTGCAGGGTGGAATGTCTGGGAGGTTAATGGCCAACTCTGAATGTTATTTAGGATTTATATTTTGTAAAGAGGCACTAGCCCTAGTCAATGCTGGCATTTGCTATGGACATTTCTTAGTAGAAGAATTTAGGAGGGTGCACTTTCATTTTCAGACTAATCACCCTCAGCTCTGTCTAGAAACGAATGAAGATTGAGCAGGGACTGGGACTCAGCGATGACGCCGATGAGCGGTGATACGCACTCCAGCAGAAGAGCGACCGGGCTCATGGATCACCCAGGAAAGAATAGGAAGATACCACAATATATTTATTACAAAGTAATGAACAATGTATTACATAGCATTAACAAACAAATAACAGTTCAATAAAGGTCAGGTAAGAACTCCTTCACAAGTCCCAGCATGTGGGGCATTAAAGGGCCTGCTGGGACTTGTAGTCCCACAGCATGACCAAGGTTACAATAAATTCACAAACACATACACACACCCAGTAAAGTACAACTTTATTAGCATATATGCACAAACACACACACACACATACTGTACATACATATTCACCTGCCCAGCTCCACTGTAGCATCCACAGGGTTAAAATAAAAAAAACGAAGTGCCCGAACTAGAAGCCCCAGTTGTAGGGTGCCGGATGACCTCACGAAAAACAGAACTCTGAAAGTCGGTACACTGACATCGGAATCCCGACTGTTAAATGCCCGACAGTCAGGATTACAAGATACAGGGGCTATTCTCCCTTGTGGGGGTCCACAACCCCCATAAAGGGAGAATAGAACCTGTGATGAGGGTAGCAAACCACCAAGTCCCCCACATGGTAAGTCCAGTAAGCCAGCTCGGGGCTTTAATAAGCTCACCTGTTGGAGTACTGGCAGTAAGGATTTCGATGTCGGTATACTCACTGTCAGAATCCCAACTGTCGGTTTACTATATCACCCCCCACCCCACCAGAACTTATATATATATTTGAGGCAAGGATTCTTTATAATTACCAGTCCTGCACATGAGATATGGTCTCTCCAGTGGCTATATTAATATAGTTGTTTTTCCTGGATCTTTTCCAAATAAAGGTAGTGTCCAGGTTACAGTCCTCCCTCTGTACCAGAGATGCGCTCCGGATGCTGGATAAGGGTGTATCTGTAGCCACAGTATGATTGGAAGAGCCGCCACATAGCTGTAAATTCAGCGGTATTTGAAAAAGTCAGCAGTGACCGGGCTGCAGGGCTCACAATACACGTTTTTCCGCCTGTATAAACGATTCAGCTGCTTCCTCAGTGCTCAGTTTTTGTAATATTATTTGTTATATTGTTTAATAAGACCAGCGCTCCTGAGAGACCTTAGAGTTACAACTTTTGGCTGATTATATGAAAACATCTCCATATATTTATAGAGTGCTCTTTCTCAAATAGGACTCAAGGCTACCCGGTGCTCATCTCTAGCAATACACTGCACAGTACTCATCCTTAGTACTACACTACCCAATACTCATCTCTAGCAGTACACTACCCAGTATTCATCTCTCACAATATACTAACCAGTGTTCATCTCCAGCAGTACACTACACAGTACTCATCTCTACCAATACCCTGTCCAGTACTCATCTCTATCAGTACACTACCCTTGCTCATCTCTTGTAGAACACTACCCAGTATTCATCACTAGCAAAACACTACCCAGTGCTCATCTCCAGCAGTACACTACCCAGTGCTCATCTCTAGTAATACACTAAAAAGTATTCATCTGTAGTAACACACTACCCAGTACTCATCCATAGAAGTACAATACCCAGTACTGATCGCTGGCAATACACTACACCAGTGGTGTCAAACTAATGGCCCTCCAGCAGTTGTGGAACTACATGTCCCAGCATGCCCTGCCACAGTTTTAGCAATCCATTATATGAAATCTGTGGCAGGGCAGGCTGGGACGTATAGTTCTACAACAGCTGGAGGGCCATGAGTTTGACACCACTGCACTACACAGTACTCATCTCTAGCATAATACCACCCAGTACTCATTTCTAGCAATACACTACCCAGTATTCGTCTATAGCAATACACTACCCCATGCTCATCTCTAGTAGTACACTACCCAGTGCTCATCTCTAGTAAAACACTACCCAGTTCTCATCTCTAGCAGAACACTTCACAGTGCTCATCTTCAGCAGTACATTACCCATTGCTCATCTCCAGCAATACACTACCCAGTACAAATCTCTGGCAATATATTACCCAGTACTCATCTCTGGCAATATACTACCCAGTACTCATGTCTGGCATTGCACTACCCAGTACTCCTCGCCAGCAGTACACTACCCAGTACTCATCTCTGGCAATACACTACACAGTACTTATCTCTGGCAATACACTACACAGTACTCATCTCTGGCAATACACTACCCAGTGATCCTCTCTAATAGTACACTACACATTACTCACCTGTAGCAGTTAGACAACCCAGTGCTCCTCTCTAATGGTACCCCACCCAGTGCTCATTTATAGCAGTAAACCATGCAGTACTCATCTCTGGCATTACACTAATACTCATCTCTAGAAGTACACTACCCAGTACTCATCCATAGAACTACACTACTCAGTATTCATCCATAGAACTACACTACCCAGTACTGATCTCTGGCAATACACTACCCAATACTCATCTCTAGCAGTACACTGCTCCTTGCTCCTCTCTAGGAGTACACTACCCAGTGCTCATCTCTAGTAAATCACTACCTAGTTCTCATCTCTAGCAGTAAATTACCCAGTACTCATCTCCGGCAACACACTACCCAATATTCATCTCTGGCAATACACTACCTAGGGCTCATCTCTATCAATACACTACCCAGTGCTTATCTCCAGCAGAACACTGCCCAGTACTCATCTCCAGAAGTACACTACCCAGTACTTATCTCTAGAAGTACACTACCCAGTACTTATCTCTAGAAGTACACTATCCAGTACTATTCTCTAGCAATACACTACTCAGTGCTCATCTCCAGCAATACACTACCCAGTAATCATCTCCATAAGTACACTACTTAGTACTCATCTCCAGCAATACACTACTCTGTGCTTAACTCTATCATTACACTTCCCAGTATTGATCTCTAGTAATATACTACGCAGTGCTTCTCTGTAGCAGTACACTACCCAGAAAAATACATGGACCTGAGTATACACTGAAATCACCCATTTTGGATCATTTCATTTAGGGGTAATCTATTCCACACAGGGTAATCCTACGCAGAGCACCTAAAATGGCTGCCGCACCTGGTACCTTGTCAGGGTGGAGTACACAACCCATGGAAGTTATCAGGGCCGGCATTACCCACTCAGCAGGATGCACAGCAGGTAGACGCCGGGCAGTCTACCTGCTGTCCTCTGTGGCTGTCTGTCTGATGCTGCTGCGCCTGTCACACTGCATGACAGGCAGCAGTGCCAACATCACAGAGTTCCCTCAGGGCAGCTAAACATCAGGTCACACAGCTCAGCAGCACAGACCGATAAGAGGCAGGGCTACACATACGGAGGGGGCATGGCTACACAGGGCAGAAGGGGCAGAGCTACAAGGAGCCAGACTGGTGGTGACAAAAAGAAACAGGATGATGAGGAGGATGAACAGCCTGCCAGGGGAGTAAACTGTGAGTGTACTATTGTCAGCAACTGGTGTGGGCATATGTATTGGCACCCAAAACGTAGCTACGTCACTGGTTTATGCAGTGCTACTAATGTCGGCAACTGGTGTGGGTTTATAGTTTGCAGGAGGGCGCCGAACACCCTAGCACCGGCCCTGGAAGTTATTATCCGATATGCTGTGACTTGTCTGTTACTGTACTACCAACATCCTCTGTATTATGTGCATTGTTATAATGTCTGTAAAGCACCTTGAGTCCTGTTGGAGAAAGTGCGGTATATAAACTTATTTACTTAGTATTGATCTCTAGTAATACACTACCCAGTGCTCCTCTCTCGCAGTAGACTACCCAGTATTGATCTCTAGTAATCCACTACACATTATTCATCTCTAGCAATACACTAGCCTGTACTCATTTCTAACAGTAACACTACCCAGTGATACCAAGTACAGGAGACTGCAGTGCAAAGGGAAAATGAGAGCTCACACTGGAGCTCTGGATATTCTAGCACGTTCTCCACACATGACTTTCCTGAGGCTTTTCTCACAACCACTTTACTATTCTCCAGATCAAATTACTTTCAAATGAGAACATTAGATCCAAAAAAACAATAAACATTATTGGTATGACAGAATGATAGAAACGGCAAATGATATTATAAGAAATAAAGGAAAATTAGGTCATTGTATCAAATGAAGATTGGAAAGATTGTTTATTTTTATAGTGTACTATGCCACAGCTATTAGATAAAAGTACTGTACACCAGCGGACGGAGTACCAAGCAGGAGCGCTTAAAGTTTACCTGGTCCAAACTGCTAAAGGTTTCAGTACAATATCTAGGTTGACAGTCTCTAGCTTACCCCCACAATGTCTAACCCTAATCCTCCCCTCCCATAGCCTAACCCTAGCACTCTCATAATGCCTCACCCTAATCCTCCCCTCCCATAGCCTAACCCTAGCACTCTCATAATGCCTCACCCTAATCCTCCCCTCCCATAGCCTAACCCTAGCACTCTCATAATGCCTCACCCTAATCCTCCCCTCCCATAGCCTAACCCTAGCACTCTCATAATGCCTCACCCTAATCCACCCCTCCCATAGCCTAACCCTAGCACTCTCATAATGCCTCACCCTAATCCTCCCCACATTATGAGTACATCTCATTCTAACATAGGATGAATACAGTAAGGGAACCACAACCAAAGCAGACCAGGATAAACCATACTTGCCTACCCTCCCGGAATGGCCGGGAGGATCCCAAAAATCGAGTCTGCCTCCTGGCTCCCCAGGAAGGTGGGCAAGTCCCCCGCAATCCCCCCTGCCTTCCACAATCTCCCCTCGGCAGGGGGTCCGCGGGGATCTGATGATGCAAAACGCTGGGGTCCATCCATTGTTTTATGGCCATGCCCACAAACATGTTGAAGTTGTCCATGGAAATACTGGGTGGATACCTGTGAATGCAAATATATGCAGCCTAGCGAGCAGGTCTGAATTACCCCTAATATGAGCTGTTTAGGATTTCTGTTGCAACCTCTAGTTTCCCAGTGCTCCAGCTATTACTGCAGTCAAAATGTCACCAACTACATCCCGAGTGACCCATCAGCACCTGTATATGAAGCTCAGACGATTCCCATCCACGACCAACAATTGCACACCTGGCGCTGCTACAGGTTATAGGTAAAAAACAAAACCAGACTGGACCCCGGAACGTCGGACTAGACAGGCTCCATTCCTCAAACTCTGCATTTCAGAGCTTATATTGTCCGGTCCGGGGGTCGTCTGGCTGGGGGTGTCCTGTCCATGACACCTATCACCAGGGAGAGAATAAAGCCTCCCTGTATGATCCAAGGGTGTAGAAGAAACCGGAACGGTCCAGACCATGGGGGTTATTCTAGTCCATTCTTTCTGACAAAATCCTTCTTAGATGGACAAAACCATGTGCACTGCGGGTGGGGCAGATGTAACTTGTGCAGAGAGAATTAGATTTGGGTGGGGTTTTTCTTCAAAGTGAGATCTATATTGAAGTGTAAAATCATGCAGTCAGTATTTTCCCTGCACAGAAACAAAATAACTCACCCAAATCTAATTCTCTCTGCACATGTTACATCTGCCCCCCTGCAGTGCACATGGTTTTGTCCATCTAAGAAGGATTTTGTCAGAAAGAATGAACTAGAATAAACCCCCATATGAGGAGGCTGTAATCTACCCTTCCCCATATCCCCAGTGAAAGCTATCACAGGCACCCCCAGGACAGAACACCCCCCAGACCGGACGCTACAAACTCTGGAATGCATGTTTAATGAATGTTCAGTCCGGCTTTCCGTGGTCCGGTTTGGGCAGTATAGGCATATTAAATCCCCAGCCCTAGCAAGATACATAGATTGGCTGCATTCAAAAGCTCCACTGACACTGACTGGTGATTATGTCATCACACATCCACACAATATGCTTTGTAAATATATGTATTAATAATACTTTTTGTATTTTCATAAATGAAACAAGGGGGTTGTTTCTAATGAGTTGGCTCTTTTAAAAGGTTGATGGATGCTAATTGCTCCTGTTATATGGGATGACATTGCTGGCAGTTCTGAACCATTCTATAGAGTGCCTGCAGTAAGTCCAATAGGCTAGACGTTAATGTAGGAAGGCATCTCTACAGGCAATAACATAGCATAACTGTGTGATTGAGATTCATATCCTACACATCAGTGTTCCTCCAGCATCCATGGCTGGGAGACAACCCGGAAACACAGAGTTCTCTCTCTCGCTGAATCTCACTGTATCATGTCAGGCTGATAGAGAACAGACCCCTCTCTCTTCCCTCACTGTTTGCTTTTTCACCAATTATTGCCCCAGTGCTGCTCTTTTGTTGATACAGAAATCCAAAAAAGTGGTAATGTTCATTTGTCAGGGGGCTAAGCCGTGGTCTCCCACTGCATGAAAAATATATACACAAAGCAAAGGTCTCAGACAAACCCCTCCATTTGTTTCTAAAATACAGTACTAAAAGTGATGCATTGTTGAAGATAAAACTGAGGATAAAGCTGCCTGTCTCCATTGCACGTCTGTGAAAGCATTAATGACATTCCTAATCACAGTTAAGCTTATCTTTCAATTTATCCCACTACCTGAAAGCACAAACTCATAGATAATCAGATAAATAGTCTGGTTTCCCTGCTAGACCAGGGTCACTTCAGGCTTCATCTTGTGATATTGTTCACATAAATTAACCTGCAATTAACGTGCTTAAAATATTAACCCTCTCATGCCTGGGTCAGCATTGTATTATTAATGTATCATTATTATTATTATTATTACATTGTAGCACTGTAGTATAACCATGTGGGTGACAATTACTGCCTGCAGCCTACATCAATTATAATTGTGATGTACAGCATAACTTCTATCAGCTGCTTATTATATGTTACATACAGTATGTAGGAAATGAGGCTGTCCTATTTGCAATGGCTTTTCATTGCTGTGTCTAGCTTCTAATTACATATAATATATTTATTAAGTTATTATATAGCGCACACATATTCCGCAGCGCTTTACAGAGAATATGTGCACATTCACATCAGTCCCTGCCCCAGTGGAGCTAACAATTTATATTCCCTACCGCATGTACACGCACACACAGACATTCTACAGGGTAAATTTGTTGGGAGTCAATTAACCTACCAGTATATATATATATTTGGGGGGCGGGGGATTATGTGAAGAACCCAGTGCTCAGAGGAAACCCACGCAAGCAAGGTGAGAATACACAAACTCCACACATTTAGGGCCATGGTGGGAATTGAACCCATGACCTCAGTGCTGTGAGGCAGTAATGGTAACCATTAAACCATCCGTTTTTTCCCCAACATTTGAAAACAAAATTGGATAATACAGTTTATTGCTTATGTATTGAAGTACAAAAACCCTGCCAGCAAATCTGCCTGATCCTGCTTTAGAATTTGTAGCAATGGTTTTAGCTACACCAGTAAGAAGTGTGAGGAACACACCACAGAAGTATTCCTCCCTAATCTGTATATTTATAGCTACACCGACCCCTCCTCACAGTTATATTATACTTACACATTTTCTAATATTAAAATACCACCCAACGTGCTGGGTATTGCAACTTATCACCAGGAACTCGCAATAACTGTATCTAATGTAAAAACAACAATGTCACTATATTTCATTATATGATTTAGCAAACACATTATATAATGTTGCAATGCTATCATCCAAATTCACGCAAACTCTTTTTCTTTCCTCCATATGTGTAATACTGGCGCATCGACAGCCGAGTTTATGCGCAGTTACCTAGGAAACGTATATAAGAATGTAATGCGCTATTCTCGTACAGGATTGAAAAAAAAAATAATTCTTATCATACTAATTAATGTCAGATTTTGTTATTGGTTAATTTAAAAATTGTTATTCAAATGCGTCGTCAAATAACGATTGTTCGAGTGATTGCTGCGAGTTGTTTTCCTTAATTAGCGATTTGACAACTCCCTAGAAAACCGCTGGTGTGTATCTGGGGAGAGTGGGGTAAATGTACAGCAATCTCCCAGGCCAGCCTGTTCCACTGGTAAATATGGACTTGTCAGTCTTTCCTACAAAAGTCTGAATAGATCAATGTGATGATTGCACTTAGCACAATTAGTCACTTTTGCATCTCAGAGAGCCCAGTGTAGGGAACTGTCAATCAAATTCTCTTTTTGTCCTAATAATCTAGCTAACGATTGTAAAGCTGGAAAACACACAATTGCTATGTTATAGTATCAGGAAGCAATAGAAGTATCTTCAGTGACCAGAAAATATCAGTAAAAGATAGAAAACCCAAAATAGAGTAGATAAAGGCAGCTAATAATAGCGCTGTGCGTGTAGGTGGTATAATGGATGCATTTCCCATTAAATAGCCATATTTCAGGCGTCTGTCCGCACTAATCTATTAAAGTGTCAGACTCGGCTATGACAGGCAACCTGATTCACTAACAAATACTACAGGGCATTATCATCCATTTTCGGCAAGAATTTTAATTGAAACGGATGTTACCACTTTACAGGATGGCCAGATAAAACTGCGACTGAGTCCAGGAGACAACAGTAGCAAATAACCGAGAAAGACCAGTATAAAACTGTCTGTGGGGACAAACTAGGTTAGAATCTATTGTTGGCAAGTAACCATTATATATACATGTGTATATGTATATGTATATATATATATATATATGTGTATCTATCTATCTATCTATATATATCATATATATATATATATATACTAGATAAATATAATGTGGTGTGTGTATATGTATATATATATATATATATATATATATATATATATATATATATATATATATATATATATATACACATATAGATAGATATGTTTGGGCGCAGAAGTGGCCAGTGGTTTTAATACACAAGTGACTGACATTCAATCAGCAAATTGAGTTGTCGCTACATCGCCTGCTGCTGCTGAAGATCTAAGCGGGTCATTAATTGAATATTAATGCGATATTATCCGCTGGACATTTGCATATATCTGCCTAGGCTATTATATACGCCTCAGGTAAGTACAGCTTGTAGTACAAGGTGTTATGTGGGTGCTGCTTGTTCTCCTATGCAGGTATCTGATTTACTTAACCACTTCACGACCAGATTCAAAATGTATGTGTCTTTATATAAAACTGGCGAAAGCTTACTTGCAAACCAGTTCTAGGCGTACTTGTAAACCAGTCCTGTTTTTCTTAGGAAGGAACATTTTTATGTTTTATTTTACTCTATAAGGCAACAGACGCAGATAAGCAACCATTCATTTGTCGTCGTTATATTACGCTAATATATCGATAAATAGTAAATCGCAAACTGACATTATTTTTTCGTAACTTTTTATTATTAAAAGCCGCTTACATTCAGCAAACAAATGAAATTAAAATAGACGATGAGCTTAATAAAATGTCATAAACGAAATAGAAACAGATGAATGGATAGATAACTTCTAACTTTTCAAATAAGGTTAGAAAATGAAACATTTTCCGAGTGGAAATGATAAATACTGACCGTAACCTGGATCTTTTTCGTTACTCGATTGCTTCTAAAATGATTTAGAAGATGTGCAAACCTATTCCAAGTCTCAATAGTGTAATACATTCCAGAACCCCAGTACTAGGAACAATTAACTCTTATACATGGTATTAATACTGCTTAGCCAATGGATGTATATCCAGTAACAATTCTCTAATGTGGACCATTCCACTAGATTATTAAACTATACAAATATATTCATTGGGCAAATGTTTACATTAACAGACACAGAAACAATTCGAACATAAATCACCTATCACGCCATAAGAATAATGCGCATTTAATAGCATAGCGTAAAGTGCCGCAAGATGCCATTAATGATCTATTACCAGGGACTGTGAAATACTATAGAGTTCTTATTAATTCAGGAAACTGAGGTGCAATAGCATCATGAGCCGGACATTAAAACAAAAAAGATACAAAAACAGCTTTCGGTTGACCTGAGAATAAAGGCGTACTAACAGGGTACCAGATGGACTTGTGTAATAAAAAATAAACGAAATAATAATAATAAAAATAATAATAATAATAAATATAGTTTACTAATGATGTAAATAAAAACCATTAGCAGTCTCTATATGCAGTGGATGTTTGTGTGCTGTATGTCTATATTAGGTGGCCTATATCTGCTGGTTAGTGCGTCACAGGGACCCCTCTGGCCAATTGAGGGGCAGCAGCCCTGGACTGTGTTGATCCCTCCTCCATCTGCCTTATGGAGAGTGATTCCTCAGGCAGGCAGCACTTACTAGGTGAGGACTGCAGGTTGGAATGAGCTGGCTCCCCTGGACAGCACTGGGATAGTATTTCTCCCCTCTCTCCCTCACACATTTGGGGAGGGTACATGAGTCTTTTTTTGGTGTTTCTGTTGGTGCCATAATGTTTGCCAGCCCCGTGACTTCTACTCCATTTTCTGTCAAAGACATTTTGAACTTGGAGCAGCATCAGAGTGGCCTCTCTGCCATGGACATCTCCCCCAGGCTGGATACCTCTTCCTGCATGCTGTCCAGCTTTAAGCAGGAGTCCTACCCGGGGACCCCCTGCCTCTCGGAGCTCAGTGAGGATCTGGCTCACAGAGACACGTCCAAGGGATCCTCTCCCTTCCCTGGATCCTTCTATGTCAAAAACTATATGGAAATGGACTCATCCAAAGAGCATAAAGAAGACAAAAAAGGTATAAAAAACATTATTATTATTATTATTATTATTATTATTATTATTATTATTATACTATTTATGTAGTTGCTGTACGCTTTTTGCTGCTTGATTTTTTTTTATATTAGAATATTTGATACTGTTCCAGCTAATCCACAGCCTCGTGTTTACTGAGCAGTCAGCATCTGTACCCCGCAACCTGCATTATATGCTAGTCCGGCATCCAGTGTACAGCTCAGGAATAATAGAACGTGTATTAATGACACGTTTGTTCTAGATCTAGTACGGTTATTACAATCGCACTGCTACATTAGCACAATGCGGGATTTGGGCTCTAGTAGTAAGGACTGACTGATTTATTGTCGCTAGTTTTCAGGCGCTTAATCCATTTTATAAAGTTATTTTCTGTTTGATTCATTCAATTATTGACTATGCAGAAACTATTTCTGAGCCGCTTTAATAGTAAAAGTGTGATAACGATAATCATCAGAGATCTGTGTATAACAGTAATGTAATTTAAGAGAAATATGAAATAAATATTGGGTGACAGAGTATGTATTTGCTTAGTATTTTTTTGTTACATATAACAATTCATTTAATAATCTGATTGTGTATATATATATATATATATATATATATATATATATATATATAACATTATGCAATTAATGTAATTCAGACTAGCAATAACAAATTGCTCTTGTGTTCATTGTGTGCACCTCTTATTTTAATCATGGGTATTAAATATACAATTTAAATATGTCCATTGCTGCAAATCTGAGATAACTATTTAGCACTTCCTTTTTGTCTATTTTTAAAAGTAATTTAAAAAGTTGTAAACAGTTTGAATAATTATTGTAACAATGCATATTTATAAGGTATTAAAGAAAACATTTAGAATTTATATAATATATTTATTTATTAACAGTTTCTTATATAGCGCAGCATATTCCGTCATACAACAAACAGGGTATTTACAGACAGTCAAAATGTATGAGGGCCCTGCTCGCAAGCTTACAATATATTGTCAAACTATTTTTATGGCTTGCGGATTGATTAGAGATAACCAGCAAATGTCACGGTAACTTTAGAACATCCATTAGGCACATATGGAATAATCAATTAAATGAGGCTTTGAATAAAACTATGAATATATAAGCTTGCGAGCAGGGCCCTCCTACCTATATGTCGATTTGTTACTACCCAGTTTGCGTTATCGCTGTTTCCAATTGTAAAGCGCTTCCAGATGCAGCACTCCAAAGAATATGCAGTAGATCAGCATATAGAGTTAACTACATATATATATATATATACATATATATATATTTGCACACACGCACATATATATATATATATATATATATATATATGTGACTGTAAATAAATAAATAAATTTTATATATATATATATATATATATATATATATATATATATATATATATATATAATACGCACAAACAAGCAATTGTTGCTCCAAAACTTTTGTGACTGTGTGGGAGAACTTTACTAAGATGGGATGTTGCTATGGGAAATCAATCAGAACCTGTCTTATCTTCTAGAGGGTGCTCAATAAATAAATAAGAAGTAGATTCTAATTGGTTACCCATAGCAACATCCCATGTGAAATAGAACTACCATCTTAGTAAATTTTCCCCTATGTGTTTTGGTCAAGTGTATATGTTAATTGCTTGTTTTGATTCCCAGAACTCTGCTCCTTGCAGAAGAATTTGGAAAGTGACAAGAGAGACTTGGAGGACCCCAATAGACCAAGGCAAAGAAAGAGGAGGAAGCCCAGGGTGCTCTTCTCACAAGCTCAGGTCTATGAACTGGAGAGAAGATTCAAGCAGCAGAAGTATCTGTCTGCCCCTGAGAGAGACCATTTAGCCAATGTTTTGAAGCTGACATCCACACAGGTGAAAATCTGGTTCCAGAACAGAAGGTACAAGTGCAAAAGGCAAAGGCAAGATCAGACTCTGGAAATGGTGGGTATTCCACCTCCTAGGAGGATAGCTGTCCCTGTTTTGGTGAGAGATGGCAAACCTTGCTTGGGAGAGTCCTCTCCCTATAACTCACCATACAACGTCAGCATTAACCCCTACAGTTACAACACTTACCCATCCTACTCCAACTACAGTAACCCAGCCTGCAGTGGCAGCTACAATTGCAGTTATTCCTCCATGCCAAGCATGCAGCCCGCATCAGCTGGCAATAACTTCATGAATTTTAGTGTGGGGGACTTGAATACAGTGCAGACACCCATACAGCAAGCAAGCAGTGTGTCAGCACTACATGGCATCCGAGCATGGTAGAACTTGACTAAGAGCATTTACGAAAGCACTAGACAGAACACAATGGTGGACTACATAGACTGGAAAACTTGCAGTTTGATGGGGGGGAAAAAGTTCTGCACCCATAAAAAAAATAGATGTGATTTTAGGCCTTTGATGTGAGGCTAAAACTGTTTTTTCGTTTTTGCTTTCTAAAAAATTGACTTGCAGGCCAGAAGCAGTGTACTGAAGACTCACATCTTAGCAAGGGAATAATTGTATGTTGTATAGCATTCAGTTGTTAGTATCAGTAAGCTATTTACAGAATGTTGGAGTGTGCCCTCTGGTCGATTTAACCCCACTCTCGTAGTAGGCTTTACCAATTCATGCATTCTCTTGTAGACAAGGAGTTACGATGACTACGTCTATAAGGGAAAAGTCTAAAGCTTACAAATAAAATAAATTCCCAGTCGTTCTGTTTTCTAAATTTTCACTCGCTGTATTTGATATTTTCATGCTATAGATGGTTTTGATCAAGACTCCCAAAATTAAAAAAAAGAAGTTTTGTTTGATATTCAAAAAGCTGTAAAAATATGTTTTGTTTTAAATATTTCATTTAAAAAGAAAAGCCGAAACACAAAATTGTATTTTGTGACTTTTTTATTACAATGATCATCTGCAAAACCTGAGCCACTCAGGTCTATGGTTACACAAAGTGGGAGACAATTACAAAATAAACAGCAGGTCTGTTACTGTTGGGTGTCACCCACTTTGTGGTCTCAGAGGACAGTGTCGTAGGCAGTACTAAATTGTCAATGTAATGTTAGAAGAACAGAATCAGTTGGACTTTCAGTGCAGTAAAATTCTAATGTTTGACTATTTTAAGTTATTTTGGTTATCATTTAATTATCGTTTCTGGTTTGAGTAGATTATTTATCATTAAACAATATTATAGTACTCGCTGGACATATTTTGTATACATGTAGCCTTACATTGCTTTTTATGCAAAATAATGATTTGGAAAACAATTCAAAACTATAAGCGTGTTACGTACAGTAATAGAATAGAGGTGTATATACAGCAAGATATAAAAAAGGGAAAGTTCTCTTATATAAAAAAAAAAAGCAAAGAAATTGAAAAAGGACAATAAAATAAATTGGGATTTAAAGGCTTTAAACAATTGTACCTACAGATTTTTTTTTCATTGCTTTTAATGAAAAGTAAAAATCATTTAACCCTTTCAGTGCCAACAAGAGATGGGCAAAATATCTGCTAAAAATGCCGGTGTCGCTCACATTTGTTATATAAATTAAAATTAAAATAAATGTTGTGCAAATAAAATATTATATTTCCTATATAAGGTAAACATTACTGATCATTATGATGAATAAAAATTTGCTTCTCAATTTTCAAATCTATTTTGACAAATTCACTTGGCACTCAAAGGGTTAAAAAATGTTGACCTTATTAATATGCTTGGATTATATAATATGTACAGATGCTCAAGGCAATTGCAATAGCAGATTTGCAGCTGTTAGCAATATTTATAAGATGGAACATACAAAGGAATAATTCAATAGTCAGTATAAACACTAAAGATGACGATTTAGTAAAGGCATGCATTTTATTACATCTGTCTTTGTTTCCAACATCCATTCAGCTTAGTTGGAAATGTGAAGAGCCTATATTTTTATTTAATTTATACATTCTTAGGAAGAAACTGCAAAGAAAAATGAGTTACAAATTTTTTTCTTTTTTTTTTTTCACTGTTAAAGCAAACAGATTTGCCAGGTTGGAGTAAAACACATACCTTTGGTAAATCATTTTAAATAATAATAATAATAATAATAATAATAATAATAATAATAATAATAAAAATATATGCCAATTTTTTTCATAAGCACAAACTTGCTGCAAAACTGTAAAATGCAATTTTATTTTTTATACCAAAAATAAAGATTTTGTTGCTAGACACACAAACACACATGCACTTAATAAAAAAGAAATAACTAAAAAAAATCTCTTCACAGTGGATGTGGAAACACCTCCTTAGTTGCTTTCTTTAGTAAAGTGTAAATAATTATAATAATACACATGTAATGCACTCTTAAGCCCTAGATAAGAAATCCTATTTATTAGTATTTTTTATTATTAATAATATTATAATTATTAAAAAATAAAAGGCAACAATTACGGTACTTATGTATTATCTGGGCTCCCATGTTAAATGCACCCCATTTTTTCATACCCCTACTATCCAACTAAGCATGGAGTTGATTTTATATAGTGTGACGAGCGCAGCGAGCCACCGTGCCCGAAGCGTGGCGAGCGCAGCGAGCCCCGCGAGGGGACGCGGTCTCATAAGAAAAACGGGAGGCCAGGTATTACATAAGTACCACAATTACTAAATGATTGTACTTTACATTTAAAATCATTTATCCATTTGTTTTATCTGAGCTTATAGCCGCAGGATTTGTCATACACAGTACTGTCTCTCCCAGTTCTCTGCAAATACACATTTTGATAGTTTATTTCAGATTTACTTTTCTTATCTCTGATATTCTCATTTATTTTTCAGTTATTTTAACCATCTTAATTGTGATAACTAATGGTGCAGCCAAATTCAGAATGGGATCTGCATAACAAATCACTGATTAAATTCACTCCAAAAGATTTTCAATAGAGAATAAACAGTTTCTTATATAGCGCAGCAGATTCCGTTGCACTTTACAATAGTAGACAGTGATAAAACAAACTGGGTAACAAACAGACTTGGGGGTTAGAGGGCCCTGCTGCAAGCTTACAATCTATAGGGATATAACATGTGATGGTAACCTAGGTATAGCTGCTTGCTAAAAAATCAAATCATTCTACTTGGTGTAAAGTAACATTTTAATTTATACTTGGTTCTAGTGATGCTACTTCAGTGAAATGACTTAATGTAGTGTTTCGTGGTGGACTGCCAATGAGGACAGAATACACCTGGATATCAGGACTAAATCATACAGTAAACTTATCTTATCTTATGACA
Source organism: Crinia signifera (assembly GCF_055691185.1). Lineage (NCBI taxonomy): Eukaryota > Metazoa > Chordata > Amphibia > Anura > Myobatrachidae > Crinia > Crinia signifera. The sequence goes on along the minus strand of NC_139220.1, from coordinate 91,985,591 downwards.
TAAGCTCAAATATGCCCCTTTTGCAAATAAAAGGGACAATGGGAGACATTTCAGATCTTTGTGACCTTTAGAAATGCGCTCTGTGTGAAGTCGTGTGTCCTTATATGGTAACCTCACTTGGTGACTTCCAATATCCCGCTATTTGAAAATAGGACTCAGAATATACTATATAGATTATTTGCTTACTTGGAGTATCACACAAGTGACCCACAACCTACACTGCCCTCATAAGGTCACGTGATCAGCTCCTTACGTAACCTGCTTTGCAAGGTTTTTTTGTCTTTTTATTCCATCTGCTTTTTCTCAGATGGACTTTTGCTGTCACAGTTGCTTTTGCTGACGTTTAAATGTTTAAAAAAGGCAGGTCCTGGTCTTTGCAGTTTTTTCTTCCCACCTTATTTGTTTCTGGTGCTTTATTATATTGATTCTGTTTTATTGTCATTTTACAACTTTTTGAAAATTCTAGATCTAACCACAGTCAGTGTCCACTTGAAAAGCTCACTCTGCAGGGCATACCATGGAAATGGTTCAGTTAATTGATGTCCTAGGGCGAACAAATATTATATTTTTTAATACATGCGTAATTTATTTGCATCAAGTAGATAAGGCACACTTTTTCTTCAAACTAATTGGTTTTGACAGGTCCACGCCCCTTTTATACAGTTTGTCCACGCCCTTTTATACACTATGTTATCAAACTTGATAGCGTGTGATAGCCCGTATCACGTTTGATATCAAAGTGGTATAAATAATATTAACCCCCCCGTATTAAAATATAATTGGTTTGATACTGTAACTTCATACACTGATATTGGTTATGTGAAATAACACATATATAAAGTACGCTTAATGTTATCTTAATCAGCTGGTAGAATTTCTAAACATAATGCTAAAAAAAGTTGTTAGAAAAATAATAAAGTACGCTTAATGTTATCTTAATCAGCTGGTAGAATTTCTAAACATAATGCTAAAAAAGTTGTTAGAAAAATATGGTATACAACAGATATATAATTCGTAGAACTGTAGATCTTGTTTTATATCAAATTTGATTTGTGTAGGATGTCGCGCAACGCCGATCATCAAAACAGCCGGCTGAAAGCCAGTTATTATAACGTATTAAAGCCGGGGAGTTTTTGCGGCTTTGATAAATATTATAAAGCTTTGAAAAATAAATTTAAAAGATCCGATGTGAGAAAATGGTTACAAGAGCAAGACGCGTACACATTGCACAAACCGGCTAGAAAAAACTATAAAAGGAATATGATATGCGTATCGGATATAAATCAACAGTGGCAATGTGATTTGGTATCACTCATAGATCTGGCAAAGCACAACGACGGCGTAAAATATATACTAACCGTCATCGATATATTCAGTAAGAGGGCCTGGGCTGAAAGTCTGACTGCTAAGAGCGCGACGACTGTCGCTAAGGCTTTTGAAAAATTATTCCAACAGGGGGACGTACCGCGGAAACTACAAACCGATAATGGTAAAGAGTTTCTAAACAAAGTCCTAAAAAAGTTGTTAGAAAAATACGGTATACAACATTTCACAACCAATAATGATGTGAAAGCAGCCGTTATAGAACGCTTCAATAGGACTTTAAAAACACGAATGTGGCGATATTTCACGGCGAATAATACATACCGATATATAGACGTTTTACAAGCGTTCATTACCAGTTATAATAACACATACCATAGAACGATTAAGCGGGCGCCGAATGAGGTGGATGGCTCTAATGCGCTGGATGTCTTCAAGACGATATATGGCGATTACTTTAGAAGTAAGAAAACAAAGGCTTGTTTAGCGATCGGGGACCACGTTCGTATCTCAAAATATAAGGATATATTTCAGAAAGGTTACGAACAGAGTTTTTCTGAGGAAATATTTGTAATACGCGGCGTGAACACTAAAGGACTTAAGCCGCTTTACACGTTGGAGGATCTCTACGGGGAGGCTATAACGGGTAGTTTTTACCCCGAAGAACTTCAAAGTATACCGAAAAACTATAATAGGATTTACAAAGTGGAGAAGATTTTAAAAAATAAGACGGTTAGAGGGAGGAAACACGTATTAGTCAAGTGGCGTGGATACCCCACAAAATTTAACAGTTGGGTCGCTGCATCGGAGATAAAAGATATATAAACAAAGAGGAAGATGGATGACAAACCCTTCTACATAACATTGCCGAGTAACGCCTCAGCCGATACATTTCCACAAAATAAGATTTCTGACTATACCACAAAGTTAGCAAGGCCGATAGACTTAAGTGGAGATTGGGAAGTAGCTCTTACAGAAATACAATACCCACACACCTGGAATACAATCGATGTGCGTGATTGTGTGTTGAAAATAACAAAGTGGGATGGGACGAGCGGTACAGCAACGAGGGTTTGCGTTAAACCGGGGTTTTATGAAACCATCGGGGCGTTACTGTTTTCTTTCAACGCTGAAATTGACCGACATAAACTGGATGGTTTAAAACTATTGTACGATCCGCTTGAACGAGAGATAATCATCGACAACAAGGCGATGTACAACATCACAGCCGGTCCTAAATTGTCGAGAATACTGGGGTTATACCCGAAAACTAAGTTTTTAAAACCGTGCGCCGACATCAGCGGCGGTCAATATACGCTCTTCGTGTACACAGATATTATCGAACATCAGAGGGTCGGTGATAGTTATGTTCCGTTGTTGCGCACCGTTGAAATAAAGGGCCGTAACAACGAGATGGTCACTATACGGTATGAGAAGCCCGATTATGTTCCGTTGTGCAAGACGCATTTTGACACTATAGCCATAGAGATAAAGAATGATCAGAACGAAAACATGTCATTCAAGTTTGGGAAAGCGAACGTGAAACTACATTTCAGACGCCGCAAATCCGAATTTTATTAAAGACAATGGTGGCCGTTAAAAATTATGGTGACCCGGGGCTCTACGCGCAATATTATAAAACACAGGCCGGTAATGGATTACCCGGTTTTCACGGCAGCGCGTATATGTACGGGTGCGGTTTAGGTGGAATTTTTCGAAGCCTGTTCAGAAAAGCGGTACCGCTTTTCCGAAGAGGGCTGGCGATAGCAAAGCCCCACGTGAAGAATGCAGCACGCAACATCGCGAAAGACGTCATCGGACAAGCCACAGCGGCTGTTGTGAGCAAAATACACGACGCAAATCAAGCGAAGCAAGATGGATCAGGTTTAATCTATGCCAGGAAAGGGGCGGCTAAAAATAAACGGAAGCGGGCAATACGACTTCCGACATGGTGCAGACCCCTTTTAAACAAAAAACGGAGCAGACGCGGCTTAATTAAAAAAAGGAAACCGAAGCGAAGGGTCGGTGATATTTTTTAAGCATGTCTTTCATACACAATGAATCCATGGAATGCGCAAAATCTGAACTTGACCTTTTTGACGTACCACCGACGCAGACCAGCGTAGAGAAAAGCCTCTACGTCGAAGTTCAACCTTTGGCGGCATTATCCGAGACCGCGCCGCTTGAATTCTACATAGCGGCCAGCGGTGAACACTACTACGATCTGAACAACACGTTGCTGTACGTGACCTGCAAGATCGTACGGCCTGATAACACGGCTATACCTCAAGACGCCAAGGTCGCTCTTATTAATTACCCCATAGCAACTTTATTTAGTCAGGTTGATGTCACATTGGGCGATAGGCTAATATCGCAGTCCAATAATCTTTACGCTTATAGGGCCTACATAGAGACCATACTGAATTATAGCTCAGATGCGCTATCCACAAAACACACAACTGGATTATTCTACAAAGATGTGGCTGGAGAACACAACACAAGAACCCTGGATGGTGTAAACACAGGGTTTATAAAAAGGGCAAGAACAACGGCACAAAGTCGAACGGTTGAATTATTGGGGCCGCTACACTGTGACCTTTTTCATCAACATAAACTAATATTGAACGCCGTGGACTTGAAGATAAAACTCATCAGAAACAAAGATGCTTTCTGCTTAATGTCTGCTGAAGCGGAGGCCTTTAAAATTCAGATTGTTGCAGCGTCCCTGTTTGTGAAAAGGGTTCAGGTCTCACCCGCCGTCCGGATTGGACACGCCCAGGCCTTACTGACCACCAACGCCAAATATGCGATCGATAGAGTGGGCATGAAGATCTATAGCATACCGACGGGGAGTCGCGTATTTAATTTAGAAAATCTGTTTTTAGGACAGGTGCCAAAAACCGTTATAGCCGCTTTTGTAGATAATGAAGCGTTTTCAGGAGCCTATGACAAAAACCCTCTACGGTTTGAACATAAAAATGTAAACTTCGCATCCCTATACCTGGATGGAACACCGCATCCGGCCAAACCATTTCAACCAGACTTTGAACACGGTAATGCGGTTCGCGAGTATATGTCGCTCATTCAGATCACAAATAAACAGAAATCAGATTCGGGTATACTAATTGACCGTGAAGAGTACCTCAACGGCTACACACTATTTGCTTTTGATCTGTCGCCTGAACAGGAATGCGCGGAGCATCTGTCTCTAATCAGAACCGGAAATCTACGAGCTGAATTCCGGTTTGCAGGAGCGCTAGACCGGACAGTCAACATAATAATATACGCATTATTTGATAATATCATCGAGATCAACCAGCGGCGCGATGTGCTGTATGATTATCTATAAATGAAATAAATAATTTTTATATTTATCGTATATTTACCAATATTCATCACCCCATCAGCGATATGAACACATTGCAGATAAATTGTATACTGTACGCTAATCCGGTGACGCGCCTGTTTTTTAAAGGGACCTACCCGTGTGATATGCTTCCGAGCGGTAAACTATCGCAATACCCCTGCGCGTTTGTAATCAACACACACACCAGCGCCCAACCGGGGGAGCATTGGTTGGCCGTTTATTTTAACAACCAGCGCGAGTGTTACTTTTTGGACTCTTACGGTTTAGAACCTGACAATCCCCTATTCCCAAAGGCCATAATAAATTTTTTAAACTCAAATTCAAAAAGAATTTACCACCAAAATAAGCAGTTGCAAGGTTTTAACAGTACCGTTTGTGGGCAATATTGTATATACTTTATATTTTTCATGTGTAAAAATTACAAATATACAGATGTGTTGGTCCGTTTTAGTTTTGATACAAAACGTAATGATCGCTATGTATCAAACTTTGTAAGACGTCTCCCTAGAAGTCATTGTTTGAGTCGATATACGGGTAACTGTATACAGTCCTGTGTCACCAGTAACCAACATGTGTTTGATAAAAATAATGTGTAATACAAAATTGTTTGTGTAACTTGTAACTAATGTTGTGATTGAAGCGCTGTATGTACATTGCTTATGGTTACTTTCTATTAAAAAATCTTGCTTATTGAACTTTATACCGTGTGATTGCATATTTTTGCAGACAAACTGGTTAGAATCAAAGAACAAAACAGCATTTTATAAATCATAATCATATTTTATAATGTTTTTATACGATGTATTTTTTTTTTGTTTGTTTAATTTGTACGATGACGTTTAATTTGTATTGTATCATGTATTTAGTGTATTGTTTTAACTGTAAAGTTTATCGTGTTATTCGTGATTATTTTGCTGTAAATACATTTTGTCTGTACCAATAAAATATGATTATGATTTATAAAATGCTGTTTTGTTCTTTGATTCTAACCAGTTTGTCTGCAAAAATATGCAATCACACGGTATAAAGTTCAATAAGCAAGATTTTTTAATAGAAAGTAACCATAAGCAATGTACATACAGCGCTTCAATCACAACATTAGTTACAAGTTACACAAACAATTTTGTATTACACATTATTTTTATCAAACACATGTTGGTTACTGGTGACACAGGACTGTATACAGTTACCCGTATATCGACTCAAACAATGACTTCTAGGGAGACGTCTTACAAAGTTTGATACATAGCGATCATTACGTTTTGTATCAAAACTAAAACGGACCAACACATCTGTATATTTGTAATTTTTACACATGAAAAATATAAAGTATATACAATATTGCCCACAAACGGTACTGTTAAAACCTTGCAACTGCTTATTTTGGTGGTAAATTCTTTTTGAATTTGAGTTTAAAAAATTTATTATGGCCTTTGGGAATAGGGGATTGTCAGGTTCTAAACCGTAAGAGTCCAAAAAGTAACACTCGCGCTGGTTGTTAAAATAAACGGCCAACCAATGCTCCCCCGGTTGGGCGCTGGTGTGTGTGTTGATTACAAACGCGCAGGGGTATTGCGATAGTTTACCGCTCGGAAGCATATCACACGGGTAGGTCCCTTTAAAAAACAGGCGCGTCACCGGATTAGCGTACAGTATACAATTTATCTGCAATGTGTTCATATCGCTGATGGGGTGATGAATATTGGTAAATATACGATAAATATAAAAATTATTTATTTCATTTATAGATAATCATACAGCACATCGCGCCGCTGGTTGATCTCGATGATATTATCAAATAATGCGTATATTATTATGTTGACTGTCCGGTCTAGCGCTCCTGCAAACCGGAATTCAGCTCGTAGATTTCCGGTTCTGATTAGAGACAGATGCTCCGCGCATTCCTGTTCAGGCGACAGATCAAAAGCAAATAGTGTGTAGCCGTTGAGGTACTCTTCACGGTCAATTAGTATACCCGAATCTGATTTCTGTTTATTTGTGATCTGAATGAGCGACATATACTCGCGAACCGCATTACCGTGTTCAAAGTCTGGTTGAAATGGTTTGGCCGGATGCGGTGTTCCATCCAGGTATAGGGATGCGAAGTTTACATTTTTATGTTCAAACCGTAGAGGGTTTTTGTCATAGGCTCCTGAAAACGCTTCATTATCTACAAAAGCGGCTATAACGGTTTTTGGCACCTGTCCTAAAAACAGATTTTCTAAATTAAATACGCGACTCCCCGTCGGTATGCTATAGATCTTCATGCCCACTCTATCGATCGCATATTTGGCGTTGGTGGTCAGTAAGGCCTGGGCGTGTCCAATCCGGACGGCGGGTGAGACCTGAACCCTTTTCACAAACAGGGACGCTGCAACAATCTGAATTTTAAAGGCCTCCGCTTCAGCAGACATTAAGCAGAAAGCATCTTTGTTTCTGATGAGTTTTATCTTCAAGTCCACGGCGTTCAATATTAGTTTATGTTGATGAAAAAGGTCACAGTGTAGCGGCCCCAATAATTCAACCGTTCGACTTTGTGCCGTTGTTCTTGCCCTTTTTATAAACCCTGTGTTTACACCATCCAGGGTTCTTGTGTTGTGTTCTCCAGCCACATCTTTGTAGAATAATCCAGTTGTGTGTTTTGTGGATAGCGCATCTGAGCTATAATTCAGTATGGTCTCTATGTAGGCCCTATAAGCGTAAAGATTATTGGACTGCGATATTAGCCTATCGCCCAATGTGACATCAACCTGACTAAATAAAGTTGCTATGGGGTAATTAATAAGAGCGACCTTGGCGTCTTGAGGTATAGCCGTGTTATCAGGCCGTACGATCTTGCAGGTCACGTACAGCAACGTGTTGTTCAGATCGTAGTAGTGTTCACCGCTGGCCGCTATGTAGAATTCAAGCGGCGCGGTCTCGGATAATGCCGCCAAAGGTTGAACTTCGACGTAGAGGCTTTTCTCTACGCTGGTCTGCGTCGGTGGTACGTCAAAAAGGTCAAGTTCAGATTTTGCGCATTCCATGGATTCATTGTGTATGAAAGACATGCTTAAAAAATATCACCGACCCTTCGCTTCGGTTTCCTTTTTTTAATTAAGCCGCGTCTGCTCCGTTTTTTGTTTAAAAGGGGTCTGCACCATGTCGGAAGTCGTATTGCCCGCTTCCGTTTATTTTTAGCCGCCCCTTTCCTGGCATAGATTAAACCTGATCCATCTTGCTTCGCTTGATTTGCGTCGTGTATTTTGCTCACAACAGCCGCTGTGGCTTGTCCGATGACGTCTTTCGCGATGTTGCGTGCTGCATTCTTCACGTGGGGCTTTGCTATCGCCAGCCCTCTTCGGAAAAGCGGTACCGCTTTTCTGAACAGGCTTCGAAAAATTCCACCTAAACCGCACCCGTACATATACGCGCTGCCGTGAAAACCGGGTAATCCATTACCGGCCTGTGTTTTATAATATTGCGCGTAGAGCCCCGGGTCACCATAATTTTTAACGGCCACCATTGTCTTTAATAAAATTCGGATTTGCGGCGTCTGAAATGTAGTTTCACGTTCGCTTTCCCAAACTTGAATGACATGTTTTCGTTCTGATCATTCTTTATCTCTATGGCTATAGTGTCAAAATGCGTCTTGCACAACGGAACATAATCGGGCTTCTCATACCGTATAGTGACCATCTCGTTGTTACGGCCCTTTATTTCAACGGTGCGCAACAACGGAACATAACTATCACCGACCCTCTGATGTTCGATAATATCTGTGTACACGAAGAGCGTATATTGACCGCCGCTGATGTCGGCGCACGGTTTTAAAAACTTAGTTTTCGGGTATAACCCCAGTATTCTCGACAATTTAGGACCGGCTGTGATGTTGTACATCGCCTTGTTGTCGATGATTATCTCTCGTTCAAGCGGATCGTACAATAGTTTTAAACCATCCAGTTTATGTCGGTCAATTTCAGCGTTGAAAGAAAACAGTAACGCCCCGATGGTTTCATAAAACCCCGGTTTAACGCAAACCCTCGTTGCTGTACCGCTCGTCCCATCCCACTTTGTTATTTTCAACACACAATCACGCACATCGATTGTATTCCAGGTGTGTGGGTATTGTATTTCTGTAAGAGCTACTTCCCAATCTCCACTTAAGTCTATCGGCCTTGCTAACTTTGTGGTATAGTCAGAAATCTTATTTTGTGGAAATGTATCGGCTGAGGCGTTACTCGGCAATGTTATGTAGAAGGGTTTGTCATCCATCTTCCTCTTTGTTTATATATCTTTTATCTCCGATGCAGCGACCCAACTGTTAAATTTTGTGGGGTATCCACGCCACTTGACTAATACGTGTTTCCTCCCTCTAACCGTCTTATTTTTTAAAATCTTCTCCACTTTGTAAATCCTATTATAGTTTTTCGGTATACTTTGAAGTTCTTCGGGGTAAAAACTACCCGTTATAGCCTCCCCGTAGAGATCCTCCAACGTGTAAAGCGGCTTAAGTCCTTTAGTGTTCACGCCGCGTATTACAAATATTTCCTCAGAAAAACTCTGTTCGTAACCTTTCTGAAATATATCCTTATATTTTGAGATACGAACGTGGTCCCCGATCGCTAAACAAGCCTTTGTTTTCTTACTTCTAAAGTAATCGCCATATATCGTCTTGAAGACATCCAGCGCATTAGAGCCATCCACCTCATTCGGCGCCCGCTTAATCGTTCTATGGTATGTGTTATTATAACTGGTAATGAACGCTTGTAAAACGTCTATATATCGGTATGTATTATTCGCCGTGAAATATCGCCACATTCGTGTTTTTAAAGTCCTATTGAAGCGTTCTATAACGGCTGCTTTCACATCATTATTGGTTGTGAAATGTTGTATACCGTATTTTTCTAACAACTTTTTTAGGACTTTGTTTAGAAACTCTTTACCATTATCGGTTTGTAGTTTCCGCGGTACGTCCCCCTGTTGGAATAATTTTTCAAAAGCCTTAGCGACAGTCGTCGCGCTCTTAGCAGTCAGACTTTCAGCCCAGGCCCTCTTACTGAATATATCGATGACGGTTAGTATATATTTTACGCCGTCGTTGTGCTTTGCCAGATCTATGAGTGATACCAAATCACATTGCCACTGTTGATTTATATCCGATACGCATATCATATTCCTTTTATAGTTTTTTCTAGCCGGTTTGTGCAATGTGTACGCGTCTTGCTCTTGTAACCATTTTCTCACATCGGATCTTTTAAATTTATTTTTCAAAGCTTTATAATATTTATCAAAGCCGCAAAAACTCCCCGGCTTTAATACGTTATAATAACTGGCTTTCAGCCGGCTGTTTTGATGATCGGCGTTGCGCGACATCCTACACAAATCAAATTTGATATAAAACAAGATCTACAGTTCTACGAATTATATATCTGTTGTATACCATATTTTTCTAACAACTTTTTTAGCATTATGTTTAGAAATTCTACCAGCTGATTAAGATAACATTAAGCGTACTTTATTATTTTTCTAACAACTTTTTTTAGCATTATGTTTAGAAATTCTACCAGCTGATTAAGATAACATTAAGCGTACTTTATATATGTGTTATTTCACATAACCAATATCAGTGTATGAAGTTACAGTATCAAACCAATTATATTTTAATACGGGGGGGTTAATATTATTTATACCACTTTGATATCAAACGTGATACGGGCTATCACACGCTATCAAGTTTGATAACATAGTGTATAAAAGGGCGTGGACAAACTGTATAAAAGGGGCGTGGACCTGTCAAAACCAATTAGTTTGAAGAAAAAGTGTGCCTTATCTACTGCATCATATAATGGCACAATTGTTAAGTTGATGGTGTTCTTGTTTACATATTAAAAGGAGTGTTTAATCTTTCTTTTTATGTTTTTATTTTGCTGCATTAACTTCAGAGCAATTTGATTTACTTCATTTTCCAATTGAAACTGATAGGCACTTGAAACGGGAGTTCAAAAAGTACAGGACGATCTTCTCATAAGTATATCACCAAGATGGTGCTGACATGATAGAGAGGCGCTAAACATAGAAAAATCCAGCATAAGTAGTCACACAAATAGACCCAGTGCAATCTCTGTGCTAAATAGAAGATGCATTGTTACAGACAGTTGCTGTCAGGCTGATGTAACACCTGCGGTTTAGAAGAAGAGTGAGGAAATAAGATGAAGGACCGCTGCCACTAGACTTCCAGATACAGTTTTCATCTACTTTGTACAACTCTGTGAATAGTTTTGCATACTTGTAAATAATGAAATATTAATAATGCTATTAATATCTTGTTGCTTTTAAATTAAAAAGTACTCACCCTATGGTCGCCTAACGCATTTCACATTAATTACAAAGGATTTTTTCCCCTGATGTTAGATGATTTGCAAACTACACCACACATTATTTATAATAAATATATATATATATTTATATATATATATATATATATACATACACAGTTTCCAACGTGGCAGCACACCTTAAATGTACGATACTGGCTCCGGTGCCAGCCTGACAAAAAACCCCAACAGAGAGGTTTGTAATAATAGCACAATGAGGCAGCACCCGGATGGAAGAAAAGACAAGAACGCTGCTAATAAATATATATATATATATATATATATATATATATATATAGATAGATACACATACTTACATACATACATACATACATACATAGATAAAAGGGGCAGACTTGATGTGCCAAGCATCTCTTATCTGCCTTAAAGTTATATGTTTCTGTGGTTATATAAACAGGTGGCACTCTGGAAATTTTTGGAAATTAGGTATACAAAACTTCCTTCATTGCTCTGATTCAATGATTCAATTTTATTCATCATTTTCAGGATTTCCTTAAATTGAGCAATATGATCGCTGACAATATATTGCTCAGTGTCCCATTTTCATCATCGACCAGAGATGGTCGCTGATGAAAAGGACATACTGCCGGAAGAAGAGGCAGGGGAAGTTACTGGTTGGACGAGCGACTATTAGGGGGCTGAAAACGGGAGCGCGCACCTGATGATTTATCGCCGGTGCACACCAATCGCTGGCAATGTGGTCGCTCAGCGACCATATTGCCAAAGACATTTGCCCGTGTATACACAGCTTTAATTTTCAAAGACCGCAAGGAAGTGGCACTCTGCAAAATGCTATATCATAATGACGGGGCTGCCCTGCATCTATAAGACCTGAGTGACAGGTCTTTCCCTGCCTGTATATGTATATGTTTATGTATATATATATATATATATATATATATATATATATATATATATATATATATATATGTGTGAATAAGAGGCACTCACCAGTCCCAAATATGCAATAAAAATGCTGGGAGTTTATTCAAACCATAATAGGTGAGTATGTAATAAAATGTATCTCAATGTGTCGTCTTCTCAGGACCATCATCAGGTGAATTAATCCATGCACCAGTTATGATATAGCCACCGCACAAACCTCGCAGCACTACCTACAGTATATATATATATATATATATATATATATATATATATATATATATATATATATATGAAATACAATTGTGGTGTGGATCCTATATATTCTAAATAATGTCAATAAATGGAATAATCTGCAGTCAAGTGAAGCAAATAAAGAAGTCACTTGACTACATATTATTCCATTTATGGACATTATTTAGAAAATATAGGCGCCACACCACAATTGTGTTTTGCATTGGCTGTATTGGTCCCTTAACCCTCAGGGGACACTGTGGTAAGGCAGCCAATATTTATCATATTTGACTGGATAATTTAAGCGCATTGTGGATTATTGGATATTTTATATATATATATATATATATATATATATACACACACAGCGATGGAGGACCCACGTGGATTCACTATGTCTGTACCTATATAAACCCTGTACTGCACTGTACCTGTATTCCTGATGATGGTTGGAATAAACCGAAACGTAGAATTCAGCACTTTTCTGGTGTATTATTGAATCTATGCTACCCTGGAGTGCCGCTTATGACTACCTAATTACATGATTTATTGGAGAAGGCACCGGGTAAAAGTATTGCGTATTGATGGGCAGGAGTGCCGGACAACTTGGAACTATATATATATATATATATATATATATATATATATATATATATATATATATATATATATATATATATATATATATATAGAGTTAAATGGGATTGATCCGGCTCTCCCTGTATTTGGCTGGTCTGCGCCGGGTGCCCGCTCCAAAGCATAAATAGAAGGCAGGGGGGGGGAGAAATGCAGCACTCCAGGCGTCTTGTCAGAAAAACACGATCAGGCCATCCAATATGGACAACGTTTCATTGCTTTTATTTCAGCAATTTCGTCAGGTCATGGCATCAACAATAAACAGCGTTCATGTCCTACCTTATATTCACCCCAGTGTGTGTCACACACTGGGGTGAATATAAGGTAGGACATGAACGCTGTTTATTGTTGATGCCATGACCTGTTGAAATTGCTGAAATAAAAGCAATGAAACGTTGTCCATATTGGATGGCCTGATCGTGTTTTTCTGACAAGACGCCTGGAGTGCTGCATTTCTCCCCCCCCTGCCTTCTATATATATATATATATAGTGTGGTGGTGAGTTCCCTCTCTGGCCAAAAAACCGCACCCATTACTAGATATAGATATAGATATATATGTATGCCGCCTGAGAAGGCACCAGATAAAGCTACCGTTCTAATAATTGGTTTTGAGTGCCAGACTTTTGACAAAATTAGATATATCCAGTAGGTCTGGCCTTCCCAATGACTGAAATAACGAACTCCATTGCCCTCACGGAGTAAGTAATAGGAGAGACGTAGGTGGTCATAAACTTGAAAACAGGTTTAAGAACTGAAACTTTGTTGCACACTAGTGTTCTAGCCATTTTCTTTCTGAGTGCCGCACCTACATCTCTCATATCTATCTATCTATCTATCTATCTATCTATCTATCTATCTATCTATCTATATATATATGTATTATAATCCTGTTTGAGAGACAATATTATATAAAATGTAATAAGAATTGTTTATTTATATAGTGATAAAACAGCGCCTTTACATGTGATCCCATTCCAATGTGTGCTTTATTCTAAGGTGTGCTTAAGTTCGCGAGTGACCAGACAATAAGACATGGATTGTTTTCCCTCTGTATATACAGTATGTATGAATGATAAAAAAAATTATCATAGATCCCTATTATGCCATTTAAGCAGCATATAATTGCGGTATCGTCAAATTAATTAAAAACACATTTTGAAATTCAGCAACAAGGCACAGAATAATCTAAGCTTTCTAAGAAAAACATTTGTAAATATTTGTATTTATTAATATTGTAAAATAAGCTATGTAAATATTAGAATTTTTTAAACGTCATGTCTACTGAGGTATTATTAAATTAGGGATATTAGATTTAATAACAAAAAATAACTTACATAAATAATGTGAAAAATCAAATGTTCTTTTTTTCTTAATTTTTATCAAATTATTGTTATTAAAATCTGTCTTTGTTTATCTAGATTTATATGAAGTACTTGTAAATAGTTTGTTTTAATAATGGTAATAGTCCCAATATTTAAATAGTACTGTACACAAAAAAAATAATCTTCATTAACATCTTTTATGCATAAAAAACTTTCAGGAGTAAAAAAAGTATAGTAAAAAACATACCAAAGCTTCTAAAAGTGAAAGGGGAGGATGTTGCCCATACCAACCAATCAGATTCTAGGCATCATTTCTCTATTGCATCCAAGAAAATGATAAACAGAATCTGATTGTTTACATCACCACTTTTTCACTTTTAGAAGCTTTAGTATATATATACCCCCTCTGCGATTTCATTAAAAGCAGGGTACAGACAGTTCTCAGCACATATATTTTATATTATTTCCTTGTTAAAAATATAACAGCTACAATTTTCAATGGGACAAGGAGGAAATTTGTATTAATATGAAAATATTATTGTAGACATTTTACAACTTTCAAAATTATATATATTCTAAAAAAGTGCTGCTAAAGAAAAACGTACGATGATGCAGTCCTAATCTATTGTTTTCATAAGACCATTAGGAGGCTGCAAACCAGTTTATAAGTGTGCTGCAATTTAGATTCCACAAGGTAAAAGGTTCAGGCAGAGGGAACTGAAGTTGACAATTGTTGCTTTTAATGGGAAAATTCAGACGTAATTAACTAACCTTTACTTTTACAAGTCCAAACACCTTGGTACAGTATAATCAACAGATACACAAAAGAAAATCATAAATCAATTTAATAAAATGCAATGGCAGACAGAACAGTATGTTCATAGTTAAATGGTTAGATAATTAAACAGTAGTATACTGTATCTGTAATATAAAAATATTTTAAATGATAAAAGCCTATTGCAGTGGTTTAAAAACTTTTTGAATCACGGTGCCCTAGAGTATCAGAATTTGTTTCATATTGGGAAATTCGTGGAAAGATATTAAATTAAGTAAATGAAACACAATTGTGTTTATATGTCATCTTTAGGGTCAGTTATATGGCGAAGATCAGGATTCACTTCTGTTTGTCCACATATTTTCTTATTGGAAGTTACCAGCACTGGTTGTACCTATTAAATAATAATAAAAACAATAATAATAATTTGATTTTGTCCCGGACCAACAACCCAGTACATCCCTGCAAGTGCCCTGGGGCACCTCAGTGTGCAATTCAGTTTGAGAACCATTGGGCTATGGTATTATTTTCTAAGTTAGTGGGTCCTTAGTTTTGCGGTCCATAGTCCTTAGTGTTTCATTTAAAGTGACTTTCATGTGCATTGTCAAAACACCAATCATTAAAGGGACAAAAACCTCAATAGTATTGTGTGTCTATTGCGCTTAGTGCAGTGTATATGTTACACACAAACCTAGACTGTCCTTGTGTTCAAGCTATGAACAAACTTTCCAGCCTCTTTGTCTGCTCTTTGCCATATTGTCAGACCTTGCTGGACCTGGTAGTTACACCAATGATGACAGCCCTTGCTTTTACGTAGGCCTAGTGTACTGTGAGAGGATAATTCCGGTCAAGGTCAATGCAGTGCCAAAATGTTATACCCTAATAATGTTTTAAAAAATATATAATTCCACATTATGGGAAACATATTTAAAAATGTTGACAGCTTTGTTTAGCATGTTTGTGTTTTTCTTTTTTCCATGGCAGTATTAATTCTGTAATGCTTTTCAGAAAAATCCCTCATTATATAAGGTAAAGTATGTTTGCACATACATATATAGTATCTTCCCCAAATACTGATAACATATGAGTCCAAATTTATGTTTAGTAACTAAGGATGCGTAAAATGTAGTGTTATGAAAAAAAAAAAATACAATTAATTTGTAAATATGGGGTGTTAATTATGCTAATGAGGATTGGCTGTTTTTCCATTAAGTACCCGTTCTGCTCTCAAGCACATCTTATGTAATTGTAAAGGAGATCCTTGCTGTGAGTCCTTTAATTAATTGCAGCCCATTTATATGCCTCTCGTTTTTTTTTTCCTTTCCGACCACCCAAAATTAAGAATCTATTGGCATATTGAGGTATTTACATGGGTACAATTTATTTATTTATTTATTATTACAATGTGTTCTTTGAATGCGTATGCCAATTTGGCTGACTTTCGCTGTTACTGCTGCTCTCAATCCATTATTACGGCTGAGGGGTAAGTAATATACAGTACACGCCATTTCCATTTAATGCTATTAGTCATGGTAAAATGAGAAAGTAGCATTGCTGTATGCTCACATATTCTATTACATGTGTTTTTCAAATATTTTATTTTATATGGTCATGAAGTTTAGTTTTATTTACATGCAATTTATGCAACTGCAAACCCTACAGTAGATCATATAAAACATTACTGGAATTGTGATGTGATTATTAATATTCTCCCACATTTACATACATATGATTAGACAATAGTTGATCCGGAGAAGTGTGAACACAGATGCAGCCATAAAATGTATGACTTAGGGCCTGATTCATGTTTCTAAGCAAAAGCAAAAACGTAAGTAAATGGAAAAACCATGTTCTATTGCAGGTGGTCCAGATGTAACATGTGCACTAAGATAAGAAACACTTGGTTTGTGTGTAGTTAGGGTTGCCACCTCAGGCATCTTCGATTCCTGGAGATTCTCTCGTGCGCCCCCCCACACACACTCACACAACTTCATGTGCGCGTATGCTCCTGGAAAAGTGGGCGTGGCTTTGTAAAACGGGCATTACCTCTTCAGAAAAGTGGGCGTGGCCTCTAATACAGACATGTATTGAAGTCCCTATTCTTACATTTAATAACACATTTCCCCTACTGACAAATCCTACACAGAGATATCTCATACATCCTCCCCTCACCCTGACACCAGTGACAACAACTTCACAGCAACCTCCCCCACCCCTCACTTCTCTAACAAGCATAGCTGCCCCAAACACTGACCGTCCACACACACACAAATCCCCCCCTAGACACTGGCCTCACCATTTCCTCATATGACAGCACAGATGGCAGAGGTCCCCTGAAATTGATAGTAAGCAGCAGGCTTATCTCTCCTCTGAGGCTCAGTTTGGGAGGAAGTGCTGCTGCAGCATCCTAAGCTGTTAGCTGCACAGTGCTCCTCCGCCCTCTCCTCTCCCGCGGACCAGTTTCAATATTTCTGGAGGTAGAGGGAGCTGTGGGGTGTGCAGCAACTCGCAAGTGCTGGAGACACACTGTGCATGCCCTGTGGCTTTTCTGGCGCCCGGAGATCGCTCTCCTCTGTAACCACCCTCCCTATGCCCCTGACAGTGTGCACACTCAGTTGGGAGGTTGTGGAGGCTTTTAAAGTCACCCAGATTCCAGGAGAATCCCTGAATCCAGGAGACTGCAAAAACATCCTGGAGGGTTGCCACCAATTCAGGGAGAATCCAGAAAATCCTGGAGAG
Organism: Crinia signifera; assembly: GCF_055691185.1. NCBI lineage: Eukaryota > Metazoa > Chordata > Amphibia > Anura > Myobatrachidae > Crinia > Crinia signifera. Next base: position 91,967,934 of record NC_139220.1, on the reverse strand, counting down.
GTGGCAACCCTATGTGAAGTCTATCTCTTATTTACTCTTTAGTTAATCTCAACCCTTTCCCATTTTTTTTACCCTTAAGTTTTGTACACATTACACGATTTGTGTACCCAGCTAGGTGGCAAACACTGGGTTCTGGCAGTAATGCTGGCACCATAAAGTGCATACACAATTGTGAATAGTGCCCCACGATGAGTGGGAAGTGCGCATCATTGTGACATGGGGGCCTATTCAGACCTGATCGCAAGGCCGTGAATGTGCAGCGGCCAGGTAGACACCTCGCTTTGGTGAAATTAATGCGTACGTGGTGCAAATGGATATGTACGCCTAGCAATGACTTTGCAGCCGTGTGATCATGTCTAAATCCATTCATCAAATGCTCACTATTGAATGATTTTTTCACTGGTCACCACTCACAGGCTCAGCATAGCCAGAGATGTGCTCGTTGGCTGACAACACAATACTTCCCTAACAGGCTTTGGCATATCTCCATTTTGCCTGAAATATACTAAGAATAGGAATACGACGTATTCGTATTCTTGATACAAATGAATATAACTGCCAATGGCCGTATAGTTTGCGAAATACGACTCATAAATAAGGCAGATTTACTAATATGCTCTATTTCCGAATTTGTATTTGGCCGATGTAGTAGCCAGTCATATTCTGGCTGATACGAATTTGTATTTAGCAGCCGTATATGGCCACTAAATACAGTCTGGTCTGCAGTGTAAAAAAAATAGAAAAAAAAAATAAATAGTTTTAAAAACCGGCACGGGGTCGCCCCCCAATGGCCATAACCAGCCCCAGGCTCAAAGAGCCGGTCCTGGTTTTAAAAAATCAGGGAACAATAGAAATAGGGGTTCCCCATATTTTTTAAAACCAGCACCAGGCCCAAGGACTGGTCCTGGTTCCCAAAATACAGGGGACAAAGTGAATAGGGGTTCCCCGTAATTGTGAACCAGCACCAGGCCCAACCAGCCAGCAGGGTAATGCCACTGCCGGGGGTGGAGCCTTATTATACAAGTCCCCCCGGCCAACGCATTAACCCCCTGACCAGTCAGCCTGGGCAGGGATCCTGGGGAAATGGGAACTGCCCCAATGAAGGGGTCTACCCCCTCCAGAATTTACCTGCCCAGGCTGAAGCCGGGAGCTGTCCCCAGAGGCCCTAGGGCGGTGGCCGCTGGGCTGATTAAATGTGTAAAAAAATTGAAATATACTATTGGGTAGGACTATGCTGGGACTTGTGGTTCTCCAAGCCCCAGAATACAGACCAGGCTTGCTGGGACTCTTAGTTCCACAGCAGAACCAATAGTTAAATAAATACACACTGACACCAGTAAAATAAAACTTTAATACACTCAGAGCCCATTCATACTGATACTTACCTATTGTGACACGTAGGTAGGTCTCCGTCCATCTGTTGGTCCTGAAGAAATCCGATGTGGGTACATGTGGAAGGAATCTATACTTACCAGGGTCCTCCGGCATAGATTGCATCCTCTTCGTTCCAAGTAGCATCCACGGTCTTGGCAAAATAAAAAAAAAAACGAGTGACGGTAATGAGGCTATTTCTGTAGGCAAGGGCAATGTCTTTTAATACAGTTATCATCACCGCACCAGGCGCACTTTATGGCGGGCTGAAATCACCTCCATAGGTGTGCGAGGAATTTTAAGTGAATTTGGCCCAGCGAAGGGTGCGAGATCGATCTGATGCCGTTTCCAGCATTTAAACACATGAAAATGGCACCCGAATTGCACCTTGCACCCTTCGGACCTAATAGCATCGACCCCTATATATCTGTTTCTTCAGGAAGAAAAATGCAACTGTGAAAAAATTATATTTATTAATACTTACCAACCCTAGTAAAAATCCACTTAAAACCTCAAATATAGGGTGTCTTTATTTTAAATACTAATACTGCAAACAAATATAAAGCACAATCTCATATGGGCTCCAGGCTGCTGGTATATAAGGATCGACAATTATACATATTTAAGGCGCAGCACGTTTTCAGGACGACACTGTAATTAGTAGATAGATATATTCTAACAATGTGTCTCTCCATTTGTGAGAACCAGCATTTGTTGATGTTTAAGTTTACTGACAGGTGGCTACTAGTTATATTTCTAGATGATCATTTCTGCGGTTGCGGCAATTACAGCTATTGGGTTAGGGATCAAGGAGGGCCCCGGCTGTAATTAAAGTTACTGTTGTTGTCCCTTCCCTGGAAAACAGATTGACACTGACATGTGTAAGCAACTGTACTAGTCAGGATCTAACAGGACCAAAACCATTTATAGAGCAGTAGTCATAGTTTAAAGTGGGCCTTGATATTTCCTTTAAAAAATAGGCAGCCTGTTGGTGCCAGGGGTGCAATATATGAGTTAGAAAGATTAATATGATTTATATTGTCCATATTTAAACCTTAGTGGGAAATGTGCTCTGTAACTTAACTGTGGAATGAAGATGTCAGGGAGGCCTTACATAACACACAGATGGTGTCATCATGTACTTGCTCTTAATCCTATGACTTATACATAGAACTAGATCACTTAATTGCAGCCTGACAAATAAGAACAGCTTCCCCCCCTTAATTAAACCTCAGTCCCGCAATACTCTGGCCTTATTGGCGTGTATATTGTTCTAAATCATGGTACGCAACAAATCAGAGGTCAATATCTTCATAGAACCAAAAATCACTTAGTATGTTTCAGAGATTTCACACAGCTGCACAGACAGTAGCATCATGTGTGTGTGTGTGGGGGGGGGGGGGGTGGGGGCAGCGGTTACTTTTTACCCTGTCCCGGATCTGCTGGAGTGTCCCGGGTCTCACACGCTTGCGCGTCCCAGTTACTCGGGGAGCAAAATCCCTGCCTGTTTCTGCTTCAGGGAGACGGACAGGGTTGGGGGGGGGGGGGGTGTGTGTGCGGGCATCTACGGGGGAGAGGTGGGGAGTGGCGGGGGGCTCCATCAGAACGAGGCGCGCAAGTGTCCCCTTCTGGTGGTTGGCACAGGCTGGTGGATGGCGACGGGAGCTGCTCCATCTATATGTATATATATATACAGTTCTGAGGGGGGGCGGGGTATGGCACTCTTTTAGATGTGTCAATTCCCTCGGGCTCCCGGCCGGGACGGAACTCGGGTGACGTCATTAACATGCACCGGAGACGCTGGGCCATGCTGCGAGTCCCGACAGGATCAGATCAGGTATTTAAACATTTATTCACTGTTTAAGGTGTTGTTCACATTATTTGCACCTTCATAAAGGGGCTTCTAGGCCTTGAAACGTTGGTGGTTATCCACTTGGTGTGGTCTGAATTCTTTCTGTAAGTGCCGCCGACTCCCCCCCTCTCTATGTATATATATATATATATATATATATATATATATATGGTACTTATGTATTATCTGGGCTCCCATGCTAAATGCACCCCATTTTTTCATACCCCTACTATCCAACTACGCATGGAGTTGATTTTATATAGTGTGGCGAGCGCAGCGAGCCACCGTGCCCGAAGCGTGGCGAGCGCAGCGAGCCCCGCGAGGGGACGCGGTCCCATAAGAAAAACGGGAGCCCAGATATTAGCCCAGATAGAAGTACTATATATATTATTTCAAGGCTCCTTGAAAAAGGTCCATTTGGACCGAAACGTCGGGGCACAGTATGAAAAAACCATGACTATATGTAATAGTTGAAAATAAACTGCATTAACTTTGGACTTTTTATCTGACCATTGGACTTTATTATTAGGCGAGTGCCTGACTTTCCACGCCGCAGCAGGTGTGGATACACCCCAGACTATATATATATATATATATATATATATATACAGAAAATAGATAAACAGAGGGGCGCTCTATAGTGCATAAAACAGTATTATTTCATAAAAGCACACAGCATGAAGTATAAGGTCACAGGTTGCTCGTACCAAATATTTCGTCAGTGTGGGCTGGATACCACAAGGTTTAAAATAAATGTTACCAGGCCAAAGCAGGTCCAACGGAAGTCCGGGGCACCATCAGGAGCACAGCCCATGCTGCTTTCTCCAAAGAGGATACACAGCGCACCGGGAGCCTTTGCGGGAACAGACCGCCAAAGGACGGCTTGGAAGCAGGACAGTGAGCGTCACCATAGCCACGCCCTAACGCTTTTCATGGAACACTTCGTCAGAGGGTGTCTGAAGTAAATGTGGTACATTTACTAAAGCTTCTAAAACTAAAAAGAGATGATGTAGCGGTCTATCATTTTCTAGGATGCAACAGATAATTCTAGACAGAATCTGAGTGGTTGCTATAGGCATCATCATCATCTCTTTTCATTTTTAGAAGCTATCTTATTTAGACAGAAGAAGGTTGATATAGAAGAACTTTTCCTCCTAAACCTATTCAGGCCCCATATGAAGAAGGTGTTTGCACAAATCCCTTTCATTCCCAATTTTATACTAGCACTGCTGCCCCAATTTTTATAAAATATACAATATAAACATAATTACAATAAAATAAGTTTATGTTCTTAAAGTTATGCAAATAGGATTTTGATGCATGAGATTAATTTGTAAATGCTATCTGATTGTCCACCATTTATTCTTGTGCCCCTGCCGTATTGGAAAAGTTTTGAAATGGAAGTGTGATTGGACAGTTACAGTTGTGCTCATAAGTTTACATACCCTAGCAGAATTTGTGATTTGTCAGAGAGAGAAAATGAATTATAACTCACAAACTTTTCTTTTACTCATGGTTAGTGGTTGGGTGAAGACATTTATTGTCAAACAACTGTGTTTACTCTTTTTAAATCATAATGACAACAGAAACTACCCAAATGACCCTGATCAAAAGTTTACATACCCTGGAGATGTTGGCCTGATAACATGCACACAAGTTGACACAAACGTGTTTGAATGGCTACTAAAGGTAACCATCCTCACCTGTGATCTGTTTGCTTGTAATCAGTTTGTGTGTATATAAAAGGTCAGTGAATTTATGGTCTCCTGAAAGACCCTTGCATCTTTCAACCAGTGCTGCACTGACGTGTCTGGATTCTGAGTCATGGCGAAAGCAAAAGAATTGTCAAAGCATCTGCAGGAAAGGGTCATTGAACTGTATAAAACTGGAAAGGGATATAAAAAGATATCCAATCAATTGAGAATGTCAATCAGCAGTGTTCAAACTCTAATTAAGAAGTGGAAAATGAGGGATTCTGTGGAAACCAAATCAAGTTCAGTTAGACCAACAAAAATTTCAGCCACAACTGCCAGGAAAATTGTTCGGGATGCAAAGAAACATCCACAAATAACTTCAGCTGAAATACAGTGAAAAAAGTGGTGTGGTTGTTTTAAGATGCACAATAATGAGGCATTTGAAGAAAAATGGGCTGCATGGTCGAGTCACCAGAAGAAAGCGATTACTACACAAATGCCACAAAGCATCCAGCTTACAATACTCCAAACAGCACAGAGACAAGCCTCAAAACTTCAAAGTCATTTAAAGTGATGGAGACCAAAATTTAACTATTTGGCCACAACCATAAACGTTACATTTGGAGAGGAGTCAACAAGGCCTATGATGAATGCAGCATGTTATCAGAAAATACTGGAGGAAAATGTGCACTCATCAGCCCGGAAGCTGCGCATGGGACGTACCTGAGTGAAAGAAAAGTTTGTGAGTTATCATTCATATCCTCTGACAAATGTCCAGAAAATCACAAATTCTGCTAGGGTATGTAAACTTATGATCACAACTGTACTACAACAGCAATCTATGTGCATGCTACAGAGTCTTCCTCTGGTTCCTATTATGTTTTCCAACTGAATTCCTGGATAATGGAATAAAGACATTGCTGAGCAAAACCTTTAATTTACTAATGTAAGTATAGGATGTCAATTTCCTATTTAATATGAGCGTGGTTCAATAAGAAAGGAAACAAGACCTCTTGTGTGTAATGATCCCTAATTAATTCTAATTCCCACTAGGCAAGAGGAGGTAGACCACTGCCTCCCCTAACCTTCATTCGGCTGCACCTTATATCAGTCAGAATGTCCCAAAATCAGTTGTAAACCCACATTCTACTAGCGACCCACCTCTGCTTCGCATTGGTACATTTGGTCTAATAATGGGGATGTACCCGTGCGAAGCAGAAGCAAGTTTCTAGTACTGTATATATACATAATAAGCTGTGACCCACTCTCTCCCTGCTCTATCCCAGCAGCAGGGCCACTTCCCTTTCCGGAGACTGAGTGCTGGCAGCAACCAGAGAGGGAGAGTCCTGCCCACAGCTGCTACCAGGTGTGCTGATGTCACCTGGATGCCCCGCCCCTCGCTGTGTCTTCTCACACTGGGCAGTAGGGTTGCCAATCCCGGAGCATTTTTTCAATCCCGGAATTCGGGATTGAAAAATGCCCGATCCCGGGATTCCCGGGATCGGCTTCCCTGATTAAAAAACCTGCCCCAGCCGCCCCGCATATTTACTTACATGTGCGGTGCGGTGCGGCCGGGAGGGTGGTCGGTGAAGCTGGGAGGCGGGCGGGTGAGCAGCCGGGAGGCGGGCGGGTGAGCAGCAGGAGCCGGGCAGGCAGGATACAGGAGCCGGTCAGGCGGGCGGGCGTGTCATGTTGGACGCGTCTGTGTGCAGCTGCTACTTGGCCTGCGCAGCGTGACCTCTGGCCTCGTCACGCTGCGCAGAGCCATACTGCCGGGTAAGGGAGAAGCCGGGCAGCGTCTGAGCACACGCTCAGACGCTGCCCGGCATTAGACTGCGCATGCTCAGTCTAATCCCGAAAATCCCGGGATTGGAAACTCCAATCCCGGGATTGAAATCCCGGCATTTTAGGGGCCAAATCCCGGGATCCCGCCGATCCCGATCCCGGGATTGGCCACCCTATTGGGCAGTATTCAATGACAATACTTGGCATGTACAGCGAATCCTGTTTAGGATTCGCTGCACAGTCGCCGTGTTTCAGAGGAGCATTCGCTGCCAGCCCTCCCTGTGACCCTATTCAATGCCGCAGGGGCTCACTGCCCCTAACGGCGAATCTTAATCCCTGCGGGTTACGCCGCAGGCAGCCGGGGGGGACAGTGGCAGGCAGGGAGATGGAAGCCTCCCTGCCTGCGCCGGACACTGTGGGGCAGAAGCAGGGCTCCGGGGACACAGGCAGCAGAAGCTGCCCTCCGTGAGGTAGGAAGCCGCTGCACTGCTCCCACTCGTGCATATGTAATGAGCGGGAGCAGTGTGAAGTGAATATATGAATATGTAATGAGCGGCTCTCGGCCCCCTGCTGGCTATTATGTGTAAAAAATTAATATAAATTTTTAATTAAATATATATTCATGTGCTGTAAGCACATGAATACAAATAGCATGCCCCTTCACATAATAAAATTCCTGTTTTTTTACACACATGCAGACAGCGGCACTCACCCAAAAATCAATTCTTAGAAGCAGTGGTATGACCAACGTTTCGAACCTTTATTTAGCGGTTCTTCATCAAGATAACATACACAGTGCATGAATAAAAATATTTATACATACCCACAGAGCCCCCCACCGAATCAGCGTCTCAGCCACCGGCGCCAAACAACGAGAACCGCCCACGCACGTGCGGCGCGCATACCATGCGCGTCATCACGCTAGTGTCAGACCCCCGCTGCGTCACCGGTAACCGCCCACGTTGACATGGTTACCATACACTAAACAACGTTACCTCGCAACCACAGAGACGCTGCCAAGGGATCGCTGGATTGTATCACAGAGTAGACGTGATACGCGTCAAATGACGCGCCTCCACGCCCCCCTGCACCAATCAGCGATCCACCTTAACAGTATCCAGCAGTCAGAGCGCCCGCTGTCACAGAAAAAAACAAAACGTGCAAACACATATAAAACTATAATAATCAAGAAACACACCATAATATAAAAAATTGTGCAAAAAAATACAAGTACAGAACAGCGCAGCACTGATATACACATGAAAGTAAATATAAATATTTCATAAACGAAAAAAAGTACATTCATAAATAAATAAAGGAAGACACAAAGAAATACTCAAAAAGCATATCATCTTACAGCTCTATACAAGCCCCAGTAACTCACACATTTGCATAATATCGACAGTTCAGCAGTACAAAAGACTGACAGATATATCGATACCAGCGCCAATACAAATAGTAAACATCAGCTGCAGGCAGATAAATTTGTAGAGATAGTATATCATTAATTAAATTAACAAAGAAAACTAGATAGATCACAAATATAACACAACTAAAGGAAGCAGTGTAAGCCTCTAAATTCATTTAGGCCTTTAGGGGCAAGCGTCCCCAGTCTCTGTATCCATTGGGCCTCACAGCGCAGAAGTTGTTGTGCTCTATTACCTCCCCTCAAGCTACAAGGAACATGATCAATAATCATATAACGTAGCATCGGTATGGTATGCCGTGCTTCCAAAAAATGCCTGGCCACAGGTTGATCACTCACCCCTTTCTCAAGGGCCAATTTGATTGAGTGCCTGTGGCCAGCCATCCGTTCCCGGAGGGTACGCTCAGTTTTCCCAATATAACTCAGGGAGCAGGGACAGGTAATCATGTACACCACGTATTTGGTGGTGCACGTGACCCGATGTCTGATGTTATACCTTCTGCCACTAGAAGGGTGACAAAAGGTTTCCCCTGTGGTTAAAGATCTACACGTGATACAGTTAAGGCAACGAAAACACCCAGGTCTAGGGCTCAAAAAAGCCACACTCCCACTTTGCTGTAGCTTACCAACATCCGTTTTCATGACAATGTCCCTAATACTCCTGCCACGAGTATAACAGGGCATTATCATGGTGTCAGTCAGACCTATAGACCGGTCCATTTGAACCAGGGGCCACAGTTTCTTAACATTCTTATTTATAACACCGCTGCTAGTACTGTAATGGTTTACCCATGGTAATTTATTACGATTTTCCTTCTTTTCACAGTATAGCAGCAGTGATTCCCTGGTCCTGGACATGGCTTTTGCTTTGGCATCAAGCAACAAAGATTTCTTGTACCCTCTCTCAATAAATTTATGCAGCATGACATCAATCTGTTGTTGTGCCATCAGATCTGTGCTGCATATGCGTCTTGCACGTAAAAATTGAGAGTAGGGTAAACTAAATTTAGTGGATCCTGGGTGACAACTGGTAGCGTGTAAGATAGTATTACGGTCAGTGGGCTTGGTGTAAACAGATGTCTCCACCATACCCTCCCTGACCGTAAGTGCAACATCCAAAAAGCTCACATGTTCGGTATCAACTGTATAGGTAAGTTTAACAGGACTAGAAGACTCATTATGTTTATCAATGACACACACGAATTCCTCACGTGGACCCGTCCAAATAAGGAACAGGTCATCGATGTAACGCGTATAATAAAATATCCTACGTGCCACATCGATGTTGGAGAAGAAAATATCTTTCTCGACAACCATCATGAACGAGTTGGCGTACGATGGGGCAAAATTACTCCCCATCGCACAGCCAACTCGCTGCAGGTAAAAAACATTATCATATAAGAAATAATTGTGTGTCAGTACCATCTCCAATAATGCAATAACAAAATTTATATCAGGGCCCTGATATTTAACATTACCAGACAAGAGCCTGCGGACAGAAACCAAGCCAGAATCGTTAGGTATGATGGTATATAGGCTGGTAACATCAATGCTGCATAACAGGCTACCCGGTGGTATGGGTCCCAACCTGTTGATGCCATTAAGGAAAGCTGTAGTGTCCAATAGATGACCCTCTGATGCCCTAATACAAGGCTGCAGAAGGGCATCTATATAAGTGGACACATTCTGAAATAAAGAGCCCCGTGCAGCAATGATAGGCCTACCTGGAGGGGCCTGCAGCCCCTTGTGTATTTTAGGTAAAGTGTTTTTTTTACACCAAATTAAAAAACAAAACTTTATTTTAAAAGTTCACATTTCAGTTCACCATAGAAACATGGCGATTGCTACACGGTGACACACAGCGAAAATCACTTAGAAAGCAATTCGCCATCTGATCATTGAATACACTCACGGCGAATCACATTGAAAAGCCCATTGAAAAACCACAGCGAATTGCAGTGACTATGAGACGTGGAATTGTCTGTCATTCACTGTTCGCCGTTGGCGAATATTGCACGTTGAATAGGATGAATCACTTTTTCAGTAAAAAGATTCACCTTAGAGCACGAAAATAGCACACATTCGGCGTACAACATGGCGAATCAGCCTCATTGAATACTGCCCACTGTGTCTGGCCCCGCCACAGTAATTTGCTTTGACTAGATTCACTAAAATTGTTATTGCTCTGCTCCCATACAGGATAGGGCGATGGATAATATACCTAAACCTTCTTTAAGAACTGCATTACATAATAGTGAAAACTGAACAAAAATTCATCCAGTTTTCGTGATTAGCAGGTACAGACAGACAGATGCACTTTGGGGACTTTATACTATGTAAGGCAATTGTGTTGAGAATTATATCCCTTCAACATGTATATTATTGATGAAATTAATTTTGTCTGCTACTTTCCCTATTATGTTCTGTATGCCATCATCAAAGGTAGCATATCTCAAGGTGTTGCTGTAATATCAGGGTATTAGGCATCCTGGATTTATATTATTGTATTAATCTATCTAGCTTAATGTGTGTGTGTGTGTGTGTGTGTGTGTTTGTGTATAATTATTAGATGTGACAAAATTTTTGGTACTTGTTTCCTAGCACGGCGCCAGCGATAAAAATTGTATCCATCGGGACCCCAAAAATTGCGTTGATCGCATCGCATGCAACCAATTTTTACATTGGAATCAATGTTAAATGCCCCCCACACCCCAATGTTCATTGTTTCCCAACTCCGATGGGTCAAATGCCCCCCCATTGTTAACGCCACCCCACGATGAACGCCAATCCAAAGCGTGGCGAGCGCAGCGAGCCCGCGAGGGGCGGCGGTACGCGTCCTCCGACCTTTTCATACCCCCACAATCCACGTCATTGTGGAGTCGATTTTATATAGTGTGGCGAGCGCAGATATTACGCGTCCCCTCGCGGGGCTCGCTGCTCTCGCCACGCTTTGGGCACTATATAAAATCAACTCGACGCCGACATGAATAGTGGGGGTATGAAAAGGTCGGAGGACGCGTACCGTCGCCACGCTTCTGGTTGGCGATCATCGTGGGGTGGCGTTAACAATGGGGGGGCAATTGTCATGTAAAATACCCATAAGGGTGGGTATACAATGAAAAATTGGGTCCATTGGCCCATTTAACATTGTTCCCCATGCGGCGGTCGCGTCCATTGCATACCTTAAGTTAAGGTATGTGATCACCTACGACGGGCGCCGTGCTAGGAAACAAGTACCACATTTTTTAAATAATAAATCTTTTATACTTATATAGTGGTAGCATATTACGATGTGCTTTACAAATGGGAACAAAACAGTTAAAAAAAAAAAGACTGGGTAATAACAGATACAGAGATAAGGGACCAGCTCCCTAGCTTTTAAGAAGTCTATGTACTAATAAGTCTTGGAGAGAGATAAAATAGAAATTGACAAAACACCAGTAAGCTCCTAACTTTTATTTTTCAAATGCATCCTGTAACATGGTAGTTAGGAGCTGAGCGGCTGCTAATTTATATCTCTATAAGGCTTAGTAAATTGACTCCTTAGTTAGTAAGCCTCTCTCTCTATATATTATGTTTTATGCAGAAAGTTAACCAAAGTGTTAAGAGTGTGTCATGCACTCATCAGGAGGCCCATATGCGGAGGAAGCGCACATAGAAACACACAACCATTCCCTATCTCCTTTTTCTAAAGTTTATTCTACGTGTCACACCTTCCATAATTAACAAAATGAGTATTAAGTCGATTGGTTTGGTTTAATATTATGTTTGGGCAAAGGAAAATAATTAAAACTAAGCAGAGACCAGTGTATTTTACAGCGTGTGCTATGTGCAATGTACTTGAACTGTGACACAGCGGTGTACGCCGTACTGATGTGTAGTGTTGTGTGAGCTGCGTACTACAGGACAGGGCTTAGTGAGTTCAGGATTTACACACTCGCCCCTGGTGATGTGCTGGATAAGTAATGGGAAGTTTCCCAGGAGCTAAGTGTAGAAGAACAGAAGATTCACCTAGGATAAAAAGCCTCTGACTTTAATTACCCCTAAGTATTACAGTAGTCACTATCAAATGTCAATTATTGGAGTGAGAAACAACAAACATTGTAATTCACATACAGTCAAAACATCCTCTAAGTGTTTGAGATGTTATCAGTTGTTGATAACACAATTAGAGAGTCCTGCAGCAGCTCCTTGCCCTGCTATCTGGCTCATCAGTAAACAGAACAGGAGACAGCATGGCTGTGTCCCTGGGACACAGGATGAGAAGCCATCAGAGAGCTGCAGCTTCTTTCCTGTCACTAACACTCACCCAAAGAGCTTGTCTGCAACACCTTCTTTACCATAGATATTGGACGGGCTCTGGGGACTTGTGGAAGGTGATAGAACGTTGCTGATTTCAGATGGATTCTATTCTGGACAAATCTACGCTGCACTCCTGTGGAATTCTGCATGAGCTACATGAAAGTTCTATAGATATGGCATAACCAGCTGAGGGAATTGTCATCATATCACCTCAATGAAGAATAAAATCAATAAATCAGAAGTGAGTGATGCGCCAGATGCTGGGTCACGGTTCATTAAAGGGGCTTGCCTTACACACGCTTACAATACACTTCTCCTGGCATACACGCTTATCCCAGGAAGCAGCTTTGTTGGTGCGGGTGCTGCGGACACAAATAAGCAAGTAAATGCATCCTGGCAGTGGGACTTGGGAAGTTACGGGCCCGTGGGTGCTCATAATTTTTTGTGGGTGCTCGGGCCCTTGAGCACCAACAGAATCGGTGACTTGACATGGAAAATTGTTGGGGATGTGGGTATACGTGGTACTTGAAAAGCCTGCACACGCCAAGTGCAAAGCGTCTGATTTTTCCTTTATTGCTCTCCCTGACCTTCACATCAAGACCATATATAACTCCATTTCTTTCTAGATCACTAAGCTATATAACAGTGAAAACGCTATCCAAATTCATCTAGAAGATTTTGCGTGATGCCAGAATGAACAGACAGACAAACATACAGAGAAAAATATCACAACAGAAATTTATACATAGCTTTGTTCAGGCGCTGATTGGTTCAAAATCTTGCAATCTTCCCATCCATTGTAATGTGATGTTACCATGTGAAGAAAAAATTCTCAATATAGTGAAGTACAGTATAACAACACTTTAATACATAGAATCACTGGTAAACCACACTTTGATTAACAGTGAGTACACTACACAGAAATAACAAACAGGTATTTCACACAGGGCATTCCCTGTTTTGAGCACAATTTGTAAAATCTCCAAGTTAAGTATAAGGAGGTTAAGGTCACAATTACCGGATATGGTAGAACTGGTATCAGCAGTTCTTAAATGCGTAAGTGAAGTTGTCCCGGGGCAAATCACTCCCAGCAGTCTTCCACCCTCCGGCACTGTGCTGGGAGTGATTTGCCCCGGGACACTATTTTCTTGTAAAGGGTTAAGGGAAATACCCTATATACACAACTAGGAAGGCTGCTGAGCACACTGGTGGAGGAACACATTCTTTGTCTTCACTAGAGAAAAATATCAGACTTTTTTCTTTACTCTCTGTAGTTCATAAACAGTCCCTAGAGGTAGATGGGTTGGGATCATTTGGTGTACAGCATGATGGTCGACACATTAGGTTGAAAGGTCATTAGTTCGACAGGTCATTAGTTCGACAGTGTCTAGGTCGACAGTCAAAAGGTCGACATGGGTTTTTTCACAGTTTTTTGATGCATAGTTAGGCCATGCCCCATCTACCCAAAGCACCACCCCTTTTTCAGGTCCCAATTTCACAGGGATAAAATTTGTGAGGTTTGTCAAGGTACTGGTTAATAAATATGTACAGTACAACATTGTATAGTGTACAGTAAGATCTTCACTATCACATGCCAAAATATAGTGTCAATAACATAATAGACAAAAAGGAAATATCGTATATTTAATGTATTATAGTATATATGCTATAAACATTTATTATTAATAATATACTTATTTATATTTTACATGTATATTGGATTGCAAATTATAGAAAGCAAAGAAGAAAATTGACTTGTACAGGAAAAAAAGATAATCCATAAACACAATGTGAACTAATGTACACATTAAATATGTTAATAAAAGTGAGGTAGTCGTAGATAAGACATACATTTCCCAGGATCCACGAACCACGAACCAAGAAGATGATGATGATGATGAAGATGATGAATCATTTTTGAGAATGAATTCACTCTAACAGGACCATGAGAGAAAAAACTTGTAAGTATAGTTTAAGCTGTCTCTGAATATTTGCATTAGTTTCAGAGTTAGGATCGAATGTACTTGTATAATTACAATAATAGCAATGGATTCTTGGAATTATTTAGACTTGATTGCAAAGCTGATTTTTTTTCTCAAATGTGTAAAATAATGTGCACAGCAGGTGGGGCAGATGTAACGTGCAGAGAGAGTTAGATTTGGTTGGGGTGTGTTCAAACTGAAATCTAAATTGCAATGTAAAAATAAAGCAGCCAGTCTTACCCTGCACAGAAAACAAATCTAACTCTCTCTGCACTTTACATCTGCCCCACCTGCAGTGCACATGACTTTGTCAATTTGAGATAAAAATCAGCTTTTCAATTACCCGCCTCTGTCACTAAAGAGTATTAAAGGATTCAGATGACACAACTGGAAGGAGCTTTTTCTAAAGTAAATATGGGGTTAATGAATGCAGAATGCGGTTCTTGAATTTGGCAAAAAGAAATACTTAAATATCATCTACCATCTAAGAAAATCTAAAGCACTTAAGAAAAACAAAAATATTCCATTCACTGAATGCCAGATCATTTTATTGCCTCTAAACAGATTACATACAAGAGTTAAAGGTTAAATACATGTACAGTATACATTTTTCACATGAAACATGTATTAAGTCTCTCAAAGGCTTTTGATAGACTTAATACATTTGTTTTCCAGCAGCTGTGAGTCTGTCTGTTTTCAGAAGGTCGTTGACTCTGGGATATTGACCCTGTAAGTGGCCTAGTGTGGTTCAAGTCACATATGTAAACCAAACTCATCTAGATTTGAAGAGGTTTCAGAGGCACAATGTGGGAATTAGAGATTAAATAGTTATATATGATCTATATAAGGCTATATAGGTAGCACATCCTATTATAAGTAGCTAGAGTGTGCGGTCCAGACCCCTGCCCTTGACACAACCCAAAGGTGAGACTTTTTAGGGGGATATGTAATAGGGTCCATGTTTGCTGAAAGGTACGGGATGTTGTCCGAGAATGACCGTATTTTCAAAGCACAAATCACATACCAATCAGATACCAATCTGGTCATCACAAACAGTGACCGCATCACAGTATTAGATATTGCAAATGCAAGCAGGGGGTGGTATGCCCCTCCTCCTGCATTTGCTTTTATAAGGAACATTAAGAAAGGCATACGCTAAGTTGCTGCGAGCAACTTAACATACAGTATATGATCCAACAGTAAATTAATTGAGAAAAGTCCTTTCGGCCATGAAAATACTAAAGAAAATGTTTTACTCACCTTCATAAACAGACAACAACTTAGGATCATTCCTGTATGCAGGCTTTTTTTTTTTACGACTCATCATTCCCTCTCCTGAGCCACTCAGACTAGGGGCTACACATAGCCAGACTCATTGTTGTCACAATGCGTATGAAAGGGCATAAACATTGCGTAATGCCAACATTCACCAGCTATGCTGTGTAAGCATCATTGAAAAGAGGAACCTGATATTCTCAATACCAATTCGAAGCATCTGAAAATGTATTATACCGCTAACATAAAATCTCTATCGTTCTAGGGTCTGCTTTCATCCAAGCAAACTGCACACGCACTCAGCGAAAATAAAGGACACAGTCAACCAAATTGGCAATTATCAAATAGGTCACCTTTATTTATAACAAAATTAGGGAGTATGGTAGAAAAGGAGGGACGGCCTATTTAAATGTTGACTGTGTGTAAAATAATAAATAAGGCATAAATAAAACTCCAAAATACATAAGAGCAGGTCTGTCCAATGTGTGGCTCTCCTGCTGTTGTTAAACTACAAATCCCAGTATGCCCTTCCACAGTTTTAGTGTTTCTGAATAGCAAAACTGTGGCAGAGTATGCTGGGACTTGTTGTTTTTGCAAAAGCTGGAGAGCCACAGGTTGGCAAGGGCTGCATAATAGGATGGGACCAAGCTCCAGCCCAGCCTTCACACCAACTCAAATTGGGGATAAGGGGGAATGCCAACCACCACCCCCTTTCAAGATAACAGATGGGAAGGATGATGCCGAACTGCCCACCCTCCCCCAACTTGAGATGCCTGTTAACACCTCAGCCCGTAAGAGAAAGGAGCCCACCTGTACCAGTGGTGCACTAATTCGTCATGTGACAGTTGCCTAAGTCTTCGTTCACAGTCCTCAGGACATCTCTACGCACTCTTAAACTCCAGCCATGTGCCAAATAGGCCTCCCCACCTGCTGCAGGCTCATAGATCCCCCGTCACCATACTACAAATTATCTACAACCTACTCTACCTAAAACTGCGGACACAGAAGCTAACTTAACCCAGATGTTGAGTCTACAAACAAAATCACAAGGATTTAATACCCCCACAGGGTCTGACAAGAATAACAACAGCCCATATTTGGACAAATGTACTAGCTGTTAAATCTTACGCCCCATGGTCACAAATGATCACAAATAAAAGGACACCAAAATCTGTATATCTGTCCCCTCACCTTATTCATCGGACAAGCCAAAATCCATGTGAAGAGCAAAATCAGCTTCAGTGGAAGACAGAACTGCCCAATAAATAAAGGATTGGTCTATGAACCTTATCAGCAGATCATCCAAACACAAACCTAAACAATGAAAAGAGAAACAAAATAAAAAATAAGAAAATAAAGAAAAAAAAAAAAATCCAAAAAACCAAGTACCTGCAAATTAACAAGTACTAACTTCAAAACAATACCAGAGAAACAAGAAACTCAGGAAATAAAACGTGGTGTATGATGTAAGTTAGAAGATTGCAGGATAACTGTGTGTGAAGGGGGGAGGGGGAGGATTGCAGCTCCGATACAAAAAAAATGGATTCCAAATCTCCAGCAGATAGACCCAGAGCTCAAATACAGCTTCACAAAGCCCAACTGAACTGATACCTGGTGACTGGGAGACTAGCCAAGGGAATCCTCGCAAAGCTAGAACCCGAGGTGGCAAGTTACAGGGGAAATCCCAGCACAGGGCAAGGCCCCCATGCATGCCAGGTCCTGCCCCACTATGTACCTGTAATATTTCTTGTGAACATTACTAAAGTGCGAGCAAAGATCACAGTTTAGAGCCCCAGAGTGCCGCCCCACCGAATGCCCGACCCCCGCAACCATGCGAGGGGATATGTTATGAAAACACATCCCCTCGCATGCGCCCGGAGCAGAAAGAGAAATCATTTGATTGTCAGCAACCAACGAATGATTTCTCCTGGGCTCGCAATTATAAGTCAGTGGAGACTGATTTATATTTGTGGGAGCTGGGACGAAGACAGGGCAAATGGCTGACGCCATCCACCCCCGGCACATCCCACCTGCATTTGCATGGGAATGCCCAGCGTCATCATTGAGATGCGCATGAAATGCTGGGCATGCCCAAACCCCATCTCTGCCACCGCCCCATCCCACCCCCCTCCCTGCTGCATACAGCCCACTGTAAATCGCTGAGGCCGTTTGCAGTTGGGGTTCGCACATGAGTACAAACGCACATGCGCAAACTCTGACCATCGGCCCCTATATATGCATGCATACCCTTTGGGTCTCCATACATATAAATTATAATAATATTTGCTTGTATAGTGTTGCAATTATACATTAGCTGCGTAATCCGTTGCATTCCCCATAAAGCTGTATCTCCCTATGGCGACTTATATAAAGAGTTATTGGTTATGTTTAGCCTCTATCCCACAGATAAAGTGTTCCAGTTGCTGCTGAGAGAAGTATTTGGGAGTGATTTCGGTTTTGTTCTTCGGCCAAGGAGTCCATTTGAAAGAAGCCGCAGTGCAGGCTGTGTGAGCAGTAGATGGTAATATCTTAGGGGAGTGGCCGGATCTTAACTCCTGCACAACCAAACAGTTTTTATATTAGAGTCAATGGGCCTTATTCTAGTTCACTCTTTCTGACAAAATCCTTCTTAGATAGACAAAACCATGTGCACTGCAGGGGGGCAGATGTAAAATGTGCAGAGAGAATTAGATTTGGGTGAGTTATTTTGTTTCTGTGAAGGAAAAATACTGGCTGCTTTATTTTTACACTGCAATATAGATCTCACTTTGAAGTAAAACCCCACCCAAATCTAATTCTCTCTGTACAAGTAACATCTGCCCCACCTGCAGTGCACATGGTTTTGCCCATCTAAGAAGGATTTTGTCAGAAAGAGTGAACTAAAATAAGGCCCAATGTTTCATTAAGGCAATGGGTGAGATTTAATAGGATGAGAAATTCAGAAAGTGAGAGATTTGGTAAGAAATCTCCAGGTTTTTTTTAAAGCGGCAATCATTTACATTGCAAAAACCAGTTTGATTTTGAAGTGTAAATGATTGCCGCTTTAAAAAACCTGGAGATTTCTCACCAAATCTCTCACTTTCTGAATCTCTCATCCTATTAAATCTCACCCCATATCTTTCACATTAGCTACACATTAATGATTGTAAATATGTGATAAATATTTTATCTATATTTATTACTTTTACTATGAGCTAATGCTACGGTTTCATCTAAAGTCATTCTTTTATATCTGCATGAAGTGAGCTATCTTCTTTTCAATAAATTATATTAATAAGAATATTTTTTGTAGAGTACTGGCAGAAGCATGCTCACTGGGGTTCCTGGAAGATTTCTGTGATATTATATGATCTACCCACAAAGGCCCTAACTGTGCGGAGTTTGTATATTCTCCCCGTGCTTGCGTGGGTTTCCTCCGGGTACTCCAGTTTCCTCCCACAATCCAAAAATATACTGGTACTCCAAATAAATTAACCCTATAATGTCTGTATGTGTGTGTATATGTGGTAGGGAATGTAGATTGTAAGAAGCTTACAATCTACATTCCCTACCACATATACACACACACAGACATTCTAGGGTTAATTTATTTCGAGCCAATTAACCTACCAGTATATTTTTGGATTGTGGGAGGAAACCGGAGTACCCGGAGTAAACCCACGCAAGCATGGTGAGAATATACAAACTCCGCACAGTGAAGCACTGGAGCAGGGACTGATGTGAATGTTCAACTATAATCTGTAAAGCGCTGCGGAATATTTATGTGCTATATAAGAAACTGTTAATAAATAATAATAAATACATCAATCATCAGCCAACATAACCCACAAAGACTATTGCAAATAATGACTAATGCCCAACACATTATTGCATGAAGCACTAGAAGAGGAAGAATAGTTTTATATATAATGCTATATACTTAACTATCCACCTTGGGTTTCAGGACAAGTTATACCCCGTTCTCATTGCAAGGCAAATTCCCGGATCTAGCATGGCAACCTGGTAATTTGCCTTTTAACACAGGTATTTTTTTCAGTGTGTACGGGTCAACCCGTGTCTAAATTCCCGGGTCTCCAACCCTTCTTTTTACCCGTGTTTGAGATACGGGTATGCAGACATGAGTTGACCCGTTCACACTGCAAAAAACTGTGTTAAAAGGGATATTTGAGCAGATATGTGCCGACAGGCGGTATTTCATGCCATACCATCCACTAGGGCATGGTGGGAGAATAAAATAGTGTGCCGAGTGAGGCACCATGCCCGGAGCATGGCGAGCACAGTGAGCCATGCGAGGGGACGCGGTGCACTTTAACCAGTGTCCATGTCGACTGTGTCGACATTCGGGTAAAAAAACAGCGAAAAAACCCATGTCGACCTAATGGTGTCGACCTAATGCTTGTAGATCAACTTACTGTAGACCAAATGATCCCATTCCGTGCACATTACATATTTTCCGATTGTGCAACTGCCGGAGTAATGGGCTGTTACACCTACATTGGGAACAGAAGAACATTGGTGCATCTGTAATGGGTTCAAGGTGTGCAGTGCACAATAATGTTGGTTACAGGGGGGTCCAGTCCGCACACTGTTTACCCATAAAATTATACTCACCCCTCCAAAGTCCCATGGCGGACAGACATCCCACTTTTCACTACTTTGAGTTTGCGCATGTGCCAAACCTATGCTGCATATGTGCGGTATGGGTCTACAACTTCGGTTGCCTTACAGCATCAGACTATTAGTGATTGGGAGGTGGGATGCAGGAATTACAGGGGAGGGATGAGGCCAGGGTCTCCGTTAGAGGGTTCAAATTTCTTGGCCTCCAGGTAGGACTTGCGGCGGCCGGCATGAGACAACGGTTTGGATGAGTAATGCAGCAAGAGATGAGAATGTGAGATGCGAATATTATACTAGTGAGTAACCATGAATGTTTCGAAAAACACTCATCAGGCCCCACATTTCCTCAAGACAATATATACCACGGCCAGTAGAGTCATGTCCAATTGTGAAGAACATACAATCAACTACTCATGATCCTCGACCTGGAACTTCTGCAGGAAATGTTACAACAATCAAATTTATTTATTTATTCAAATGTTCCAGATGCAAGTTTTGTCCATCCAAAAATAATAGTAAAACAAACATGATATGTAAATCCCTAGTAACATTTTATTGCCCAAATTGTGCAAAGCAGTAAATATCTACTATTGTAAGGCGCAACGGAATCTGCTGCGCTATATAAGAAACTGTAAATAAATAAATACGGTACTTGTGAGTTATCCGGGCGCCCGATGTGGTCATCGCATGCCATTATAATAAGGCATACGATGCGATGCGACGCGACGCGTTTTGCCATCGCGTCGCATCGTATGCCTTATTATAATGGCATGCGATGCGACGCGACGCGATGTTAACACTTCCCGCCCATTTTTAAACCCGCCCTCTGGCACATCTGGCAGAAAAACAGTGTGAGGTAGTTTCCAGAGGAGAGAGCAAGTGATTTACAGAGAGATAGTGTTTTACAGCGTTGGTGTATATTTGTGAGGTGAATTTTTGGACATTTGCCCCAATATTGCCCCATTTGGCCCCTTACACCTGCCCCATTTTGGCCCTTACACCATTATTCCCAAAATGGCTTTGGTTGATGGCATCTTCAGCCTCCCAAAAACTGAGGAAGAGACAGTCGTATTCCTGCAGGAGAAAGGGCTGCTCCCATTGACTGCCACATGCCCAAATGACCACCCTATGCGCCTGTCCCTGAAAGAGCGCAAATGGCGCTGCTACATTAAAAGTTGCAGCAAAAAACAGAGTCTGCGGGCCTCCCTATTCTATCCTGGGTGCAGGCTCCCATTCATGACTATCCTGCGCTTCATCTGGTGCTGGTGCGATGAACTGACGTCAATAGAGTTCTGTGCTAAGAATTTAAAGCTATGCAACAAAAGCACCATTTTTTATAACGCCTTGATGCGGGAGGCATGCCAATGTGACTTGATGGCACAGCCTCAACGGCAGATTGGAGGCCCAGGGCAAATGGTGGAGGTTGACGAAACACTGTTTGTGAAGCGCAAAGCCAATGTTGGCAGAGTACTCCCACAGCAGTGGGTGTTCGGAGGAGTGTGCCGGGAGACAGGGGACTGTTTCATGGTCGCAGTTGCCAAGCGAGATGCACCCACTCTCCTCGGTGCAATTGTGGAGCACGTGGCACCTGGCAGCACCATCGTCAGTGATTGCTGGCGCGCCTACCAAACTACTGAACTGGAGCGGGCTGGTTACAGCCACTTGCGGGTCAATCATCGGTTTAATTTTGTAGACCCAGAGACTGGTGCACACACACAGAACATTGAGAGACTGTGGGGTTGTGCAAAATGGCGCAACAAACGCCAGCGGGGCACAGCCCGCCATCATCTTGATTCCTACATGCAGGAGTTCGTGTGGCGAAAGTGCCTGGCGGGAGACAGCGCATTTGAACGCATTCTGCATGCTGATCCATGTTCCTGTAAACAAGCGGTCCTCGGAGGGGCGGGCCACGGAGGCGCGTACGTGAGGTAGCGTGCTCCCTTCCCCCTCCATGCCTCCCGATTAACGTGGTGCTCCTGGCCCCATGGTCTCACCCATCCGTGTTGGAGGAGTATCTACTCCGCTGTATGGCTCCACACTGTGCTGGCTGCTTCGTGAGGTCCCGCTGCTCCTGAGTTTCCCCTGTTAAAACTGCCGTTTGCGGCCTCTGTGTAGTGGCAGCAGCGGACGCTGTTCCCTGGCTCCCGGAGTTTGCACAGCGCCCACTGTACTCGGCGTCTGACGTCATCAGGCGGCGTCTTGCTCGGTCACACGCTGCGGGGGTGTGCTGGAAAGAAGCAACAGGAGAGAAACACTGAGCTTCCGTGGATGCGGCTGGTGTCGGGAAGGAAGCAATTGGGGAAGAGCAGGGTGCAGAGTGAAAGACTGCCCGAAGCCAGGAATCCATAGTTGGGCTGTTTGTGACATTGCTGGTTAAACCACCACAGCAAACCAGCAGCCTGTTCTCTCCACCAGCGAACATTACATCTAACAGTGAGTAACAGAAGGCTAATTCTATGCTGGTACTAACACTTGCAGCCTAACCCGCTCTATTAACCAATCTAACTCACTTTGACTGTTGGACTTTGTGTTGGCCGTAATAACACCGACTAACATTAGGATCGTGCTGGCTAAGTGTGGAACTTTTAATAGCTTGTGACAGTGCCTTTTGCCTAGGTGGTACCTAGGTTTAACCTGAATCTACTGAGACGCCAAGACAGGGTGGAAATGCATACTTTTGACAGTGACCGCAGCACACCCACCTATTGAGTTATACACTGAAAGTCCTAGAGGGGTACAAGTACAAGTATTGTCTCTGGTGGAGGAGCTTCCTGATATTGGTTCTGGACTACCTTGTTATCTTTAGGCATCTGACGCCCTTCCTGCATATTTATAACTAGAGTGTGTTTGTTTTGCCGCTACTATTGCCGCAAGTATGGGCAAGACAGGCCAAAATTCGGCGGCGGCGAGACTGGAGAAGTTTGCACGTAACCAATCGCAGCTGAGTAATACATCTCAGGCAACAACACCTGTGTCCTCTCCAGCTAAGGGTGGGCAGTTGCAGACCCCCCCAGATGTTACGTTACAGCAAGTGCTGGATGCTGTAAGTAAATGTGAGTCGAAGCTTCTTGAGCAGCTGGGTGTGGTACAGGTGGACATTTCCTCTATTAAGCAAGAAATGGAAAAAACCTGTACTAGGCTGGTAGAAGTGGAAAGCAGAGTATCTGCTTTGGAGGACTGTGTCACCCCCCTCGGTAATCAAGTGAAAGCTATTACCGCTGATATACGTGGGCTTCGATCTAAAATAACAGATATGGAGGGGAGGTTAAGGCGCAATAATGTGCGCTTCATTGGTTTTGATGAGCGTGCTGAAGGCAGGGATGTGGAAAAATTTCTGGAAGAATGGCTTGCGCAGACGTTTGGAAGAGAAGAGTTCTCACCACAGTTTGCAATCGAACGGGCGCATAGGATTCCCGGGCGCGCACCTATACCTGGGGCTAGGCCTCGGACTCTGATTGCAAAGTTACTTCATTTCAAAGACCGGGACACCGTGCTGAGGCTCTCTAGAGAAAAAGGAGAGTTGGTGTATAACGGGAAGAAAATTGCTGTTTTCCCTGACTTTCCAATTGAGGTTCAGCGAGATAGGGCGAAATTCTCTGAAGTGAAATCCCGTTTGAGGGATCTGGGTTTAAAATATACCATGCAGTACCCCTCGACGCTGAGGGTTGCGTTTGAAGGGGAAACAAAGTTCTTCACTGAGCCTGGAGAGGCGGTGGCGTGGTTGGACATTACCAAACCTGGAAAACGACAAGTCCTAGCTAAATAATAATGCTGTTTAATGTGTGGTAGTAACTGCCATAATGGCCTAGTGAAGTGCGGGTGGGCGTGATTTTTGGGGTTTGGAGACACCTGATATATTGTTTGTTATTTTCCTGTCTTTTTTCTCTCATCGGGGGGAAAGTGGAGGGGGGGGGGGGGTAAGTGGTTGAGAAATAAAGTCCCAAAAAAAAGAAGGGAGCAATAGGGTAAGGTATGCCTAGGGTAGGTTATACAGGGATGGGGGAGGGTGGGTGGGGATTGTATTTGTGTTGTTGTGTATGTGTAGTAGGCCGCATCCAGACTAGGTTTTTTTTTTTTTTTTTTTTTCTTTATGCCTGTTGTTGTATATTTATTCTTGAATCTCAATGGGGATCCGGATTGTGAGTTGGAATGTGAGGGGATTGAACGAGAGAGTTAAGCGGGCCTTAGTGCTAAACCAAACTAAAAAGTATGAGGCAGATATTATTTGTCTTCAGGAAACACATTTGGTAGGGGATAAGTTGTCTTCTCTGAAGCGTTCGTGGCTCGGCTCTCTCTTTCACGCTCCGTTTACATCCACGTCTCGGGGAGTATCTATTTTAATTAAAAAAGGATGTCCTTTTGTATTGGGGTCAGTAAAAACTGATCCACAGGGTAGGTATGTATTTTTGGAAGGCCGCATCGACCGATTTAGGTTGTGTATACTTTCAGTATACGTACCACCCCCGTTTTCCTACGATGTTATTAAAGAGGCTGCAGAATTTGCGGCCGATTTTCCTGAGGCGCAAACCATATGTTTGGGTGATTTTAATAAAGTTATCGATTCTGCATTAGACAGATGGAAACCCCATTCTAATTGGAAACAGGAAAATAGTAAATTTAGGGATTTTTTGGGAGATCTGGGTTGGTCGGACCCCTGGCGTATGAAATATCCAGCCAGTAGGCAATACTCCTGTTATTCTAGTTCGCATAATGTTTGGTCAAGAATCGATATGGTTTTGGTGTCCCAGGGGTTGGTAAATAGGGTGCAGCATATTGAGTACAAGCCCCATGGACTATCTGACCACTCCCCTATAGTGGTGGAATTTGATATGGATATAGATAAGGGTTTTAGTTACTGGAAGCTTCGGCCTTTCTGGCTAACACAGCTAGGCAACCAGGAAATATTAAATGATATGTTTAATGAGTTTTTTGTAGTCAACAACAACTCAGCTAGTCCGATTCACGTGTGGGAAGCCTTCAAGGCGTACACTAGGGGCTTGTTGATTAGTAAAATTGCTCATGTTAAGAAAACTCACCGGGTGATATCTTTGGGCTTAGAAAGGGCCGCTACAGAAAGAGAGGCTAATTACATTTCTTCGGGTTCTGAATTAGACAGGCGGGCATGGCAGGTGGCTCAGAGAGAAATGGTAGATTACCAATTGGATGTTGAATCCCGTAGGGTCACGCTGGGTGATCAATGTAGGTCAGCTAACCTCGATCGAGCTGGCAAATGGCTAGCACTCCTAATTAAACAAGATGCTCCCGCTAGAACCATCGCTAGTATAAATCTACCATCGGGAGAGAAGGTGACCGATACCCCCGCCATTGCAGCAGCCTTTCGTTCTTTTTACGCAGATACCTACCGCTCACAGTTGGGTGATAATTCAGATCTCATTGTAAAATTCTTATCATCCCTAAACCTGCCAAAGTTATCGGACGAGGCTAGTGAGTTTTTAGACTCCCCCATTAATCTAGAAGAAATTAAAACAGTGATTAAAAACCTTCCCAGAAATAAAGCTCCAGGTCTAGATGGACTACCGGCCGAGTTCTACCAGAGGCACGCAGAGATTTTGGCACCCGCATTGTTGACGCTATTCCGCTCTATTTTAGAAGAGGGGTCTTTCCCACCCACCATGTCAGCCGCAGTGATTTCAATGATCCCGAAGGCCGGTAAGGACCAACATAAGTTAGATTCCTACCGCCCTATTTCCATTATGAATACGGACGCAAAAATATTTGCAAAAATTTTGGCCACACGGTTAGGAAGGATGGTGGATTATATTGTGCATCCGGACCAAACCGGTTTTAGGGCGGGTAAATCAACCGCGGTTAATTTAAGACGACTATATTCGTACATTCAGAGTTCCAATGAGCGGAGGACCTTGGCTGCTGTAGCCTCTTTTGATGCGCAGAAAGCATTTGATGTTATAGAATGGGAATATTTGTGGGCGACTCTGAGAGCATTTGGGTTTGGAGATGGCTTCATCAAATGTATTAAGCTGATGTATCAAAAGCCGGTTGCGAGAGTTTCTATCAATGGGCACGTAACATCTCCCTTTGATTTGGCTAGGGGTACGCGTCAGGGGTGTCCCCTATCCCCGCTGCTGTTCGCGGTGGCAGTGGAACCCCTGGCCTGTGCATTGAGAGCAAAATTGGGCAGCAGCATAGGGGGTCTGGAGGATAAATACAATTTGGTCTCTCTATACGCCGACGATCTATTGGTGGGTGTAACAAATCCAGACAGGGACCTGCCAACAGTTTTTGCGTGCCTGGAGGAATTTGGTCGCTGTTCAGGGATCTCTATGAACTGGGAAAAATCTAATCTTATGTTAATAGGAAGACCCACAGATAATATACAAATTAATATCCCAATAAATAGGGCTACAAGGTTTAAATACCTGGGAGTGTACGTATCTGCAGACTCCAAGGAATATATCCCGGTTAATTTGACTCCTTTAATAGGAGATATCCGAAACAAATTAAAAAGATGGGTGAAATTACCTATTAACCAGATTGGCAGGGTCAACCTGATTAAAATGGCCATCCTTCCAAGGTTATTGTATGTTTTTCATCACTCACCGGTATATATTAGTAATAAATTCTTTAAAGAGTTGGATGGTATTCTGTCCTCTTTTGTCTGGCAAAATAAACGTGCCAGGATAAAGATGGCTACCCTTTGTAGAGACAAAACCAAAGGGGGGCTGGCCCTGCCCAATATGAAATTGTATTACCTGGCCTCGCAGCTTACTCATATCAGCACCTGGATACAGGACAGGGACCCCACTGAAGAGGATAGGGAATTGGCGGCTCAGTATGATAGGCAATGTTCCATGCGGCAGATTATTCTTTCGGGAAATCTGCGGCATGAAATGCCCCTCATTATTAGACAATCTATACTGGTGTGGAGGGCGGTGCATAGAATTTTACGGTATCAAGGGACAGATCCAGATACCCCTATGTTTTCACTGGAAACTACCACAGCAATTAAGGCCCTGCAAGGAAGGGAGATATGGGGGAAATTTGGGATCTGGACTCTGGGCCAGATATTTAAAGGTGATCAATTCAAACTATTCGAGGAGCTGCAGGAGGAGTTTCAGCTCCCTAACAGTATGTCATTTAGATATTATCAGATGAGGAGTGCATTGTTGGGTGGTAGAAGGGACCCTCGGCTCCAGATTGTGGATTCCCCTTGTAAAATTATGCTTATGCAGATAGGCCCCTTAAGAAGATTGTCAAAAATATATAGATTCCTATTAGAATACTGGCAGCAAGAAGATCTCCAAGGCCTCAATTCTAAGTGGGAGAAAGATATTCCAGAGTTAGGTCAGGCTCCCTGGACCGATATATTGGTGGCACCAAGTAGAGCCACTACTTCGGCCCGCATCCAACAGGTGCAGTTTAATATTCTCCATAGGATCTATGTCACCCCGGAGGTGCTGGGGAGGATTTCTAGTACTCAGTCGGATGGCTGCCCTAAATGTAAATCACAAACGGGGTCCTTCTGGCATCTGCTGTGGGACTGTGACGTTCTTCAGCATTTCTGGGGTGACGTGAAGAAAGTGATGGTGAATTTGGGGTTCGTGCAGAACGAACTTACTCCTGTCTCCTTGATTATGGGTAGTTGGGAAGTGGGGTCATGCCCCTCGGAAATTAGAGGACTAGGGCGCAATTTAAGTGCCATTGCTAAAGTGATCGTCGCTAGGTCTTGGATGAGCTCTAAAGCCCCGGTAATGGGGGAGTGGGTCGGGTTAGTAAATAAAATATGTAAACAGGACAAAGTGGTATATGCCTCAAGAGGGGTGATTAGAAAACATCGTAAAATTTGGGCAAAGTGGACATCGTCATGTTATTTTACGTAACTTAGTATATTATTTATCTCACTAAGCTCTGAGTATAGATACTGGATGGGTCTAGTAATTATAACATCTAAGCAAAAGTTATAACTCGCAGAAGGGGGACTAGGAGTAACGATAGAGTGGACACAAGGACACTGTTATGAGAACACTTACGTACGGAGGTTAAAGGAGTATAATTCAACTTATAATTTTTTTTTTTTTTTTTTTTTTTGGTAATGATATTAGCACAAGATATCAGTTCGTAATTTGAATTGACGAACTTAATATATATATTAAAGATGATCTATATGTCTGTATGTGTTAGGTTGAATATGTTATTGTCACTATAGGTTGTATTCACTAATGTAGTTAGAAATTTCTACCTCAGTTACTTGTGAAACTCGGGATGGTTTCAGTGTATGCATTTAATCACGTAAAACTTACTTTTATTAAATAGTTTTTTTTTTTTTTTTTTTTTTTTTTTGGAGACACCTCATATATCATATATTTGTTAATAATTAGTCACTATTTGTTCATTTGTTCACTAAGTCACTTTTTTAAGTATACCATTTTTTCTAGTCATTAGTGCTTAGGGCTAAACCCATTGGAATTAACCAATACAGACGTTGGGTATCGGGCTATTTGGATGCGGCCTAGTAGTAGTAGCAATGTGTTAATTGTGTAGTATGTTGTATGTTTTTTGTACTATGTATGTTGTTTTGTTTATATGCACCTTAATAAAGACTGAATTTAAAAAAAAAATATGTGATAAATATTTTATCTATATTTATTACTTTTACTATGAGCTAATGCTACGGTTTCATCTAAAGTCATTCTTTTATATCTGCATGAAGTGAGCTATCTTCTTTTCAATAAATTATATTAATAAGAATATTTTTTGTAGAGTACTGGCAGAAGCATGCTCACTGGGGTTCCTGGAAGATTTCTGTGATATTATATGATCTACCCACAAAGGCCCTAACTGTGCGGAGTTTGTATATTCTCCCCGTGCTTGCGTGGGTTTCCTCCGGGTACTCCAGTTTCCTCCCACAATCCAAAAATATACTGGTAGTTAATTTACTCCAAATAAATTAACCCTATAATGTCTGTATGTGTGTGTATATGTGGTAGGGAATGTAGATTGTAAGAAGCTTACAATCTACATTCCCTACCACATATACACACACACAGACATTCTAGGGTTAATTTATTTCGAGCCAATTAACCTACCAGTATATTTTTGGATTGTGGGAGGAAACCGGAGTACCCGGAGTAAACCCACGCAAGCATGGTGAGAATATACAAACTCCGCACAGTGAAGCACTGGAGCAGGGACTGATGTGAATGTTCAACTATAATCTGTAAAGCGCTGCGGAATATTTATGTGCTATATAAGAAACTGTTAATAAATAATAATAAATACATCAATCATCAGCCAACATAACCCACAAAGACTATTGCAAATAATGACTAATGCCCAACACATTATTGCATGAAGCACTAGAAGAGGAAGAATAGTTTTATATATAATGCTATATACTTAACTATCCACCTTGGGTTTCAGGACAAGTTATACCCCGTTCTCATTGCAAGGCAAATTCCCGGATCTAGCATGGCAACCTGGTAATTTGCCTTTTAACACAGGTATTTTTTTCAGTGTGTACGGGTCAACCCGTGTCTAAATTCCCGGGTCTCCAACCCTTCTTTTTACCCGTGTTTGAGATACGGGTATGCAGACATGAGTTGACCCGTTCACACTGCAAAAAACTGTGTTAAAAGGGATATTTGAGCAGATATGTGCCGACAGGCGGTATTTCATGCCATACCATCCACTAGGGCATGGTGGGAGAATAAAATAGTGTGCCGAGTGAGGCACCATGCCCGGAGCATGGCGAGCACAGTGAGCCATGCGAGGGGACGCGGTGCACTTTAACCAGTGTCCATGTCGACTGTGTCGACATTCGGGTAAAAAAACAGCGAAAAAACCCATGTCGACCTAATGGTGTCGACCTAATGCTTGTAGATCAACTTACTGTAGACC
Organism: Crinia signifera; assembly: GCF_055691185.1. Lineage (NCBI taxonomy): Eukaryota > Metazoa > Chordata > Amphibia > Anura > Myobatrachidae > Crinia > Crinia signifera. The sequence continues at coordinate 91,937,754 of NC_139220.1, read as the reverse complement.
AAATGATCCCATTCCGTGCACATTACATATTTTCCGATTGTGCAACTGCCGGAGTAATGGGCTGTTACACCTACATTGGGAACAGAAGAACATTGGTGCATCTGTAATGGGTTCAAGGTGTGCAGTGCACAATAATGTTGGTTACAGGGGGGTCCAGTCCGCACACTGTTTACCCATAAAATTATACTCACCCCTCCAAAGTCCCATGGCGGACAGACATCCCACTTTTCACTACTTTGAGTTTGCGCATGTGCCAAACCTATGCTGCATATGTGCGGTATGGGTCTACAACTTCGGTTGCCTTACAGCATCAGACTATTAGTGATTGGGAGGTGGGATGCAGGAATTACAGGGGAGGGATGAGGCCAGGGTCTCCGTTAGAGGGTTCAAATTTCTTGGCCTCCAGGTAGGACTTGCGGCGGCCGGCATGAGACAACGGTTTGGATGAGTAATGCAGCAAGAGATGAGAATGTGAGATGCGAATATTATACTAGTGAGTAACCATGAATGTTTCGAAAAACACTCATCAGGCCCCACATTTCCTCAAGACAATATATACCACGGCCAGTAGAGTCATGTCCAATTGTGAAGAACATACAATCAACTACTCATGATCCTCGACCTGGAACTTCTGCAGGAAATGTTACAACAATCAAATTTATTTATTTATTCAAATGTTCCAGATGCAAGTTTTGTCCATCCAAAAATAATAGTAAAACAAACATGATATGTAAATCCCTAGTAACATTTTATTGCCCAAATTGTGCAAAGCAGTAAATATCTACTATTGTAAGGCGCAACGGAATCTGCTGCGCTATATAAGAAACTGTAAATAAATAAATACGGTACTTGTGAGTTATCCGGGCGCCCGATGTGGTCATCGCATGCCATTATAATAAGGCATACGATGCGATGCGACGCGACGCGTTTTGCCATCGCGTCGCATCGTATGCCTTATTATAATGGCATGCGATGCGACGCGACGCGATGTTAACACTTCCCGCCCATTTTTAAACCCGCCCTCTGGCACATCTGGCAGAAAAACAGTGTGAGGTAGTTTCCAGAGGAGAGAGCAAGTGATTTACAGAGAGATAGTGTTTTACAGCGTTGGTGTATATTTGTGAGGTGAATTTTTGGACATTTGCCCCAATATTGCCCCATTTGGCCCCTTACACCTGCCCCATTTTGGCCCTTACACCATTATTCCCAAAATGGCTTTGGTTGATGGCATCTTCAGCCTCCCAAAAACTGAGGAAGAGACAGTCGTATTCCTGCAGGAGAAAGGGCTGCTCCCATTGACTGCCACATGCCCAAATGACCACCCTATGCGCCTGTCCCTGAAAGAGCGCAAATGGCGCTGCTACATTAAAAGTTGCAGCAAAAAACAGAGTCTGCGGGCCTCCCTATTCTATCCTGGGTGCAGGCTCCCATTCATGACTATCCTGCGCTTCATCTGGTGCTGGTGCGATGAACTGACGTCAATAGAGTTCTGTGCTAAGAATTTAAAGCTATGCAACAAAAGCACCATTTTTTATAACGCCTTGATGCGGGAGGCATGCCAATGTGACTTGATGGCACAGCCTCAACGGCAGATTGGAGGCCCAGGGCAAATGGTGGAGGTTGACGAAACACTGTTTGTGAAGCGCAAAGCCAATGTTGGCAGAGTACTCCCACAGCAGTGGGTGTTCGGAGGAGTGTGCCGGGAGACAGGGGACTGTTTCATGGTCGCAGTTGCCAAGCGAGATGCACCCACTCTCCTCGGTGCAATTGTGGAGCACGTGGCACCTGGCAGCACCATCGTCAGTGATTGCTGGCGCGCCTACCAAACTACTGAACTGGAGCGGGCTGGTTACAGCCACTTGCGGGTCAATCATCGGTTTAATTTTGTAGACCCAGAGACTGGTGCACACACACAGAACATTGAGAGACTGTGGGGTTGTGCAAAATGGCGCAACAAACGCCAGCGGGGCACAGCCCGCCATCATCTTGATTCCTACATGCAGGAGTTCGTGTGGCGAAAGTGCCTGGCGGGAGACAGCGCATTTGAGCGCATTCTGCATGCGCTCACGTTACTTGATAAATAATGATGTTGATTGATTATTGTGTGCTTTGTGATTGTTTGTTATTCTAATTTATTTCATTAATATGTTAATTACACAGATATTCCCTTTAATTCAGTTGTCCTTAATGTGTCAGATATGCATGATATTGATGAATGATATTGGATGCTCACAGCCACTCCACTATCAACGTGAACCCGAAGCGTGGCGAGCGCAGCGAGCCCGCGAGGGGCGTCGGTACGCGTCCTCCGACCTTTACATGCCCTACTATCCACTAGGGCGTGGAGTGAGAATATAATAGTGTGGCGAGCGCAGCGAGCCACCGAGCCCGAAGCGTGGCATGAAAAGCGTGGCAGGTAAGCGCGTCCCTTCGCGGGCTTCCCAGGTGTCCACGTCGCCGTGGACACCTGGGAAGCCCGCGAAGGGACGCGCTTACCTGTGAAGGTATCCGTGTCCCCTCGCGGGGCTCGCTGCGCTCGCCACGCTTCGGGCTCGGTGGCTCGCTGCGCTCGCCACACTATTATATTCTCACTCCACGCCCTAGTGGATAGTAGGGCATGAAAAGGTCGGAGGACGCGTACCGCCGCCCCTCGCGGGCTCGCTGCGCTCGCCACGCTTCGGGTTCACGTTGATAGTGGAGTGGCGTTAACAATGGGGATGGGACTGACATTGTGTCACTTTTTGGGACACTTTCTTGGGGGTTTTACACTGCTAAAATCGGGTGGTATCGCATCGCATCGCATGCCATGTGGTTAACATGCGATGCGACGTGATCACTTTACATGGTACCCGATGTAAAATCGGGTTCGGGTGGTCATCTCGTCGCGTCGCATCGCATGCCATTTGGTTAACATACGATGCGACGCGATGCGAAATCGGGTTCGGGTGGTCATCTCGTCGCGTCGCATCGCATGCCATTTGGTTAACATACGATGCCATGCGATGCGACGCGATGCGTATACGACCAAAAATCGGGCGCCCGGATAACTCACAAGTACCATAAATACATATCTATGTAAAACAGCTTTACAAAAACGTTTGTCATTTTTGTGTGTTTTTTTCATCTGAATGTTTATTCACTCTAATAAAAGTTTGGAGAATATCCCTTGGTTTAATATGAATGAAAAGCGGAATTTATGATAAGGGACCTATTTGAACAGTACATGAGTATAGTAGACCCGAGCAGGACAGCAGGGTTACATTTCAAAAAGCTGCAACTGGATCTGAATCAGGCCCATAGCACAGATGAAATCACTTGCTGATGATGATGATGACGACTTTCAGAAAACCAGTTGTACACACCAGGGCAATTACATCTCAAGTGCATAGAGCTCTATATGGGAGAACATACACATTTGTCTGGACCCTTCTTTTGAGCAATATATGCCCAACCAGGGTCATAATAAAAAGGATGGTATGGCTGGTGCCACCGCACAAATGTGCAGGTGCCATGATCTCTAATTGCTTAGAACCCACTATATATTCTTTGTAAAGCGCTGCAGAATATGTATGCACTATATAAGAAACTGTTACTAAATAAATAAAATATATATTTATTTATTTATTTATTTATTAGTAGCAGTGGTCCCCAGTCTTTTACTGCCAGGTGAACCACTACAAATAATCTTTTCAGTGGGCAAAGACTGTCCTGTACCTGCCACTACAGCTGTTCAGCACCAAGATTCACCCGCTGTCAGGTAAGCACCCATGAGAGCTTCAAATGGCCTCAGCTGGGGACTGCTGGGTCTACAGTGTACGTCTTTACCCACTGATGGATATATTAGCAGATGGAATGGCAAATACCAGAAGGGCTGATAGCTAGATGGACAAGGCCGGCCACACAGAATGTGTGTCTGGCCAAGCAGTGCAGCCTTCCAGCTCCCCTTTGGCCACCATTCCACCTTTTTCCATCTGCATCTGTATATAGATAAATAATTGACAAGGTTAGCCCAAATTCATTCCAGGGTTCCTTTATGGAGCATGTCCCCTGGGCTACTGCAAAGCTGCTAGGGACTAATGCTCTTGGTTGTAAAGTCCACTGTATCTAACACATTTACACATGGTACCTACCAAAGGACACTCATACCTAATGCATATAAATTCGCAGCCTGAGAAATTTTCGGACGACCGCACGATAAGCTGTGCACATGCACAATGTCCCCCTGTGAACGAGCAAGGTGACCAACATCCGGTGACCATTGTGGGTGGCACGCCAGTGAGAGCCCAAAAAATTGCAGGCATTGCCCGGCTATTGGGATGGAGGGCCACTAACATCAACAGTGGCATCCATCTTCCCATGGCCTTCACAGCACCAAGTAAGTCTACATTTACTCAGCGGCTGCAAACGGGAAAAACCATTTATTGGTGAGTGATTGCGAATAGTCTCCCCCCCTGTGATAACACCATTAGCACTAATTCCTGGTGTATACATCCGTAGTGCTATATCTAACAGACGTCTTACCTCGCTGGGTTTAAGCACTTTGCACATATGCAGATGGTCATTAGTCAGTATCCCAGCCATTCCCAACCTCAGTCCTCAAGGGACACTAACAGGGCAGGTTTTAGGGATATCCAGGCATTAAACACAGATGGATGCATCAACATATCACTAAAATCAACTGGATTGTTGGTGTGCCTTGAGGACTGAAGTTGGGAGTGCCTGCTGTACCCATCCGAGGCAGAAGAAGGGGACAGCACTGGACAGGTATGTGGTTCTACATACAGTTGGCATACACATACCACTGCAACACTACACAAGATAAGCCACCAGCATTTCTTAAATGGAACAAAGAATATATTATAGGAAGTGATGCCGAGATGGGAACAGTTAGCATCACTGCTGCATCTATGGGCACAGCAGGAGGAGGCCTATGTACAGCCTCCTCTGTTCTGGCCCCCTCCTCAGACTCTACTGTGCATGCGCAGAACAGAATGGCGCTGCAGCCATTTTCAGCAATTCTGCCAGTGATGCTGCCATCATTCTGGGACTCTGGAGGGGGAAGTATTAAAGAAATAGGTGCAGTGTGCATGGCCTTTGTGCAGATTAAACAACTACAAATACGCCACTGGCAGTGATGACAAAAACGCTAATGATGTAGGAGGCATCTAAGAAAAAAATGCCACATTGTAGATTATAACAATTCGGTTACAGATGCAGCAATTAATCACTATCACTACTAATGATCGCCATCGTCCCAACCATCGGCCATCTGAGTAAGGCTAAGCTTACAGATTATGACATTTGGGACTCCATTGCAAGTGCCAGGAAATCGTGCCTTAGCATGCCTACAAAACGGGGACGATACATCACTGTTTTGAAGAACAGTCCCAGTCACCCATGTTGCATTCCCCAATGACGGCTCTGGGGTATTGTGAATGACAACAAAGGACTTCTTCTCCAAATGCACAGAACGTGCCTATGCTCATGCAAAACAGGGCTTACGTAAGCACAATCCATCCTTCATCGGAGAAGTAAGCACCACATTGGGCCCAGTTGTAGCATTCATTAATATATAATAAACTGATACTGACAGTATCAGATATAAACAAAACTAATGATTAAAGAACAATATAATTCACTCACACCATTGGTCATTAAGATGTACAAAGCCTTTGAGAGAGATAAAGTACTAGACCATCAGTTCCTAACTGCCATGTTACCGACTGTGGGGCAGATGTATTAAGACTGGTGAAGAGATAAAGAGAAGATAAAGCAGAAGGTGACAACGCACCAGACAATCAGCTATGTTTGAAAAATGACAGTTAGGAGTTGATTGTATGGTGCGTTATCACCTTCCACTTTATTGCTTCGCCGGGGCTTAAAACATCTGCCCCAGTGTTTAAAATGACAGTTGGGGGTTATTGGCTACTACTTTCACTCTCTCCCCAGTTTAGGACATATAACAGCTCTTTATTGAGGAATGCTAGTAGGAGAGACATCTTCGCATCCCTCTCCTGCAACCACCATCCATCAGCGGAAACGGACACTATGCACATGAGCAGTGTCCCCCTTTTAATAGAAAGCTCTTTGTGTACGTGCAGTTACATGGTTAGTTTTAGTGTTGTATATAAATGAGAAATGTAAATATGTATTAGTTAGTTGGTGTCTATTCTTACACACACATTCCATGCAGACTCAGCTCATACAGATAAACTTAGCATCTATCTCAGGCAGATACATAGGCAGCTCGGTTCCTCAGCATGCATTCTAGTGCCCACGTCATTGCTGTGTGTTTGCTGACTACGGTGCCCACACAGTCAACATGGATTCCCAGCTGATGTCTTGTTGGCACCAATGCAAGCTTGTCCGAATTAACCTTTTTTGCACCAGCAGTCACAAGTGTGCCAGGATTTACTCACAAGTTGACAGCAGATAAGGACCACTTAGCTATCTTGGCCCATTTGCCCGATCTGCTTTAATGCCATGGAGCTTTCTTGGTCTTATGCTTAATCCTGGGCTTCTGGGGTATGCTGAGACCACACACAGGGCTGAGAACACAGCACACAACTCATGGACCTGGGCTAATGAAGAGGAATCATACCCATATAACCACAGAAGACGAATAGGCACATCAGAAAATAGGCTTTTTATAGCTGAAAATCGGAACACTTCATTCAGCTCTACATGATATATATATATATATATACACATATAATACACACACACACGCATATATATATATATATATATATATATATATACACACACACACACACACACACCTTTCTTATGCATTTTGACACAGTAGACTCAACCAGACAAGGCGTGCATATATCCGAGTGTGACCACACACCTAAATAGTATTAGATCTAACGGGATGCGGTCATTTGGTCTACAGCATGATGGTCGGCAGTCATTAGGTCGACACCTTTAGGTCAACATGGGAAAAGGTCGACATGGTTATAGGTCGAAAGGTCATTAGTTCGACGGGTTGTTAGTTCGACAAGTTATTAATTTGACAATGTCTAGGTCGACAGTCAAAAGGTCGACATGGGGTTTCTCACTGTTTTTTGAGCCGACATGTGCCGACAGGTGGTATTTCATTCCCTACCATCTACTAAGGCGTGGTGGGAGAATAAAATAGTGTGCCAAGCATAGCGAGGCACCGTGCCCAACGCGAGTGCAGCGAGCAATGCGAGGGGATGAGGTGCACTTTAAACTGTGTCCATGTCAACTGTGACATTCAGGTAAAAAAAACAGTGAAAAAACCCATGTCGACCTTTTGACTGTCGACCTAGACATTGCCAAACTAATGACCTGTCGAACTTATGAGTTGTCGAACTAATGACCTTTCGACCTATAACCATGTCGATCTTTTCCTATGTCAACCTAGACCCATGTCGACCTTTTCCCAGGTCGCCCTAATGACTGTCGACCATCATGCTGTAAACCAAATGATCCCAACCCTATCTAACTTATAAAATGACCCATGTTGTGATGTAAAAGGTAGAAACTGAAATAGAAGTCAAAATAGTTCTGAATAATCTGTTTAATATGATTTATTTCTAATGAATACAGATGTAATTGGATAACAGTGTAAGGGAATAAAATGGTTTACATTTTTCTAAGGCAGGGATACACTGCTGTCACTGAGGCAGGGATACACTGCTGTCACTGAGGCAGGGATACACTGCTGTCACTGAGGCAGGGATACACTGCTGTCACTGAGGCAGGGATACACTGCTGTCACTGAGGCAGGGATACACTGCTGTCACTGAGGCAGGGATACGCTGCTGTCACTGAGGCAGGGATACGCTGCTGTCACTGAGGCAGGGATACGCTGTTGTCACTGAGGCAGGGGTGCGCTGCTGTCACTGAGGCAGGGGTGCGCTGCTGTCACTGAGGCAGGGGTGCGCTGCTGTCACTGAGGCAGGGGTGCGCTGCTGTCACTGAGGCAGGGGTGCGCTGCTGTCACTGAGGCAGGGTGCGCTGCTGTCACTGAGGCAGGGGTGCGCTGCTGTCACTGAGGCAGGGGTGCGCTGCTGTCACTGAGGCAGGGGTGCGCTGCTGTCACTGAGGCAGGGTGCGCTGCTGTCACTGAGGCAGGGGTGCGCTGTTGTCACTGAGGCAGGGATACACTGCTGTCACTGAGGCAGGGATACACTGCTGTCACTGAGGCAGGGATACACTGCTGTCACTGAGGCAGGGATACACTGCTGTCACTGAGGCAGGGGTGCGCTGCTGTCACTGAGGCAGGGTGCGCTGCTGTCACTGAGGCAGGGGTGCGCTGTTGTCACTGAGGCAGGGATACACTGCTGTCACTGAGGCAGGGATACACTGCTGTCACTGAGGCAGGGATACACTGCTGTCACTGAGGCAGGGATACACTGTTGTCACTGAGGCAGGGGTGCGCTGCTGTCACTGAGGCAGGGGTGCACTGTTATCACTGAGGCAGGGGTGCGCTGTTGTCACTGAGGCAGGGGTGCGCTGTTGTCACTTAGCCAGGGGTGTGCTTTAGTCACTGAGGCAGGGGTGCGCTGTTGTCAACGACACAGGGGTGTGCTGCTGTCAGGGAGGCAAGGTGTGCTGCTGTCAGTGAGCAATGATGGCTGCAAAGGTGGAACGGCTGCATAGTCAACAGTTCCAATAGGGGAGCCACACCAACTGCCAGTGAATCAGTTTGAAATGACAGTTGGTGGCAGAAAATGTGGCTCCCCTTTTTGAATTTTTGACTGTGCTGCAGCCCCTCCCCTGAAGACTGGAAAAAAGGGGTGTGAAACTGTCTCAAGGGCAGTTATACAGGCGCCATACAGGCTGAGCTGTGCATGCCTGCCTGCCTGGGGGGCCGTGGCGCAGGAGGGGGAGGTGGTGTGCGTGTGCCCGGGGTGTGTGTGTGTGTGTGTGTGTGTGGGGGGGGGGGGGGTTGTCCTGCTGTGGGCAGCTGCCCAGCTGTACCCAGGGCACCCCCTGTCGGTGGGCCTGGGCATATCTATAATTGGTGCAAGGTTGTGTGATCACAAGGGCCCCTGAATCCAGGGGGATCCACTCATTTCTTGAGAACTTACCCAGCAATCATATTGCTCAGTGTCCCATTTTCATCAGCGATGGTCGCTGATGAAAATGACACACTACCGGGAGAAGAGGTAGGGGAAGTCGCTGATTGGAGGAGCATGCTCCTCTGACCAGCGACCGTTAGGGGGCTGAAAACGGGAGCACGCACCCGGCAACTATTTATGCCGGTGTGTACACAGCTTGAGCACTTCATACATATACAGTAACAAATTCACCAGGAAAAGGGATGCCGCACAATTTTACCAGAGACCTGCACATGTGCATTAGACTCTGGTACAGTGCTAGGGCTTCACAGTGACCCTAGTGCTCAGAGTCTAATGAGATGCTACTTAGAGAAGAGGGGCCCCAGACAGAATACAAACTGGCCCATCGCCTCACTTCTAGAGAGGGAACTGGCAAGTTCTACAAGAAGATTGTGAATCCCTACAAGGGTCAGGTAAGTACACTTACCCTGCCTCAGCCCCCCCAACCCTCCCTTCTAGTAGCCTTACCCTTACCCTCCTTTGCTAGTGCCATCGCCTAAACCTAAACACTCCCTCCCCGCAGCCTTACTCTAATCCCCCCCCCCCACTAATGCCTAAACCTAACCCCCCTTCCCAGGCCGCACACTAGCCTGCCCCACATACTTACCTTCAGGATCCTGGCTGTCGGTATTCAGGTGTAGGCATCCTGATCTATTCAGTTCTGACGCCAGTCAGGATGATGAATGTCGGTATATACTGAACGTCAGCATCCTACCTGCTTGGATGTTAAACATATCCCATGTGTATCGTCTACCAAGGTCTATTCTGACCTACTGGGTGTCATTTATTACATCAACAATAGTGGTAAAAGCCTAACAGCACATAAATAAATACTTAAAGAATCCCAGAGACTCATTTCTACTCCCTTTAGCTTTTTCTGTAACCGGCTTTAAAATAATTATGGGTATAATCTTGGAAAGTGAGGTTTTTTTATATGTTCATCTAATTCAGCTCTTACAATTCTAAATTCGGAAAATGTATTTACGTAAAAACACTATGTGATGAAAACCCTGTTAAAAAACAAACAAAGAAAAACCAATATGACTTTTACAAATTAACTGTTATAATTTAACAAGTGTGGAAGAGATTCTCCATGTATAAGTCCCAAGCAGTTTCTCTTATTGCTAGTAATAGCATGCTCACCCTCAGAGCAATCATAGACATACTGTAGACATAGGCAGGAAATGATTGATTCCGGGGTCACTGCTTATAGGATTAACAAGACCCAAGCACCTGTACAACGGACTCCTCTTTAGACTGTCCTGTTAACATACACCAGTGCTGCCTGTCTGGGAAGACACAAGTCTTGCTCTTCCGTGGCATGGAGGAACAGCTGTAATTTGGAAGCTCCGCTTCTGTGTAGACAAAGAGGTCTGGTCATCAAAGGGACGGGGCAGGTGGTAAAGAATTAGTTATGTGTTTTCTTGTCATGTTTATAAACTATGAGCTGACTTCTGAAAAGCAGCCTCTTTAATGGTGGAAACATATTATACAGCAGTCACTTTGTTCTTTGAAGACCCATTAAGCATGCCATGAAATTAATATATATGATATGCTTAACTTATTTAGTGGCCTGCAAAACCTGTACCTGATTCAAAGTATATATGATTATAATCATTTCCTGTGCAAAAACTAGACCACTAAACCAAATATAATCATTTAATAATAATTTAATTCTATTCTACCATTATTTACACTTTTAATAATATATGTATATAATCAGATTATGACAATTAAAGATATGTCTTCAAAAATAAGTTCTTATAACTAGGACAATAACATTCTTCCACATTAGGGACAAAATGTTCTGTTCCTTGACCCGCTTCTAAATATATGTTTGTGAAATAGCTGATGAGATAGTTGTTTCACCACAGACAGGGACAATCAGAAATGAAGAGGTAAGGTCAGGAGCAGAGGGTTTCTCACAAGACTACAGGACAGAAACAATCCCTTGTTCTCAAATTGGATCAATGCAGGACTTGTTTGTCCCAACTGACCCCACAAGACTTTCTACCTTGACTTTATCCTGGGAAGAACGCCACCTCTCTAAAGCTGGACATTTCCAAGGTACCCTAATTTCTCAAGGGCGGTTATTCACATTCCATTCACATTCCATTCACATTCCATCCACAAGAGGGAAATTCATAGGAACGGACACTTGTCCACATTACAGCTGATCAAGGGTGACCACATTGAGGGTCTATATACTGTACACCCACATCATTGTTTTTTTTTTTATCATTTATCATCATTGTATTGTTTTTATACAATTATTTTATACTGTGTTCATTAAATATTTTTTTAGAATACACTGCCTTGCAAAAAAACTGGGCTGCAGTTGGCAAGTAAAGTGATGAACTAAAAAATTGACAATGAATAATCAAAGGATTTTTATAACTAAATTAGGGCATCATAATATATTCTACTATTGTTATAAATACATAAAAATGTAAATAACAAAATCATTTTTACTATGTTAGACAACAATGGTTACAAGAATAATTTGAAAATACAAATTAAAAACAGGCATAAAAATAAATCATAAAAGAACAATGAAATTCTTATTTAAAGCAAAAGGACCTTCCACCGTTACAGTCCAATAGTTACCCAACAATGCCCTTCAGCAAGTGTAGGCAACCTGTAGGACTCTAACTGCTGTGGAGCTACACCTACCAGTATTTCATGCCACGTTGGAGTGTCACTGACTGACAACCCTTGCCTTAGGCAGGACTGCAACTAGGTGGGGGCTAGGTGGTCGCAGGCCAGACGATTATCGATAGAAGGCCCAATTACGCATGTGTAATGACATAAAATTTCCTGCACATTTCTTGTTCACTCGCCGTTAGCATGTTGATTGACAGGCAGCCAGCGTTTGGTGTTGTTAACCAGACGTTGTCTGGGAGTGTCAAGGAAAATGAAGGCATATCCAGGCATTTTTAGGGAAGTCTTGCGACGTGAGCTCCAGCCCAGAACAGCCTGTTTCTATTCCACCCACTGAGTAAGCCCTGGGCTACCCACAGACTACATCGGTTGGAAAGATCATTCGATGAAGAGCATCTTGCCAACCGCAGTGCTGTGAAATTTTCTTAAACCAGGCTAAGCAATTCACATGCTTGTACAGGGTGGGATTTCACTCTTGCTGGGCAGCGTAGCATGGCTACAAATATTAGCAGGCTGGGATCTGATCTAATCATGCCTATAGTTTGCGCCAATGAAGAGGAAGAGTTGGTATAGTGGGCGTGTTTCTTAATAATTCCAGGAATTGTGCAAAAACAAGATTTCAGCTTGCAGAGTGGAAGTGTTAAAATAATATAATGGGGAGGAGAGGGCACAAATTATTAAGTAAGTTTCTTTATATGCAGAAGGGCACACAGACAAATCTACTCTGCAAAACTGCTTCCATTGTCAAAACTATGCAAAATCAGTGCACCACATTAGGGAATTGGCACATCACATCTGGGAATTGGCACTTGGCATCGGGGAACTGGAACATGGCATCGGGGAATTGGCACATCACATTGGTGTATCACAGCAGTGTATTAAAAGACATGGTGAATTGGCACAAATAAAAATTGTAGGGCTTCATGCAATAACTATTCTTAAATTGTAAATATTAAGGAAATTATACCTGATATCTGGGCTGTGTGTGTGCACAAGTAAGAATCAATAGCAGATACAAAACAAAGGATTGCACTTAGGTGCAACATTTGCAAACATAAGGCAAATAATACCCCAACTTTGGGTGAGGGGGCTTGCTGATGGGTGCCGGATGGGGTCCCGTCGGTCAGGATCCCGACAGGCATTTACCCGACGCCGGGTTCCCGACGGTTACAGGAAAATAGAAAATAAAGCTGAAATTGTAAATGTTTATAACTCAGAAGTGGTTAATGAATCGTAACTCAATCTTAGTAGTTTCAGTTAAGATGGAAAATAATATGTAGTCATTAAAAATGGGAAGTTACTTTAAGATGAATACTTTTATCACTTTGACATTTGACCTTGGTAGGTGGAATTTAATAGTTTAAAGGAAGGTTTTTGGTACTAAAGGAGAGGGTTCTGCCCTCTGTTTGTGTACAGCTAGAGAAAGTCTGCTAGGCTTGGACAGGATGATTAATCGTGGTGTTTGAAAGGTCAAGTTTATGTTGATCTACAGGTGTCAGAAGCTTATTGATCTTTGGCTGAAGGTCCCTGGAAAGAGCAGAGCAGGGGATGTGCAGCAAAACCTATGGGGAGAAAAGGAATTAGCAGCAACTGACTTCAGTGCAGTTAAAAAGAAATTAACCTGATTAGTGGCTTTCTCAGGGGGCAGCAACAGGTGACGTGGCAGGTGGCAGGAGACAGCACAATCTGTGCACACTACTTATATGACACTGCCTTGGATCTGTAATGAGGATGTCATTTCATTGGAAATGTGATTATATAAATCGCCTACATCATTCCTGCTTTGTACAAAATCACAGATATGTCACGTTAAAACATTATTTTAAAATACTTTATAAATTAAATGAATTTTTGTTTGAATGTGTATCTTGAGAGTCAGATACTGTTGGATATAGTCTTATCTATGTGAAAGCCCATCTGACAAAAAGGCATTGACTTAGATCTGTACAGCAGAAATGAATGAAGTGGCGTAGCTATAGCTCCGCAGCCCCAGTGGTGGCGGGGAGGCGCAGAGAACATGTGGGCGCCGGGGGCTGCGGGGCTATAGTTACCACTTACCCCCTGCTGTCTGGTGCCCTGCCGTCACAGTCCCGTCTCTCCCAGCGCCGGCTCCTGCTGCTATAATGAAAACTGACACTTAGAAAATGGCTGCCCCCATACTGCAGACAGTTTTCTGTCTGCAGTATGGGGGCAGACATTTTCTAAGAGTCAGTTTTCATTATAGCAGCAGGAGCCAGGCCCGGGAGAGACGGGACTGCGACCGCAGATGCGGCTTGCAGGTACGCCGAGGGGAGGGAGGGCGCTGAAAATTAGGTAGTTACGCCACTGAATGAATGCTACAGCAAACCTTTCTTTTTACCTTTTATTTGCATATCATGACTTAAAAAGCTAAGAACATATTCATATAATTACATTTTATTTTCGCTTTCAGTATCTTCAGGACAGTATCATTCACACTGTAGATGTTTCATTGTTCTGCATTTGGCAAGAGTTGTAACTTTGAACTGATTACTAAAATAGGCTCAATTATCACTGCATGGTACAGTATGAACACAAGCTTCTCATGCCAAACTTATCCTGGAAACACACTATCAGATTATTTGTCCAATATTTCTGCTTGGAGTGATAACCTGGTAATGTATGGGAGCAAATGTCAATTGGCCAGTTGCTTCCAAACACTGGGTAACAGAAAAAAGTAGGCGATCAAATAAATTTGAGATTAACTAATTTATCCAAACAACCTGTCACAACATTCAAGTATGTTTGGTGTTTTACCTGGTTTTGTCCTGTTGGTTCAGCTCTGCGCCATGCTGCCAGGCAGTTCTGTGTATCCTGACCATTGCTGATTGATTACAGCACCTGAGTGAGACATGCTCAGCTCTCACTGATTGTGCCCATGTGAGACTCCAGTACTTAGCTCCCTATATAAGCCGTCTCTGGCAGTCAATCCCTGCCAGAGTATAGGTTCACACCAGCTCTAGCAATCCTGTGCCATATCTGTTTACCTTGAGTTTCCGGTGTATTAACCCGGCTATCCTAGTGACCACTCCCCTGTCTTATCCTTGTGTACCGTACCCAGTGGCTATCAGTTTCTGACCTTGGCTATCCTAGTGACCCTTCTATTGCCTGCTCCATGTGTACTGCAGCTGTGACATCCTGTGTATGACCTCAGCTTGTTCTGTAACCCTCTCCTGCCTGCTCCCTGTCTATTGCTTCCAGTGACTTCCAGTGTATGACCCAGCTAAGATGACTATTAGTAATCCTGAGTCCACGCTACCTGTTCCCAAGGGTTTGCCAGTGCCACATCGGGAACCTGGTCAGGGGACCGTGACCGGCGGGTCCATAGTCGTGAAGCCCAAATCCCAACTGGAGGGGTCACTGGCAAACACCTATGGTGCAGTAAGATTCCGAACCCCTGAACCAGGCCTAGTCAATGCTTGGCTGGTAACTGCCATCATTAGCTAAATTTCATGACCAAATTCCCAGCTTTTGGGAACAAATGGTGTATTATTTATCTCCTATAAATTACCAGATTTTCACTCCAACCATAAAGATTAGACAGATACACTTATACGGGTAAATTTACTAAACTGGGAGTTCTATTGAATATAAGATGTTGCCCATAACAACCAATCAGATTCTATCTATTATGTTCTATAAGTGCTAAATAAATAAGAAGTAGAATCTGAGTGTGGTAGACAGACAGACCAATTATCTGACATTGTCATACATGGTCAGGTAATTGGTCTACAGCTGGGACGTAACTAGGTGTGTTCCTTCGGGAACATCTTCACTGTTCATCTTCACGGGCGCACACCTAGTCAGCAGAGTAGGGATGCTCTCTATTTGCTCTGCATTCCGCTGCTGGGACTCTTGTGGGCTACACAGGGACTCCAGGGCGGATTTACGCTGGACTCACAGGGGGTGGGGCTACGCTGGACTCGACATGGCAGAGCTGTGTATGACTCAGCATGGGGCAGGGCTAATGGGATTCAAGCTGTTGCTTCAGCTAGAGCAAGACCATGAGAGAGAGGCTGCTGCAGTTCCAGGGCCGCCCAGCCAGTGAGACTGCACTCCGTTGATGTTAGTAAGGTTAGAGTTAGTGTGTGCGTGTACTTTGGTTGTGTGTGAGTGTGTCAAGAGACCATAAGGGAGGTTAGGGTTACGCTGCAGGGGGGGGGTTGGATGATGAGCTTGATAGTTTGATGGCTGGGGGAGCACTTCAGAGTGATAGAGCACAGTTGTTTGCAGGTAAGGGAGTGCATTAGTGTGATAGAGCCCAGGCCGTGGGGTGAGGGAACACATCACTATTATAGAGCCCAGACCACAGAGTGAGGGAGTGTGTAAATATTACAGAATGCGGGCCACAGGGTGAGGGAGCAGGTAAGTGTGATAGAATGCAGGGTGAGGGAGCTCACCAGTGTGATAGATTTGTGTGCATAAGCACATCACTCCTATGGGCATTATGTGCAGAAGGGGCGCTACTCCTGTGTTACTCATTATGGGCCAGATGTATCAAGCTTCAAAAGTGATAACATGAAGAGTGATAAACAACCAGCCAATCAGCTCCTAGCTGACATGTTACAGGCTGAGTTTGAAAAATGACAGGTAGTAGCTGATTGGCTGGCTCTCCACTTTGATGCCTGATATATTTGGCCCTATGTGCACACTATGTAATGTACTGTCCTATATTAATTATGGGGGGGGTGTCACCAAATCTCTTTCTGGTACAGGGCACCAGAATGCCCAATTATTGCACTGGTCTACAGTATCTGTCCAATGGTGAGGATGCCAACTGTCAGCACCAAGCACAAACTGCCTCCTCTCTCTTCATGCTGAAATATTTCTTATGCCCTAGACCTAGACAATGACTAGTGCTTTTATGCTACACAGTGCTGCCAGTATTGATATTTTGCTTTACCGTGCCCCCAATATGCCACAAAATGACCCCAGTATTAATATTATACACCGTACTGCCCTAACCCACTATGCCACATGGATTGCCTTTTGTGGTGGGATTCTGATGATTTCCCAGGTTGCAAACAGGGCTCCCACAGTGCCATTGCTTCTGGATATATAGGTACATTTACTAAGGTGGGAGCTCCATTGAAGATGGGATGTTGCCCATAGAAATCAATCAGATTATACTTCTTATTTATTTAGCATCTTCTAGAAGATAAAAGATAGAATTGATTGGTTGCTATGGCAACATCCCATCTTCCCCATAGTGCATACAGAGCAGCTTTTGAGTACCTTAAGCTATTGGGGCAGGACTGGTGTTCAATTGTTCTCTGTAAAGCGCTGCACAATATGTGTGCACTGTATAAGAAACTCATACCTCCCAACATAACCCTCTCCAGTAGGGACAGAGGGGGAGATTCTCTAAGAATCTCCGCCCCCCTTCGCCGCCCATTGCATTTATAATTATCGCATATGTTCTAACATATGCGATAATGATAGGAAAGGACAGCTCTTGCGTTAAGAGCTGTCCTTTGCGGTGAGAGTCGCCGGGTCGCAGCAGGTCCCGGCGGCTCCCCCCTCCCTCCCACACCCGGCGCTGCTGCTGCTGAGCCAGGCTCTCCTCCTCCCTGCACCCGGAAGAGGATCAGTGCAGGGAGGAGGTCAAAGGTCCGGGCAGCACTGCGCTGTGCTGCCCGGACACAGGTAAGGGAGGAGGGGGCGATGCGGGGCGGCGGGGGTCCGTGCGGGGCGGCGGGGGTCGTTGCGGGGCGGCGGTGGGATGCGGTAGAAGCCCATTGGCTTCTATGGGGCATCGCCAGATTTTTCTGGCGATGCCCCCCACCGCGTTAACCCGGCGGGGGATGCTTACAGCATCCCAAAATGCGGTAAAAACCCGATAACAGGGTTTTTACCGCATTTCTTGCATAGAGAATCTCCCCCAGAATGCTCTATTCCTGGACTTCCCTCTCAAGTAATATTTGTCATCACCTGTGCTGAAAACCCTTTCTTATCAATTAACCTGTGTAAAACAGGTGATGGTAATCATAAATTAAGAGGGAATTCCAGGAACAGGGCATTGTGTCCATACTTGCCTACCTGACCCTCTCCATACGGGAGAAAATGCTCTCTTCCTGGACTTCCCTGGTAATGTATGATTGCCATCACCTGTGGTGATACACCTTTTCCTAGCTCCCCACAGGTGATGGCAATCATACATTACCAGGGAAGTCCAGAAAAAGAGAATTTTCTCCCTCATGGAGAGGGTCAGGTAGGCAAGTATGATTGTGTCCCTCCTGGAGAGGATCATGTTGGGAGGCATGGAACTGTTAAGAAATAAATGAATATCAGCTCAGCAGATTTGTGTTCGCCTTTCACTTGTAAAACCTTTGTATAGAAATCAGGGGGTGGGATTCTTGTTTTCTACACCTGAGTAGAAAAGTGAGAGAAGACCTATGCACTATGCTGGAGAATGGTAACGGCAACAGGAAATCATGTCCATAGTGGTTTATAAAGTTTAGAATGCAAAGTTTTTATACTAATTCTTAGCAGCTGTTACAGAGATAGAAGCCCACTTCTTAGTATCTCATACTCCTCATAATTGACACTGTGCTCTCACAGGATGACAGTAGAAGAGCTGTTTGATATTCAGCAAGAGCAGCACCTGCCTGAGAATCCCCACTCAGCTGTGCTAAAAAGGTTTTCAGCTGAGTACGGCCGCAGAGCAATACCCTTGAAGTCACAATTGATTTCTGCAGCACACTTTAACAGCAGTAGGATATCTCAGTAAGTGACCCTCAGTGGAATGACATATCAAGTATCTAGTATCTGCTGATTCACTAGAATATTGACGGAGGTTGGGCATCAGATTGCACTACCATGCTAGGGGCATAAAGCCTTCGCCGATCATTGAACTACAACAATATTTTGTAACTTTGATACATAGAAAAAATGAAGTATACAGTACTTTCATGCATGTAAATGGAGGAAGAGATTTACACCATGTACAGTATGTTTACACACACGCACACACAGATTGGGACATCTATAACCAGGGGTTTGGATTTCAATTAAAATCCTTTGCTCATCGGTAATTATGATAGAAGTTGCCGAATGCTTTCAGAATACTGTCAAACAGCAATATTGAAAGTATCATTCTAACATATGCTGGCCACACATCAGACCAACTTTCCTTCAACCATCCAACTAGTTGGTTGGTTGGACTGAAAATCTGGTAGTGTATGGGGGCAAATGCCAATAAGCAATTTGCTCACAAACTCAGGAGAATGAACAAAAACATTCAGTGAAATCGTTTAAATCAAATGGGTCCAACTACATTACATTGTCTGAGTAACAGTTGTTGTCCATTTTCCGATTTGGGAAACAAATTACTTAACCCCTTCCCGACATTTGACATACATTTACGTCATGGTCGGGATGTACTTCCCGACACATGGCATAAATGTACGTCATGCCATTTAACTGTCACCACGTCTATAGACGCGGTAACAGAGGGACGATGTCTGCTGTCCCTGACAGCAGACATCTTCCCTCATTGCCCAGGGGGGGCTGCGATGCCCCCGCCCATCGGCGATCGCTGTGATTGGCTGTTCAATGTGAACAGCCAATTACAGCGTTTTCTGTGTACCGGCGAATAACGTTCGCCGGTGACACAGGGATCGGTGGTGATTGGTGCTGTTAAGTACAGCACCAATCACCACCGGGTGTAAGGGTGTCACTGGTGGTCACCCCACCTCACCCCACCTGCCCCCAAAGGCTGTGATTGGTCCGTCGGACCGACGGACCAATCACCGCCAATACACCTCAAAAGAGGTAACGGAGACAGCCCTGCAGCCGCCATTCCGGTCAGGAACAGCGTGCAGAGCGGTCTCCGTGCCCATCTGTGCCCTATACTGACCTGATCAGCGTTGGTGGCATCTGTGCTGCCAGCTATTGGTGCTTCCTGGTTGCTTCCTGGTTGCTCTTGCTTCCTGTCTGCTTGTGCTGCTGCTGCAGCGTCATTGTGTCAGAGATATATATATTGTGTGCTATAATTTTGTATCTGCTGCCCCCTGCTGCCCCCCTTTTGTGCTGATCAGTATAAACTAACTGATCAGCACCTTTTTTGGGGTGCAGGGTTATTTTTTTTTATATATATACCCTGTCAGGTTGCACCCACAGTTGTGTGCCTGCTGCCCTTCACTGCTAATCAGTGTTGCATCACTGATCACCAGTTTTTTTTTTTTTTGGAGAGTGCTGTGGGTTTTTTTTTTTAAATTGTTTTTACACCCACGGTGCTTTTGTGGGTGTCCTGTGGCCGCTGAGCGCTGATCAGTGACGCACATCACTGATCAGCATTTTTGGCACAGGGTTGATCAAATTTTTATTTTTTTTTATCAAATTTCTGTTGCCTTTGACTCATCAGCAGTTATTTTTTTTTATTTTATTTTTAAACTTTTTATTTATTTGAACATTTTGAGGTTACAACAGTTGAATCTGCCACAAGGCAGGCAGTGTTATGAGGTCAATACATGTAGTCGGCAATATACGTAGAACAATCATATAGAAATAAAGACAAAACAAGAACAGTAAGTAACCTTGTATCATAGCTGAGGGGGGGGGGGGGGACAAAACGCAAAAGTAAATGGGGGGAAGAGAGGGAGGTTGGGGGGGGTGAAGGTGGTAGGGCAGTGGGTGAACACTTGTAGAGAGTCGGCTCATAATATTTTGCAGGTGGTGACTGTGGGAATACCTTGAGAAGGGCTACAGAGAAGTCTCCTGCGGGACTTTTTAGTATATCGTTAGAGAAGGGAGGTGCCCTGGGTATGCAAGGGGGGATATTAGGCGTGGGGGCGCATGCTTGGGGAACTAAGATGAGTGTGTGGGCTAACCGCTACATTGTGAGTGCAATTGGAGGGCGAAGAGCTACTGAGAGCCAGGGGTGCCAAATGCGGTCAAATTTCTGAGGGCAGTCGTGTAAGTAGTAGGATATTTTTTCCATGTTGGTGATAAAGTTGATTTGGTTGTGGAGAGCATTCATAGAGGGTGAGGCTGGGGAATTCCAATTCTTAGCTATTAAGGATTTAGCTGCTACTAAAATGTGGGAGAGGAGTTTACTCATATTGGGGTCTAAGTTTTGCAGAGGTCGGGCCAAAAGACATGTCCAGGGATCTAGCGGGAAGGGTATACCGGTTAGTGAATTTATCAGTCTCGAGACTTTTTCCCAGTAAGAAACTATTACAGGGCATTCCCACCATATATGGAGGAGGGTACCTTTCATGCCGCATCCTCTCCAGCAGTTAGGGTTGGCTTGATGGAAGATTTTGGAGAGTTTAGCCGGGGTGAAGTACCATCTGTAATATAGTTTGTACGAGGTCTCCTTTATGCGAGTGGAAATTGAGCTCTTGGCGATGCTTTCCCTAATTTCCTCCCAGCTTATTTGGTCAGGGGGGGGGGTCCTAGGTCGCGTTCCCATTCTACTTCATGGCGAGGGGAAGAGGGAGCGAGTGAGTCTATCAAGAGTGAGTATACTTGTGAGATTATGCCTCGTTGCAGGGGGTTCTCTAGGCATACCCGTTCCAATGTGGTGTAAGGTTGCAGGGTAGTGGTGCATATGTGTGAATTGATGAAGTGGCGAATTTGGAAATATTCAAAAAAATAGGGGGTTAGAGAGGGGAATTTATTTTTAATACCGTCAAGAGAGGCTAGCTGACCCTCAATCAGTAGGTCTGCGGTGTATTTGATACCTGCACTCTACCAGGACTTAAAATTGTTGGGGGAGCATCCCAAGGGAAAGTTAGGATTATCCCATATAGAGGTAAGAGGAGAGGAATTAGAGGTGAAGCTAAATTTAGAGTTAGAGTGTTTCCATAAAGTTATATGGAATTTGAGAGAGGGGAAAGCGACAAGAGTACTGATTTTGTATTTATTGGGCTTATTAGGCATAGGCCAAATCGAGGAAAGGGAACTGGGGCTGAGGATTCGAGATCTATCCATGCCAGGCTGCCCCTTGGCGCGAAAGACGCCACCACTTGCCCTAGCTGGCTGGCTAAGTAGTAACATCTAACATCCGGTAGGCCTCTGCCCCCTTTTGCCCTGGGGAGTCTAAGGGTGCTAAGAGCTAGTCTGGGCGGTTTGTCGTTCCAGATAAATTTGGTGATGGAGGACTGGACCGTGCGTAATACTCTGTCAGGGACTTTTACTGGGAGGGTTTGGAAAAGGTATAGCAGCTGGGGAAGCACTGACATTTTGACCGCTATTATTCTTCCCAGCCATGAGATAATAAGTGATTTCCAAGTGTGGAGGTCTTTGGTGAGTTTGTCTATAAGTCGGGGGAAGTTTTCGGCGTAAAGAGAGTTGTAACTGGAGGTAATGTAGATGCCTAGATATTTAATTTTTCGGGGTTGCCATTTAAAGTGGAAAGTGGAGGCGAGGGAGGCTTTGAGGTCGTGAGGAATGTGGAGAGATAAGGCTTCGGATTTGGTGTAGTTGATTTTATATCCAGATAAATGACCATATTCCTCTATGAGCTCAAATAATGCGGGTAGGGATGTTTGGGGTTGAGTGATGGTTAATAAGACGTTGTCCGCAAACAGCGAGAGTTTTGGTTCGAGCGACCCTACTCCTACCCCTCTGATGTCGGGCGAGTTTCTAATCCTAGAGGCCAGGGACTCGATCACCAGTGCAAAAACAAGAGGGGATAGGGGGCAACCCTGGCGGGTACCATTAGATAAAGAGAATGGATTAGAAAGAATACCATTTGTCATAACTCTCGCTGTTGGGGAGGAATATAGGGCTGAGATTGCTGATAAAAATTCATCTTTTATGCCGAAAGCTTGCAGGGATTTAAATTGAAAAGACCATGAGATGCGGTCGAATGCCTTTTCGGCGTCAAGAGCTAATATCAGAGAGGGGTTTTTTCTATGGTTCAGGATTTGTATGATGTCTATTGTGCGCCTGGTATTATCCCTTGCTTGTCTACCCGGGATAAACCCGACTTGGTCGTAGTGTATCAGGGAAGCCAAGACTGTGTTAAGGCGATTGGCCAGAATTTTAGCATGGATTTTAATATCTATATTAAGGAGAGAAATAGGTCTATAACTTGAACAATCGTGTGGGTCCTTTCCTTCTTTGTGAATTAAGATTATTCTGGCTTCAAGCATTGATGGGGGGAAGTGGGAACCGTGTAGGGCTGCGTTAAGTAATGGTTTGAGGTGGGGCAGGAGTATGTGGGAGAACTTTTTGTAGTAGGCGGCCGAAAAGCCATCTGGTCCTGGGGCCTTCGATACTTTAAAAGATTTCAGGGCGTGCATGATTTCATCCTCCGAGATATCTCGGCATAGCTGCGTGGATAGGTGGTCTGGGAGGGATGGGAGGTTGGCTTTTCTTAGAAAGTCTTCAATTGCGGTGTCTGGTGGGGTGCTGGTTGGGCTATTGCTGTGGATATTGTAGAGATTGGAATAGTATTTTTCAAATTCGTTGCTAATTGAGTCTGCGGAGTACGATAGGACTCCAGCCCTATTTCTGATAGCTAGTATGTTGTTACGCGAATTTTTGGCTTTGAGTCTAGATGCTAGGATCTTATCTGCCTTATCTCCTTTCTCATAATATAATTGGTTCAGCTTTTGGAGAGCTTTCGCTGTGCGCTCCGACATGAAGGTGGACACCTCCTGTTTAGCTTCAGCTAGTTGTTCTGCTAGGTGAGGTGTTGGGGTGAGTTTGTGTTGTATTTCTAGAGAGTGGAGTTTAGTCGTAAGTGTGTTCAGTTGTTGTTCTAGTGTCTTTTTGTGTCTGGAGGCGATGTTGATGAGGTGGCCTCGTATAACCGCTTTGTGTGCTTCCCAGAGAATTTGCGGGGATGTTTCCGGGGAGGAGTTGAGTTGGAAGTATTCTTCTAGGCGGTCCTTAATTTGATTAACATACGTGGGATTGTGTAGGAGCGAGTCATTCAGACGCCAGGGTGTGGAAGGGGGGCGGGTGGCAATTGTGACTAGGTCAGCTGAGATCGGGTTATGGTCTGACCAGATCATGGGGTGTATATCTGCTGCTATAATGCTAGACGAGAGGGTTTTGCTAAGGAGAATCATGTCAATTCTCGAGTAAGTATTGTGAGCTGGTGAGAAGTAAGTGTAGTCCCTGGCAGAGGGGTCTATGAGCCTGAATGAGTCATACAGTAGGTGTTTCTTAAGAAGTGATAGTAGGGACCTTGAACCAGGCGTGGGAGAGCTCGGTGAGGGGGAAGAAGTTGAGGAGCGATCTAGTTTACCATCCAACACCTCGTTGAAATCGCCCGCCATTATGACGGAGCCTTTGGCATAATTGTCTAAGAGAGAGTTGATTTTATTGAAGAAACGGGCCTGGTGTTGGTTTGGGGCGTATATGTTGACCAGGGTACACATGGTTTGGTTTAGTTTCCCGACCAATATGAGCCATCTACCTTCTTTATCAGCATAAATGTTTTCTAGTGCAAACGTGAGGTGGGAGGCGACGAGGATGGATACCCCTCTTTTTTTTTGGTTGGCATCGCATGCATGAAATGTGAGGGGAAATAGTTTAGACTTCAGGTCGGGGTGGGAGGGATCTTTAAAGTGGGTTTCCTGGAGGAACACCAGGTCACTTTTAGTGTTCTTGAGTGTTAGGAACAACTTAGTTCTCTTAGTGGGGCTGTTCAGGCCATTGACGTTGTGGGAGTAGATTCTAAGGGCCATTGTGTGGGTTAAATGAGATATCCGGGCATATCGGGCATAAGTTAATTACATGACACAGGTTGAGTCCCAGGGAGGAGGTTATGGTTCTGCAGCTTGCTTTTCTAGGTAATAGAGTTAAAACAATTCTACCCTTCGGGGGAAGGAGTGGAGGGTGGGATTCAAAAAAAAAGTTGGCAACAGCCATGGGAGTACAGGGAGGTGGAAGACCAGGAGGGGCTAGTTCCGGTCTGAGGTGCCGGCCAGAGGGAAAAAAGGAGAGGTCGGTGTGCGACCTGGGCCGGTCTGGGGCTGGAGGCCCCAGGGGGGGGGTCGTGGCCTGGGGTTACCCAGGGCATGGTACTGGTTGGGTCTTGGTGAGACCAGGATAGGTCCGGAGTCTAACACAATTGTAGTTAGTACAAGCATAACAGGAGTACATCTCAACAAAACTAAACTAAGGGGTATGACTAACAGATTAACCGCAGTATCAACATTGAACATTAATAGCTATGTTGACCTGACTATCATCGTTACAAATCAGATAATATTATTATATTAGTTAAGCAACTTGAGGCAATGTGCTAACTAAAGTTCAGGTGTGAATAAAACTTTCCTTCTTTGTGAATTAAGATTATTCTGGCTTCAAGCATTGATGGGGGGAAGTGGGAACCGTGTAGGGCTGCGTTAAGTAATGGTTTGAGGTGGGGCAGGAGTATGTGGGAGAACTTTTTGTAGTAGGCGGCCGAAAAGCCATCTGGTCCTGGGGCCTTCGATACTTTAAAAGATTTCAGGGCGTGCATGATTTCATCCTCCGAGATATCTCGGCATAGCTGCGTGGATAGGTGGTCTGGGAGGGATGGGAGGTTGGCTTTTCTTAGAAAGTCTTCAATTGCGGTGTCTGGTGGGGTGCTGGTTGGGCTATTGCTGTGGATATTGTAGAGATTGGAATAGTATTTTTCAAATTCGTTGCTAATTGAGTCTGCGGAGTACGATAGGACTCCAGCCCTATTTCTGATAGCTAGTATGTTGTTACGCGAATTTTTGGCTTTGAGTCTAGATGCTAGGATCTTATCTGCCTTATCTCCTTTCTCATAATATAATTGGTTCAGCTTTTGGAGAGCTTTCGCTGTGCGCTCCGACATGAAGGTGGACACCTCCTGTTTAGCTTCAGCTAGTTGTTCTGCTAGGTGAGGTGTTGGGGTGAGTTTGTGTTGTATTTCTAGAGAGTGGAGTTTAGTCGTAAGTGTGTTCAGTTGTTGTTCTAGTGTCTTTTTGTGTCTGGAGGCGATGTTGATGAGGTGGCCTCGTATAACCGCTTTGTGTGCTTCCCAGAGAATTTGCGGGGATGTTTCCGGGGAGGAGTTGAGTTGGAAGTATTCTTCTAGGCGGTCCTTAATTTGATTAACATACGTGGGATTGTGTAGGAGCGAGTCATTCAGACGCCAGGGTGTGGAAGGGGGGCGGGTGGCAATTGTGACTAGGTCAGCTGAGATCGGGTTATGGTCTGACCAGATCATGGGGTGTATATCTGCTGCTATAATGCTAGACGAGAGGGTTTTGCTAAGGAGAATCATGTCAATTCTCGAGTAAGTATTGTGAGCTGGTGAGAAGTAAGTGTAGTCCCTGGCAGAGGGGTCTATGAGCCTGAATGAGTCATACAGTAGGTGTTTCTTAAGAAGTGATAGTAGGGACCTTGAACCAGGCGTGGGAGAGCTCGGTGAGGGGGAAGAAGTTGAGGAGCGATCTAGTTTACCATCCAACACCTCGTTGAAATCGCCCGCCATTATGACGGAGCCTTTGGCATAATTGTCTAAGAGAGAGTTGATTTTATTGAAGAAACGGGCCTGGTGTTGGTTTGGGGCGTATATGTTGACCAGGGTACACATGGTTTGGTTTAGTTTCCCGACCAATATGAGCCATCTACCTTCTTTATCAGCATAAATGTTTTCTAGTGCAAACGTGAGGTGGGAGGCGACGAGGATGGATACCCCTCTTTTTTTTTGGTTGGCATCGCATGCATGAAATGTGAGGGGAAATAGTTTAGACTTCAGGTCGGGGTGGGAGGGATCTTTAAAGTGGGTTTCCTGGAGGAACACCAGGTCACTTTTAGTGTTCTTGAGTGTTAGGAACAACTTAGTTCTCTTAGTGGGGCTGTTCAGGCCATTGACGTTGTGGGAGTAGATTCTAAGGGCCATTGTGTGGGTTAAATGAGATATCCGGGCATATCGGGCATAAGTTAATTACATGACACAGGTTGAGTCCCAGGGAGGAGGTTATGGTTCTGCAGCTTGCTTTTCTAGGTAATAGAGTTAAAACAATTCTACCCTTCGGGGGAAGGAGTGGAGGGTGGGATTCAAAAAAAAAGTTGGCAACAGCCATGGGAGTACAGGGAGGTGGAAGACCAGGAGGGGCTAGTTCCGGTCTGAGGTGCCGGCCAGAGGGAAAAAAGGAGAGGTCGGTGTGCGACCTGGGCCGGTCTGGGGCTGGAGGCCCCAGGGGGGGGGTCGTGGCCTGGGGTTACCCAGGGCATGGTACTGGTTGGGTCTTGGTGAGACCAGGATAGGTCCGGAGTCTAACACAATTGTAGTTAGTACAAGCATAACAGGAGTACATCTCAACAAAACTAAACTAAGGGGTATGACTAACAGATTAACCGCAGTATCAACATTGAACATTAATAGCTATGTTGACCTGACTATCATCGTTACAAATCAGATAATATTATTATATTAGTTAAGCAACTTGAGGCAATGTGCTAACTAAAGTTCAGGTGTGAATAAAACTAGTAGATAAACTGACTTTCTAGACATGTGCAGCAGTCCAAAAAAGTTCACTAATGTGAACGTAGGTA
This sequence comes from Crinia signifera, assembly GCF_055691185.1. NCBI lineage: Eukaryota > Metazoa > Chordata > Amphibia > Anura > Myobatrachidae > Crinia > Crinia signifera. Next base: position 91,910,503 of record NC_139220.1, on the reverse strand, counting down.
AATAAGTCGAGCTACATCACCATCAAACGTCGATTCAAGGAGGGTGGTCAGGCGGCACTGCGTTCCTGGCGGAGGGGACTTGGGACCAGTCATGGTTTAAAAATCTTCTGGGGGTGTTGACATTTGCTGAGGTTGGGGTGGCTTGTGCTATTGGAGTTGCTGCACTTGTGGAGGAAGGTATGGAGAGTCCCATCGCAGATAGAATTTTCCAGGCTTCTTCCGTAGTTCTTGCTGGAGTGAACTTGTTTTGATGCCATATGAGAATGCGGAATGGGAAGCCCCATCTGTATCTAATGTTCTTCTCGCTGAGGAGGGATGTGATGGGTTTAAACTCCCTGCGTTTGGCTAGGGTTGCCGGGGCGATATCTTGAAAGATTTGTAGGTTGTGGCCTTGAAATGTCACTTTTGATAGTTTTCTCGATTCTCTGACAATGTCCTCTTTTGCCTGAAAGTAGTGACATCGGAGGATGACGTCACGAGGTTGGGAAGGGTCTAATGATTTGGGGCGGAGTGCCCTATGGGCTCTGTCAAGGAGCAGGTGATCCTCTGGGGTTGTTGGCGAAAGGTGGGAGAAGAGTTTCTTAAGGTAGTCGTCAAGAGTAGAAGCATCTATCTCCTCAGGGATGCCTCTTATCCGTAAGTTGTTGCGTCTGGCCCTGTTCTCTTGGTCTTCTTGACGGTCTTGGAGGTCACGCATCTCACTTTTGAGATTTTGTAGATCAGAGGATAGGTCGTTTTGAAATGTGACAATATCGTCTACTTTAGATTCCAGTTGGTTTGTTCTGTTGCCAAGGTCATTGATATCTGCCTTAAGAGTGTTGACTGCTTCCCTAACTTCGGATTGGACAGCTTGGACTGACCGTCTTGTCTCTTGAATCTCTCGGAGTAGGGAGCGAAGGTCACCTCTCATCAGCGGGGAGTTGTCAGATTCGTCTGAATCGGAGTTGTCCTGGGTTGAGCTTAAGTTTTTTTTTTGTGGTTTCTCCGCAGAGAAAGCAAATCTGCTGAGAGTCTGGGAGGGTTCCGGGTTGTCATGTTTGCGGTGACCTTTAGGCATGGTGAGGAGGTTGCGGCTGGCTGGATGGGGGATGGAAGAACTAAGCTGCGGCCAAAGCTACTGTTTATAGGTAGAGCACTCCTGATGACTTCTGGATAGCGGAGGTGAGACTCCGGACCTAGAGCAAGTTTAGGCAGGCATTTATGCTGTATTGGTTAGACAGGTAACAATCCGGGGTGGGTGCCCAGATGAGAGCTATGTGGGGGGGTTAGTAAGAGCTTGTAGATTGGGCTTTTCCCTTTCAGTATGCTAGATACAGGATCTTAGGGGGTCCACAGGTGGGGATAGAGAGCAGGAGCTTTCAAGGAGAGAGAGGGTGCGGGGGGTGAGGAGTGAAAGGCCTCTGATCAGGGTGTCCACAAGGGGGGACGGGGGGCAGGAGTTTGGGTCTTGGAATTCACAGGGGGAGGTGGTGTGCAGGGTGAGGGGTGAGAGGCACCCGACCAGGGAATTTCTGTAGCTGGTCCCGTGTTTCCTCTTGCAGCACAGGTGGTACGTGCTGGGGGAAGGGGGTCTGTTTGGGGGCAACCTCCTGTAGTGTGGGTCACGTTTTTAGAACTAGGGGTATGGGCGCTCCACAGGGAGTATTAGACCAGGTCCTTATAACAGCGATCACTGTGAGGCCCACGTTGTGTCAGGTAAGCTGCCTGTGCACCTGTGAGACTTTAGGTGGGTGCCGGTATTATAGGCCTTCCTCCTCACTCCCCTCCGGAACGGTACCTGGTGGAGATGTTAGGCGAAAGGTGCTTGGATTCCCGTTCAGGTGTTGGGCTGTGAAGTTGTGAGGATCCGCCGGCAGCGCTACTGCCGGACCTCGTGCTGCTGTGCGCTGGGCGGCCCGCTCCAGAAATTGAGACCGCGGCTCCCGGTATACGTGTAGGCCGCAATTCACAGGCGGCCCCGTCCGGTTGCCCCTACTCTACTGCCCTACGATTTCGGTGCCGCTTGGGACCGGAGGGCATGGGGAGGCTGCGGGGGATGTTGTTTCGCCGGTATGAGGAGGCACGGCGAGGCCGCGGCTGCAGATCCCGGAAGGCGTGTAGGCCGCGAGCTGTGAGCTGCCACCACTGACACCGTCGGCTGCTCCGTCTCCCAAGTCTGTCACCTGCTGGAGCCTCTACCCGACGGTGACCGGGCAGGGTAGGAGGAGAGGTGGTTTTCAGCCACGAAATAGTTTTTAGAAGGGGATAAAGGCTCAGGGCACCGGGAGCTAATCTGAGTAGCGTCCTTCTCCTTTGGCTGCCAGGCCACGCCCCATCAGCAGTTATTTTTAATTTTTTTTTTTTGGAGAGTGCTGTGGGTTTTTTTTTTATTGTTTTTACACCCACGGTGCTTTTGTGGGTGTCCTGTGGCCGCTGAGCGCTGATCAGTGATGTACATCACTGATGAGCATTTTTGGCACAGGGTTGAACTAATTTTTTTTTTTTTGATCAAATTTCTGTTGCCTTTGACTCAGCAGTTATTTTTAATTTTTTTTTTTTGGAGAGTGCTGTGGGTTTTTTTTTTTAAATTGTTTTTACACCCACGGTGCTTTTGTGGGTGTCCTGTGCCCGCTGAGCGCTGATCAGTGATGGACATTACTGACCGACATCTGTGCTCAATTTTTGGCGCAGGAGCTTTTTTTTTTTTCTTACACGTGTTAAAGCACTACATACACACTACATACCCCCCGTGTTGAAATAAAGTTTGTACCCCCCCTACACTATACACGTGTTGAAACACTACACTTAAAAATAATAAAAATGTCCCAATCATCGCAAAGACTGTTTTCAGCGGAGGAGGCATATGCCCTTCTTGCCTCTGACACTGACACAGCCAGTGAAGTAAGAGATGAATTGGCATTTGTCTTAAGCTCCTCTTCCTCCTCTAGTGATGAGGGACCCCCTCAAAGACGCCCCCGTAGAGCAGCTGAGACCCCCCCCCCAATGATTGATCTCGTATGGACCCCACCACCAGACAATTTTGAGCCCCAGGTTCCTGAGTTTTTGGCCAACCCAGGAATCCAATTTGATAGTACAGGCCTCAAAGAAATTGACTTTTTCAAAGTCTTTTTCTCTGATGATTTTATAAATTTAATGGTGGACCAAAGTAATTTATATGCCCAGCAGTTTATTGCCCCAAACCCCACGTCATCATTTGCTAGGTGGACCCCTGTAGATGCAGTAGAGATGATGACGTTTTGGGGTCTGGTGTTACATATGGGCATAGTTAAAAAGCCAGAAATTAGGCAATATTGGAGTACAGATGTTCTGTACAGCACCCCACTTCATCGTATGGCCATGACCCGGACTCGTTTTGAGACGATCCTTACATTTTTGCATTACAACGATAATGCACAGTGCCCACCCAGAGATGATCCCACCTTTGACCGGCTATTCAAAGTCAGGCCGGTCACTGATCATTTCAGCGCCAAATTTGCTGAGATGTACATCCCCCAAAAATTCATTTGTGTAGACGAGTCACTTATACATTTTAAAGGAAGGGTTAAATTCCGCCAGTACCTTCCCAATAAGAGGGCAAGGTATGGCATAAAAATGTATAAGCTGTGCGAAAGTACCTCAGGGTACACCCACAGGTTTAGGGTATATGAAGGGAAGGACACAAGAATTGAACCGCCAGAATGCCCCCCTCCCTCGTAGGTGTTAGTGGAAAGATTGTCTGGAATTTAGTGCACCCCTTCCTGGATAAGGGTTATCACCTCTATGTGGATAACTTTTACACCAGCATCCCCCTGTTTAAGGCCCTTGGTTCAAGAGGTACAGCAGCTTGCGGTACTGTGCGCAAGAACCAAAGAGGCCTCCCAAAAACGCACGTTGCCCAATTACTGAGAAAGGGTGAAAGCAGGGGAATATGCACCGAAAATATGTTGTTGGTCAAATATAAGGACAAGAGGGATGTCCTTATACTGACAACAATTCACGGAGACAGTACCACCTCCGTCCCTGTACGAGGTACCAGTACCCACACCTCAAAACCTATTTGTATCCTAGATTACAATAAGTACATGGGCGGAGTGGATCTTTCAGATCAGGTACTGAAGCCGTACAGTGCCCTGCGGAAAACAAAAATATGGTATAAGAAGCTGGCCGTGTATATCATCCAGATGGCACTGTATAACGCTTACGTACTATTCCGTTCTACCAGCCAGACGGGGACATTTATGCACTTTCAAGAGGAAGTCATAAAGGGCCTAATATTTGGGAACCAGCAGGCAGAGGGCCCCAGTACTTCTAGTACTGGACCCAGTACTTCTAGTACTGGCCCCCGTATTGTATCAGGGCAGCATTTTCCTAACGAAATCCCCTCCACTGGAAAAAAGGGCAGGACACAAAAAAGGTGCAAAGTTTGCTATAAAAAGGGAATACGAAAGCAAACTATTTTCCACTGTGAAACTTGCCCCGACAAACCCGGCCTATGTATGAAGAAGTGCTTTAAAATATACCACACATCTATGGATTATTAGGTTCATCATTTCACCGTGCTTCGGGGGTCTTGCTAATGCGACATAGCACCCACCATTCATTCCACCAGAATGTGTGCTGCAAAATCCAAATATCACTCCTTCCCTTCTGAGTCCTGCCATGCACCCAAATGGTATTTTTTGGTCACATATGAGGCATTGCCGTACTCGTGAGAAATTGGGGCACAGATTTTGGGGTGCTTTGTCTGCTTCATTCCTTGTGAAAATGAAAAATTTTGAGCCAGAACTGCATTTTTGTGTAAAAAAAATGTCATTTTTCATTTTCACAGCCCAGTTGTACCAAAATTGGTGAAACCCCTGGGGGTTTGAAATGTACACTATACCCCTAGATGAATTCCCTGAGGGGTGTAGTTTGCAAAATGGGGTCACTTGTGGGGGGGTTCCACTGTATTGGTGCTTCGGGGGTCTTGCTAATGCGACATAGCACCCACCATTCATTCCACCAGAATCTGTGCTGCAAAATCCAAATATCACTCCTTCCCTTCTGAGTCCTGCCATTTTTTGGTCACATATGAGGCATTGCCGTACTCGGGAGAAATTGGGGCACAGATTTTGGGGTGCGTTGTCTCCTTCATTCCTTGTGAAAATGAAAATTTTGAGCCAGAACTGCATTTTTGTGCAAAAAAATGTAATTTTTCATTTTCACAGCCCAGTTGTACCAAAATTGGTGAAACCCCTGGGGGTTTGAAATGTACACTATACCCCTAGATGAATTCCCTGAGGGGTGTAGTTTGCAAAATGGGGTCACTTGTGGGGGGGTTCCACTGTATTGGTGCTTCGGGGGTCTTGCTAATGCGACATAGCACCCACCATTCATTCCACCAGAATCTGTGCTGCAAAATCCAAATATCACTCCTTCCCTTCTGAGTCCTGCCATGCACCCAAATGGTATTTTTTGGTCACATATGAGGCATTGCCGTACTCTGGAGAAATTGGGGCACAGATTTTGGGGTGCGTTGTCTCCTTCATTCCTTGTGAAAATAAAAAATTTTGAACCAGAACTGCATTTTTGTGTAAAAAAATGTAATTTTTCATTTTCACAGCCCAGTTGTACCACAATTGGTGAAACCCCTGGGGGTTTGAAATGTACACTATACCCCTAGATGAATTCCCTGAGGGGTGTAGTTTGCAAAATGGGGTCACTTGTGGGGGGGTTCCACTGTATTGGTGCTTCGGGGGTCTTGCTAATGCGACATAGCACCCACCATTCATTCCACAAGAATCTGTGCTGCAAAATCCAAATATCACTCCTTCCCTTCTGAGTCCTGCCATGCACCCAAATGGTATTTTTTGGTCACATATGAGGCATTGCCGTACTCGGGAGAAATGGGGGCACAGATTTTGGGGTGCTTTGTCTCCTTCATTCCTTGTGAAAATGAAAAATTTTGAGCCAGAACTGCATTTTTGTGTAAAAAAATGTAATTTTTCATTTTCACAGCCCAGTTGTACCAAAATTGGTGAATCCCCTGGGGGTTTGAAATGTACACTATACCCCTAGATGAATTCCCTGAGGGGTGTAGTTTGCAAAATGGGGTCACTTGTGGGGGGGTTCTACTGTATTGGTGCTTCGGGGGTCTTGCTAATGCGACATAGCACCCACCATTCATTCCACCAGAATGTGTGCTGCAAAATACAAATATCACTCCTTCCTTCTGAGTCCTGCCATGCACCCAAATGGTATTTTTTGGTCACATATGAGGCATTGCCGTACTCTGGAGAAATTGGGGCACAGATTTTGGGGTGCTTTGTCTCCTTCATTCCTTGTGAAAATGAAAAATTTTGAGCCAGAACTGCATTTTTGTGTAAAAAATGTAATTTTTAATTTTCACAGCCCAGTTGTACCAAAATTAGTGAAACCCCTGGGGGTTTGAAATGTACACTATACCCCTAGATGAATTCCCTGAGGGGTGTAGTTTGCAAAATGGGGTCACTTGTGGGGGGGTTCCTAACTTTTAGCATCTTATGGTGCCTAGAAACCTACATGGTGCCTAAAAAATAATCTCATAAAAAGGAGGCTCCAAAATCAAGTAGGTGCTCCTTCTATTATGAAGCCTGTGGTTTGGTCAACGTGCACACTAGGGATATATCCACATATAGGATATTTATGAAAACAAAGGAATTGGGGGAATCAATTTTTAGTCACATTTCTCTAGTAAAATCTACTGTGTTCCTTAGAAAAATGTATTAAAATTGAAAATCTGCAAAAAAAATGAAATTTTCAATTTCACCTACACTTGGTTTTAATTCCTGTGAAACACCTAAAGGGTTAACAAACTTCCAAAATGCTCTTTTGAATACTGTGAGGGGTGCAGTTTTTGAAATGGCATCATTTATGGGGGTGTCTCACATACAAGTCCCTCAAAGTCACATCAGAACTGAACTGGTCCCTAAAAAAATCAGTGTTTGAAATTTTCTTGAAAATTTGAGAATTTGCTATTCATATTTTAAGCCTCCTAGTGTCCAAAAAAATTAAAAGGAGGTTGAAATAATGATGGAAACATAAAGTATACATATGGTCTATGTTAGTTATTAACTATTTTGAGTGGTATGATTATTTGTCTCACAAGCAGAAAATTTAACATTTTGAAAATTGCAAAATTTTCCATTTTTTTACGACATTTTGGTATTTTTCACAAAAAAACACAGACTGTATCGACCAAAATTTACCACTAACTTGAAGTACAATGTGTCACGAGAAAACAATCTCAAAATCACTGGGATAAGTAAAAGCAAAAAAAAGTTATCCCCACTTAAGTGATACATGTCAGATTTGAAAAAAAGGGCTCTGTCAGGAAGGCAAAAACAGGCTGTGTCGGTAAGGGGTTAATTACCATTTAAGTTTTGCTCCTATCTACTACTTGGTTTCTATTCCATCCAACCAACTAGTTGGATGGCTGGAGGAAGTTGGTCTGATGTGTGACCAGCAATAGGCATAACCTATCTTTAAACATCATATGATGCATACCTCCCAACATGATCCTCTCCAGGTGGGACAGAATGCTCTATTATTGGACTTCCCTCTTAATGCATGATTACCGTCACCTGTGGTGAAACACCTTCCTTATCAAATAACCTGTTTAAAACAGGTGACAGCAATCACACAGAGCATTGCGTCCCTCCTGGAATGGGTCATGTTGGGAGGTATGCATAGGCAAACGCAGGGGGGTTACTGGTTGCCCGAAAACCACCCCTCCTCTTGGCAAGTGACTTAAATGATGACAACAATAGCACTGGTATATAATATGAATAATAGACATGCCGCCACATCATGCAGTGTAAGGGACAGAGCAGAGCTATTGCACATGACCAGTGTGCCAGCTTCTTCTACCACATTTAGTGTATGTGTATATCTGGGCCCTCAAATATTGCACTGGACAAGAGAGCAGTTACCAGGAGGAAGAGACTGGAGCCTTACCATGAATTGGGAGATTGTGACCTTAGAATGGGAAGTACTGCTTCTATTACATTTGTGTATTTATTTATTATGATTAACCTTTTCCTGACCACTTATTTAAATGTTTGAAACAGCCTGAACTATAGACCAGCTGTACTGTTAAATATCAATAATGCATTCCATACAGTATCCAGCAGGGATGTGCAGTCAGGGGAGACAGTGCCTCCCCTGTCATTAATGAGAAACATAATAAAATAAAATACTTATGACACATTGTGTGTCATAAGTATATGCTTTATATTATTCTATTCATTTTTACACCACAATTATTTTTTTTTATTGGTTTCAGAGGCACTGGGAGCAGTGCCTCCGGCTGATAATGTTCAGGTTCCAGAAACAGGGGCGGGCAGGGGGCAGGGCCAAGCAGCAGGCTGCAAAATCACATTAAAAACCCTATATAGGCGGCACCTATAGCGGTATCTCAGTGACAGGGGGGTGCTTTCTGACTTTGTTATAGCACGCCCCTGTCACTGAGACAGCTATGATTGGTTTCACTCTCTGCTGCTTATACCGGTCAGTGCAGCAGCAGCAGCTCCCTCTGCAGCACCACCCCCCTCCCCACACGGCAGGTTCATGGACCCGCATACCTTCTCCCTCTCCTGGTGTGTGCATTACGGAACCTTGCAAACCCTCCTTCCCAATCCGGAAGTGGCAGCACGGACCCCCACACCTTCTCTTTCCCCTGGCGGGTGCATGATGGGACTTGGCAAGGCCTTCTTCCCCACCCTGTCGGACTGAGTGCATGGATCTCTGCACCTCAGCCCCCCTCCCCACATGTTCGGCATAGGCGGTTCCCAACACTTTGGGCGCCTCTGCTATGTGTTCAGCACAGGCCACTGTCAGCTACGTGCCAAGGGGACACCCAGGAGCCATGCCTGGAGCCTGAGGGTAAGTAGTAGCCCCAGGGCAGGGACTGGACAGACGGGAGAAAGCCAGAGGTAGGAGGGGCGGGGGGAATGCAGGTGCCGCGTGCCACCTGTCTGGAAGTTGGATCCCAGCTGCTGCTGAGTAAGAGCCGGGGAGCAGACAGTGGGGATGTGTACGGTGCATCATATGCATAAGGGCAGTTAATAATGTGGGGCAAAAGTAAGAGATTATGTGGGGCATTATGTGTAAAGGGGCATTAAATAATGTGGGGCATATGTAAAGGACATTATGTGTACATATGAATTTAATAATGTGGGGCATATGTGTATGGGGCATTATGTGTCATTATATGTATAAGGACATTAAAAATGGGGGGCATACAGTATGTGTAAGGTGCATTATGTGTATAAGGGCATAAATAATGTCTAGCACACAGTTTGTTTATAGGTAAATTATTTGTATCAGGGCATTAATAAGGTGTGGCATATGTGTAAGGTGCTTTACTGTGGCAATATGTGTATAAGGACATTACTAGTGTGTGGCATTGTGTGTATACGGTGTATTAATGTTGCGGACTGCGTATAAGGGTACGACTGTGGAGGTTGCGCGCAGTGGTATAACTATCAAAGGTGCAGGATATGCAGCTGCTATGGCACCCTTAATGTTTGTAGGACCCGCCGCTCCCCTGCACCAGTGCCTCACCAACCACTGACCTCACCGAATGTCACCGGTATCCAGTGTATAAAAACACCAATATTCGGGGCTGTTACCGCTCCCCCAGACTCCCGTACTTACTCCAGTGAGCTGCAGAGGGATTTTGGATTACATTTAGAAACCCCCCTCTAAAAATCCTGCGTTTGCCACTGGTATGTGATGTATGAAAAATGTGTGTTCTGTGCTGGTTTAGGGCACATTATATATGGAGATACTTAATTTCTACAGACTTGTTTCCTCCATTCAGTGCCAAATATTTACAGATATAATTGCAGTTGTATTTTAGCTACATTGCACTTCATATACTTTTACTCTGCTGAGATCTCATAGTAGGCATGTCAGTGCTTACTGCTTGTTCACATCATTAAGGAGTTAAGTGGAGCCCATTAGCAAAGTCCAGTAACATCTAGTTATAACACTTTGTTGTCATTTACAATAAAGAATAGGTACACAGCGCAGAAAAGATCTGATCGTCATCAAATTTGCAAGAATGAATAATCACGTTCTGCTTAAAGTAATATCACACAAATCACTTTTGTTGTCCATACTGAATGCATCTTTTTAACTTTCAAAATACAGGCTGCAAAAAGTATATAAAAAAACTAATACCGTGTTTCTCAAACCCAGTCCTCATGGAACCCATCACCTCATCTCCTTCTCCCTCACTGCTTCCCCCTCTCCCCCCCCCCCTCCCAAGGGCATTGTCTCACAGCATAACGTCAACACACTTGATCTTGCTGCCTTCTCAAACACGCTGTGTCCTCTTCTCGCCCCAATCGCCCTCATGTCCTGCCCGAACCTCGCCGCCTCCCTCTATAATGACACCCTATCTTCGGCATTGGACTCTGCCTGCCCTTCTCCTCTATCCCCCTTCGATGCTCCAACCCCCAACCGTGGCACTCGCCTATCACCCGATTCCTTAAAAAGTGCTCTCGCACTGCTGAGCGCTTCTGGAAGAAATCACGCTCCCTTGCGGATTATCTCCATTTCAAATTCATTCTTTCCTCCTTCAGCTCTGCCCTTGCTCTGGCCAAGGAATCCTACTTTAAGTCCCTCATCCTTTCCCAATCATCCAATCCCCGCAGGCTCTTCGCCACCTTCAACTCCTTGCTCTCCCCCCCTCCTCCAGCTCTTCCGTCCTCCATCGTAGCCGCTGATTTTGCTCCTCTCTCAGGACTGCCATCACTGCTGCGATGACCTCACCCTCTCCCTCCTCCCCTCCTACATCTCCACTCCCCTCCTTCCAACCCATGTCCTCATTTTACCCCACCACTGCTGCTGAAGTCCACTCTATCCTTCAATCCGCTTCTCCCTCTACCTGCCCGCTCAATCCTATCCCCTCCAATATTATCCGTCGTCTCAGTCCGTCAGTCTGCTCTCACCTGGCTCACCTCTTTAATCTTTCCCTATCCTCTGGGATCTTCCCTTCCTCCTTCAAACACGCTCTTGTCTCTCCAATTCTCAAAAAAACAAATCTGGACCCCAACTCTCCATCCAACTACAGGCCCATCTCCCTCCTCCCTTTTACCTCCAAGCTCCTAGAACGTCTGACCTATAATCGTCTCCTAAGCCACCTTACTGCTAACTCCATTCTAGACCCCCTCCAATCCGGGTTCCGCCCTTTACATTCCACTGAAACTGCCCTGACCAAAGTCACTAACGATCTACTATCGGCTAAATCCAACGGCCTCTTCTCTATCCTCATCCAGCTTGATCTGTCGGCTGCCTTTGACACTGTTGACCACCCTCTCCTTCTCAACACCCTCCACTCCTTTGGCATCACTGGCACGGCCTTCTCCTGGTTCACCTCATACCTCTCCGATCGCTCCTTCTCCGTCTCCACTCCGAGCTCCTCCTCTCCTACTACCCAGCAGCCAGTCGGTGTTCCCCAAGGGTCAGTCCTTGGCCCTCTCCTCTTCTCCCTCTACACCACCTCTCTGGGCACCCTCATCAGCTCCTATGGTTTTCATTACCACCTTTATGCTGATGATACCCTAATCTATCTCTCCTCTTCCGAACTATCCCCATTACTCCTGTCCAAGGTCTCCAAATGCCTCACAGCCATCTCAGCCTGGATGACCCAACGTTTCCACCACCTACAAGGCTCTCTCCTCCTCCACCGCTCCTTACCTCTCTTCACTGATCTCTATCCACACTCCCTCCCGTCCTCTTCGCTCCATCGCTGACCACCGACTGACCACTCACCTAATCACCTCCTCCCACTCCCGTGTCCAAGACTTCTCTCGCGCTGCCCCCCTGCACTGGAACAACCTCCCGCCACCCATGAGGCTTTCTGATTCCCTTACCTACTTCAAGCGCTCCCTCAAAACCCACTTTTTCGACTAGCCTATCCCTCCTCCTAACCTCTTTTGATCCTCCTATCCTGCCTCCATTTCTACTTATCCTATTGTTTTTCGTTCGTCCACCCACCTATTTTTAGTATGTTAACTCTTATGAGTAGGGTCCTCCTTCCTCACGTACTCACCCTACCTCTTTACCTCACCTGTGCTCCTGTCCTGTTCTTCCCTTCCTCTACTTCATCTTCAGTCTCCTCGACAATTTTGACACCTACTTCTGAACTGATACTGATTTTAGTTCTACCAGCTATACCCCTATTTATACTGTATTTTTCAACACACCCTGTACGTTACCTTGTAATTTGTTTTTTTTGTTTGCTATGTACGGCGCTGCGGACACTTTGTGGCGCCTTATAAATAAACGTACTACTACTACTACCCTAACAGTGCATGATTTCTAGATCATCTAGAGGTAAAGCCCATACACACTAGAAGATATTGGCACCAATATCATTTAGAAAAAGACTTCTGGATGATATTGATGAGAATATCTTCCAGTGTGTATGCCTAATATCGTTAACAATGCATGCCCCCGAGCACAGTTAATGATATTGAGGATGGCTGAACATGCAGCTCACTTCCCCAATATTGTTCATGCTGTTTCTGCACATCGGTCAGTGTGGATGTGTTAGAAACTCACCCGCCGCTCACCTCCGGAGACTCCCTGCTCACCTCCGGAGACTCCCTGACGCTCACCTCCGGAGACTCCACCGCCTGGCCGCCAAAACTGAAAGTGAAACCACCTGGAGCTGGCACCGCAGGAGGAGCAGCTGCAGTCTTCAGGTAAGTATATGCAGAATGCTAGCCACTGACCACCAATTCTTGCATTGTATTTATGCCACTGCACACTAATGATTATTTAAAGTTTAAAATAAGGGCACTGGCCACCAATGTTTTTGTAAAAGGCACTGGCCAATGTTTTTTTTATAAAAGGAACTGGCCACCATAGGGCACTGGCCACCAATATTTAGTTTATAAAGAGCACGGCCCACCAATGTTGGCCATAAATGTTTAATTATACCTTACTGGCCATCAATATTATAGCACTGGCCTCCAATGAAGTGACCGAGATGTGTCTCAGAAGATTGGTGCCAATATCTTTTGTCTTTCATGTCTTTTGTAAAATCTCAGTGTGTATGCACAGTATCTTTCATGCTCAGCTCAAGGAAAATTGTACACCAATATATTTTGTCTTTCATATCTTCCACACCGTAATGCCCATCACACATTATGCCACACACCGTAATGCTCATTACATATTATGCCACATAAGTGCCGCTTACCTACATGCTCATTGCTAGGATTTTCTTGCTCGATGCCAGGGGTTTCATTCTCCGTGTCAGGGGTTACATGCATAGTGCTCAAGCTCAGGCTCGAGCCCGCTGCCTACACTAGTGACACAGTGGTCATTGCTGTGCTAATGCCTGGGGTGGCAGGGGTTAACCGCCCTGCACACTCTGAAGGTGCTTTCTGACAGTGGTTGACTGGCTGCTTACTTCTGTGCCCGGCTGCATGGTGGAGGGACGCTCTGCCATCGTGTGCTGATGCCCATCCAGGAGAGAGATCTGGCGGGTAGACACACAGGGACCCGGCAGGGGGACCACAATCGCGCAGATGTGGAAGCCATATACGGCATCACCCTCCATCTGGACAGCCGCTGGGGGGGGGGGGGGTGTGTAAAGTAAATACAATTCAGCCATGAAGCTCTGTCTCCTTTAGTGATGCCCTGCAGGTGGTACCGTTCCACCTCCAAAATGGAACTGGACTATAGCCTACATTTATTGCAAGTGGTAACATACAGTGTACACACATTTTACACGCTGCAATGCATGTAGGCTGTCAGGAGGGTGCATTACACAAACATTGGTGGCCAGTGGGCTATAAAGTATGCATGCATGCTTCAAACATCTGAAATATTGGTGGGCAGTAAGGAGAGCAAACTATTTAAAAACATTGGTGGGCAGGAGGAATGAGAATTTATTTATTCAATAGTAGCCAGTAGCTGCAATTGTATTGAGCTCCGGCGTCAGTGTGTGGCTGTGCTGCTGCTACCGTCTCTCCCCTGTAGGCGGGGAGAAGAGGCAGAGGCGGGTGGCGTGGGAGCAGCTACAGCACAATATCATTACGCTTGTTAGGCACCGCATACACACACAATGCGCCTAAAGATATTAACGATATTGGCCAGATTAAGCTGCAGGTTCGGCCGACATCAATATCGTTAACAGTGCATGGGGGCGCACATCATCAACGAGATACACACTAGAAGATATTGTCATCAATATCGTTCAGGAGCCCCTTTCTGATTGATATTGGTGCCAATATCTTCTCGTGTGTATGGGCCTTAAGTTGCACCAAGAAAGCAGCTGATTAGGCATGCATACACACTTACTAATTGGACAGACTTCATAACTGGGCAGGCATATAAATTAGCCTGCGCAGCTGTGATGTCAATGCCTGTAACCTGTATACATGTAGGTGGGGTGCACGTACACACAGCCAGACATGCCGACATACATGCAAGTTATTATGGCATTGGCTTACTATTTTGAACCCCCTATACCACGGGTGTCAAACACAAGGCCCGCGGGCCAAATCCGGCCCGCCAGACCTCGTCATGTGGCCCGCGCGAGGAGATAGCATGCAGGGCAGTGTGTCCCAGCTCCTGCCTAGGCCACCTCCTTTCACCCTCTCACTGCGGCCGCCTTACCTGTTCCTCCACTGTCGGCGGCCATGTTCCTGTAGGCACATATGTATGCGGCTACAGAAACATGGCCGCCGGCCTCCACGGCTACGTGGAGGAGGGCCCGGCCGCCTGTTCCCTCTGATGCCCGGCAGTGACAGACACTGGGTGGGGACGTCATGACGATGACGCCGCCCGCCCATGCATCTGTAGAGAAGTAGGAGCAGGCAGGGAAGCTGGACCGGGAGACCGGGAGTCGGGGACAGTGTGGCCGCAGCAAGCAGTGAAGAAAAGCTGGAAGCTGCAGCAGCTGCAGGACAGACTGAGAAACAGTAAGTGAGGATGAGGATCACACTCACAATAAAAAAAATATATATATCTGCTGTTTCCTGAGGTGTCCCCGTGTATAATAATAATAATGCCATGACACCACAGGCTGCTCCTCCTGTATAATCATTTATGTGTCATGGCATTACTTTTATTATATTATATAGGGGGAGCAGTCTGTGGTGTCATGGCATTATTATTATACAGGGGGAGCAGCCTGTGGTGTCATGGCATTCATTTTATATTATACAGGGGGAGCAGCCTGTGGTGTCATGGCATTATAATTATACAGGGGGACCTACAGATACAACCGGCCCTTTGAGGGTGACCAAACTGCTGATGCGGCCCCCGATGAATTTGAGTTTGACACCCCTGCGGCCTATACCATAACCGTGCAGTCAATAAAGTATTCAAAATGTATCACTATTGATTATTAGTTTAAGCAGACTCTGGGGGAAATTTACTAAGATGTGTATTCTACTTCACATGTGATGTTGCTATATGCAACCAATCAGAATCTTCTTTAGAACACCATCTAGAACAGTGATTTTCAACCTTTTTACCTTGCAGCACACAAAATAAGATTTTAAAATTGCCAAGGCACACCATGGGATTTCCACAGGGCAAAACACATTGCCCCCCCCCCCCCCCCCTGAGATAAAAACAAATCTATTGGCCCAAATATAAAAAAACATCACACTGGTCCCCACAGGTAACAGAAATAAAATACATTGGCCCTTTACATGAAAAGAAGAGACCAGTAAATAACAGTTGAACTGGTGGTGGCTGTAATCTGGTTTGGGCATCTGTAGATCTGGGGGCACATTGGAGAACAGCTCAAGGCCCACTAGTGTGCCACAGCACAGTAGTTAAAAAACACTGCTCTAGAAGATAGTAAATAGGATCTGATTGGTTGCCCATAGCAACATCACATGTGAAGAAGAATACACATCTTAGTAAATTTCCCTCTGTCTGTTCCTGTGTCTTAAACTAGGAACAAAATATAGAACACTGACCAATTCCAACCGACCACCTCAGTCCTTCAAATGGTCATGAAAAGCATACAGACTACCCAATAGTCAGTTAGTTCTAAATCATCCTTTCTGTTCTACACACTGATATCATTGATCAGTGCCTCCATACTAATTGGCTAAGTAAAATAGAGAAAAATTAAGCGCTGCCTCACAGAATCCACCAATGATCAGCTACTACTAGGGCAGGGCTGGGCAACACCGGCCCTCCAGATGTTAATGAACTACACATCCCAGGATGCTTTGCATTAGTTTTGCTATGTGGCCATGCTGAAACTGATGCAAGGCATGCTGGGATGTGTAATTCATTAACATCTGGAGGGCCAGTGTTGCCCAGCCCTGTACTAGGGGATACTCAGCCCAGCAATTTGTACAAATGATACAGTATAGAATCAAGCAGAGCTAAATGGAGGGTGTGTTTGATTATTACATTTATTACACATAATAAAACATTTTTAGGATACACCTGCCAGTGAATTATAATAATACCTAAAAACCTTAATAAATAGAAATTAATACGTTTAAAAACATGTATCTGTCTGGGTAGTTTGAATAGTACTGTGTACCGGTTACCATGCTGGGTTATTTAACTTATGTCACAGTTTTTCTCATAATCAATTTAACGAGTCAGTGACATTGCGCCAGTTGTTGTTAGTATTGCAGTATGGGTTAACATGTTGCAGTTTAAGTCAATAGTTTGAGCATAATATTATTCAATGGGAGAATGATACAATGTTGATACATAAGTGTCGAGTCTCATCGCCCCCTCTCTCTTACCTTGTTCGGCTGCTCCTGGTCGCTTGCGGATGTGATCCTGCAATCCTTATCTGGTGCTTATCCATAGGGTTATGCCAGGGTTCTTCGTGTGTGTACTTTAGTTACCAGCAAGTGTATGTCCGTTGTTTGGCTTAATGTGCTTCTGTGCCTCCTATCAGGTCTCAGTGGCTTCCTCAGAAGATAATCAATAATCAATCAGTTCTAAATCATTCTATTAGTTCTAGACGCTCATCATTTCATCAGTGCCTCCATACTAATTGGCTAAGTTCAGAGCTGGCTCTACCATTTAACACCATTAAGCAACTGCCTAGGGCGCCGTGATCTTGGGGATGGGGGCGCCTACCCGAAAATTAGAAGGTCCATGACGAAGACATCCTTGTTGAACTTTTAAGATGCCACCTCCACACTGTCACTTGAGTGGCTGGAAAGTGGGTATTGGTGGCAGTGTGGGGTTGTGTGTGAGTGTGTGTGTGGGGGGGGGGGGTCAGGGACGTGCAGTCAGGGGAGGCAGGGGAGGCTGTGCCTGCCCTGTCATTAATGATTAATATAATAATACAATTAAAAGAAAATACTTATGACACATATTATGTGTCATAAGTATATGCTTTGTATTATTATAATCATTTTTACCATTTTTTTTTATTCGTTTATGTGGCATCAAGAGCGGTGCCTCTCACTGTCTGTTTTACAGCAACAGACACAGGGGCGGGCAGTGGGCAGGGCTGAGCTCCGGGGCTGTAAAAGCTGATTTAGAAAGCACATATAGGCGGCACCTATAGCAGTGCCTCGGTGACAGGGACGTGCTTTCTGCCTATATGAAAGCACGCCCCTGTCACTGAGACAGATGTGATTGGGCACAGTGGTGCTGTCTCCGTGACAGGGGCGTGCTTTCATACAGGCAGAAATTGCGGGGGGGGGACTTCTATTGCGGGGGGGGGGGGGGAGTGGGACTTCTATTGCCGGGGGGAGCTCAGCGGGACTTCTATTGCGGGGGGGGGGAGCGGGACTTCTATTGTCAAGGGGGAGCGGGACTTTATTGCCGGGGGGGCGCTGACCTGTATTGCCGGGGGGAGCGGGTGGAGCTGGGCTGAGCTCCCAGCTCCTGCTGTTATCTGGACACCGGGCACCTGCGCACGCTGCGCTCCCCTTTCCTGTCCGGTGTCACTCTTCTGCCTCCCGCCGGCGCTCTTGTTTTGTGTCCTGGAGCCTGTCAGAGGACGCTCTGGATCTCTGCTGGAGGTCTGTCTGGGCGACTTGCAAGCAGTGCCTCGACCAGCGGTAATGTGTGTCTGGGGGCTGGTTTTTTTTTATGGCACAGGTGTTTGTGTTAAGGGACAGACTTGTTTGTGTGTATCTGTGTATTTGTATTGTATCAGAGGTGTGTGTCTGTGTATTTGTGTAAAGTGACAGAGGTGTGTGTTTGTGTAAAATGGCAGAGGTGAAGGTGTGTACTGTTTCTGTGTGTTTTTAAATGAAGTATATTTGCCTAATGTACGAGCCTCAGAGGTTATTTTAAAGAGTATTGAGCCAATATACTTCATTTAAAATCACACTTATTTTACACAATCACACAGAAACAGTACACACCTCCACCTCTGTCACTTTACACAAACACACACCTCTGTCACTTTACACAAATACACAGATACACAACACTGTCACAACACATACACAAACAAGTCTGCACCTTAAAAGGCTATTACATTTGGCAGCATTTTTTTTTTTTATTGAAAAATGTATGTAGGCAGATGCCATAGCGGCTTGGTGGAGCCAGCAATGGAGAACGCTGGGTCCAGGTTGCTTTTTTCAGTGCTGACAGGCAGGAGCTGTTCTTTCTGGTCACTGCTGCTTATGAAGGGGGCAGCTACCGCACCTGCCTGTCAGCGCATGAGCAACCTGGTCCCAATGCTCCCCATAGAGCCTGTCGGCGCTGGCTCCACCAAGCCAGTGCCTCACCAACCAAAAACCTCACCGCACGTCCCTGGGGGGGGGGTTAGTTAAGGCAGTAGGTTGAAGTTTTGCCTGGTGTTATTGTGTTACTTCTGAAATGGGAATTTAGGGCCTTATTCTAGTTCACTCTTTCTGACAAAATCCTTCTTAGATGGACAAAACCATGTGCACTGCAGGGGGGCAGATGTAAAATATGCAGAGAGAATTAGATTTGGGTGAGTTATTTTGTTTCTGTGCAGGGTAAATACTGTCTGCTTTATTTTTACACTGCAATATAGATCTCACTTTGAAGTAAAACCCCACCCAAATCTAATTCTCTCTGCACAAGTAACATCTGCCCCCCTGCAGTGCACATGGTTTTGTCCATCTAAGAAGAATTTTTTCAGAAAGAGTGAACTAGAATAAGGCCCTTAGTGCTGACATTTCTTATGTTTGTTTTATATATTACATTGTAAATAATGTGCCTCTACGGCCACATGGGGAGACTTCTGCTTAGCCTACATGCTGAACGATGTAGGCTAGGCGATTCCCCTTGAGCTTCCCGGTGGCTAGATCGCCCATACACACATAGCGATATTTACTCATTGTTCTTTATTCACATGCAGGAGATCTTTCTAGATCTTTCTGCATATGCTAAAGTTCTGAGCAGGCAAGGGTGATGGGTGGGACTGCGCATCACCATCACTATGGGGCATACACATGGGGCATACACATGATGCTATGTGCTGAATTTGTAAGTGATCTAAGGCCAGATGTACTAAGCTGAAAAAGTGAAAAATAGGAGAATGATAAACCACTAGCCAATTGGCTCCTAACTTGTCACAGGCTGTGTTTAAAAAAAATTAAAAGCTTATTGGTTGTTGGCTTATCACTCTCCATTTTATCACTTTTCAAGGCTTAGTACATTTATTTATTATTATTATTTATTTACAGTTTATTTCCGTTGCGCTTTACAATAGTAGACCGTGATAAAACAAACTGGGTAACAACAGACAGACTTGGAGGTAACAGGGCCCTACTGCAAGCTTACAATCTATAGGGATATAGGAGGGAAACACAAGGACAGGCATCAGTAATAGCATAGCAGTCCCACCAAGTTGCAAGTCCAGAAGGGAAGCTATATAATACATAAGTGCCTCAGAGGGTTATGCATGTAGAACTTAAATATGATAGGCTTTCCTAAAGAGGTGAGTTTTCAGGGAATGCTTGAAAGTTTGGAGGCTAGCAGAGAGTCTTATTGTGTGTGGAAGGGCACCTAGACAGATCGTTTAGAAAATAAGGAGAAATTGCACTGTGTGTATGCACCTTAACTCTTTAATACATTTCTAAGAATACATTTTTGCTACATATAACTGTTGTACTGTATTATATAAAGACTGCAAATACACTGTACTCCCTCATACAATACCATTACATCAAAACTTAGGGCCTTATTTTGGTTCACTCTTTCTGACAAAATCCTTCTTAGATGGACAAAACCATGTGCACTGCAGGGGGGCAGATGTAAAATGTGCAGAGAGAATTAGATTTGGGTGAGTTATTTTGTTTCTGTGAAGGGAAAATACTGGCTGCTTTATTTTTACACTGCAATATAGATCTCACTTTGAAGTAAGACCCCCACCCAAATCTAATTATATCTGCACAAGTTACATCTGCCCCACCTGCAGTGCACATGGTTTTGTCCATCTAAGAAGGATTTTGTCAGAAAGAATGAACTAGAATAAACCCCTTAGTTATGATTGACTTATTGGGTTGTTTTGCCACCTAGGGGCCATTTTGTGTATAACATTGAGAAATACTATTTATACAGTATATAAATGGGAAAATATACAGTTGTATATAAATATGCTCCTCTTGTATACATTATTACACTACACATTATTACCACAGCTGGTTTTTCATTTGCACTTACAGTATCTTAAACTGTAGTGTACGATTGAGTATAAATACTTATGTGGGAATAGTGGCTAGTAAGTGATACATACAGTATATGTCTGTCTTCCTGGATACAACAAGTGTATGGATATATGACAGGAAGCAGCGCACTTCCTTACAGGTTCCAGGTGGCTCTCAGACAATGTCTAGGTAGACAGTCAACAGGCCAAAACCAAAAGGTCGACATACACTGGGTCAACTTTGACAAACGTTTGGCACAAGTTAAAGGTCGACATGGCAATGGTAAACACATTAAAAGGTTGACATGAATTTTTCAGAATTTTTTTTTTTTTCATCCAGTTAGGCACGATAAAGTGTGCCAAGACCAGCAGGATGCTGACCGAATGCAGACTTTTCTTTTATAAAGCAGCAATCATTTCCAAGGCATGTTTTGCTTTGTAAATGATTGCCTCTTGAGTTTGTCAGGCATCCTCAGAGGCAAGGTCAAATAGGAAAACAACAGGGGCAGTGTTTGTCTGGGACATTAGGGCCTACTGGAGAAATGCAATAATAGGGGCCTATGGAAAAGTGCATCTGACTGGACATGGGGGGATGGTGATCATACAGCAATGCAGACTTGATCGCAGGGCAAATTGTTCTTAACCCCTTCCCGACATTTGACGTACATTTACGTCATGGCCGGGATGTACTTCCCGACACATGGCGTAAATGTACGTCATGACTTTAAAGTGCCACCGCGTCTAGAGATGCGGTGACAGAGGGACGATGTCTGCTGTCCCTGACAGCAGACATCTTCCCTCACTGCCCAGGGGGGGCAGCGATACCCCCCCCCCCCCGTTCGGCGATCGCTGTGATTGGCTGTTCAATGTGAACAGCCAATTACAGCGTTTTCTGTGTACCGGCGAATAACGTTCGCCGGTGACACAGGGATCGGTGGTGATTGGTGCTGTAAAGTACAGCACCAATCACCACCGGGTGTAAGGGTGACACTGGTGTCACCCCACCTCACCCCACCTGCCCCCAAAAGGCTGTGATTGGTCCGTCGGACCGACGGACCAATCACAGCCATTTCACCTCAGATGAAATAACGGAGACAGCCCTGCAGCCGCCATTCCGGTCAGGAACAGCGTGCAGAGCGGTCTCCGTGCCCATCTGTGCCCTATACTGACCTGCTCGTTGCTGCCAGCTCCTGGTGTGACTTCCTTGTGACTTCCTTGTGTTGCTGCTGCTGCTGCTGCAGCAGCGTCATTGTGGCAGAGATTTAAATTGTGTGCTATTATTTTGTGCTATAATTTTGTATCTGCTCCCCCCTGCTGCCCCTCTTTTGTGCTGATCACTATAAACTAAGTGATCAGCACCTTTTTTTGGGGTGCAGGTTTTTTTTTTTTTTATATATACCCTGTCAGGTTGCACCCACAGTTGTGTGCCTGCTGCCCCTCACTGCTAATCAGTTGCATCACTGATCAGCAGTTTTTTTTTTGGGGGGGGTGTTGTGGGGTTTTTTTTTAATTTTTTTTTACACCCACTGTGATTTTGTGGGTGTCCTGTGGCCGCAGAGCGCTGATCAGTGACGTACATCACTGATCAGCATTTTTGGCACAGGGTTGATCTATTTTTTTTTTTTTGATCAAATGACTGTTGCCTTTGACTCATCAGCATTTTTTTTTTTATTTTTATTTTTTTGGACGGTGCTGTGGAGTCTTTTTTTTAAATTTTTTTTACACCCACGTTGCTTTTGTGGGTGTCCTGTGGCCGCTGAGCGCTGATCAGTGACGTACATCACTGAACAGCATTTTTGGCACAGGGTTGATATAATTTTTTTACAGCAGTTTTTTTTAATTGTTTTTTTTTTTGGAGAGTGCTGTGGTTTTTTTTTTTTAAATTGTTTTTACACCCACGTTGCTTTTGTGGGTGTCCTGTGGCCGCTGAGCGCTGATCAGTGACGTACATCACTGAACAGCATTTTTGGCACAGGGTTGATATAATTTTTTTTCAGCAGTTTTTTTTTATTGTTTTTTTTTTGGAGAGTGCTGTGGTGTTTTTTTTTTAAATTGTTTTTACACCCACGTTGCTTTTGTGGGTGTCCTGTGGCCGCTGAGCGCTGATCAGTGATGTACATCACTGAACAGCATTTTTGGCACAGGGTTGATATAATTTTTTTTCAGCAGTTTTTTTTAATTGTTTTTTTTGGAGAGTGCTGTGTTTTTTTTTTTTAAATTGTTTTTACACCCACGTTGCTTTTGTGGGTGTCCTGTGCCCGCTGAGCACTGATCAGTGACGGACGTTACTGACCAACATCTGTGCTCAATTTTTGGCGCAGGAGCTTTTTTTTTTTTCTTTTAAACTTACACGTGTTAAAGCACTACATACACACTACATACCCCCCGTGTTGAAATAAAGTTTGTACCCCCCCCCCCTACACTATACACGTGTTGAAACACTACACTTAAAAATAATAAAAATGTCCCAATCATCGCAAAGACTGTTTTCAGCGGAGGAGGCATATGCCCTTCTTGCCTCTGACACTGACACAGCCAGTGAAGTAAGCGATGAATTGGCATTTGTCTTAAGCTCCTCTTCCTCCTCTAGTGATGAGGGACCCCCTCAAAGACGCCCCCGTAGAGCAGCTGAGACCCCCCCCCCCCAATGATTGATCTCGTATGGACCCCACCACCAGACAATTTTGAGCCCCAGGTTCCTGAGTTTTTGGCCAACCCAGGAATCCAATTTGATAGTACAGGCCTCAAAGAAATTTACTTTTTCAAAGTCTTTTTCTCTGATGATTTTATAAATTTAATGGTGGACCAAAGTAATTTATATGCCCAGCAGTTTATTGCCCAAAACCCCACGTCATCATTTGCTAGGTGGACCCCTATAGATGCAGTAGAGATGATGAAGTTTTGGGGTCTGGTGTTACATATGGGCATAGTCAAAAAGCCAGAAATTAGGCAATATTGGAGTACAGATGTTCTGTACAGCACCCCACTTCATCGTATGGCCATGACCCGGTCTCGTTTTGAGACAATCCTTAAATTTTTGCATTACAACGATAATGCACAGTGCCCACCCAGAGATGATCCCACCTTTGACCGGCTATTCAAAGTCAGGCCGGTCATTGATCATTTCAGCGCCAATTTTGCTGAGATGTACATCCCCCAAAAATTAATTTGTGTGGACGAGTCACTTATACATTTTAAAGGAAGGGTTAAATTCCGCCAGTACCTTCCCAATAAGAGGGCAAGGTATGGCATAAAAATGTATAAGCTGTGCGAAAGTACCTCAGGGTACACCCACAGGTTTAGGGTATATGAAGGGAAGGACACAAGAATTGAACCGCCAGAATGCCCCCCCTCCCTCGTAGGTGTTAGTGGAAAGATTGTCTGGGATTTAGTGCACCCCTTCCTGGATAAAGGTTATCACCTCTATGTGGATAACTTTTACACCAGCATCCCCCTGTTTAAGGCCCTTGGTTCAAGAGGTACAGCAGCTTGCGGTACTGTGCGCAAGAACCAAAGAGGCCTCCCAAAAACGCACGTTGCCCAATTACTGAGAAAGGGTGAAAGCAGGGGAATATGCACCGAAAATATGTTGTTGGTCAAATATAAGGACAAGAGGGATGTCCTTATACTGACAACAATTCACGGAGACAGTACCACCTCCGTCCCTGTACGAGGTACCAGTACCCACACCTCAAAACCTATTTGTATCCTAGATTACAATAAGTACATGGGCGGAGTGGATCTTTCAGATCAGGTACTGAAGCCATACAGTGCCCTGCGGAAAACAAAAATATGGTACAAGAAGCTGGCCGTGTATATCATCCAGATGGCACTGTATAACGCTTACGTACTATTCCGTTCTACCAGCCAGACGGGGACATTTATGCACTTTCAAGAGGAAGTCATAAAGGGCCTAATATTTGGGAACCAGCAGGCAGAGGGCCCCAGTACTTCTAGTACTGGCCCCAGTACTTCTAGTACTGGCCCCAGTACTTCTAGTACTGGCCCCAGTACTTCTAGTACTGGCCCCCGTATTGTATCAGGGCAGCATTTTCCTAACGAAATCCCCTCCACTGGAAAAAAGGGCAGGACACAAAAAAGGTGCAAAGTTTGCTATAAAAAGGGAATACGAAAGCAAACTATTTTCCACTGTGAAACTTGCCCCGACAAACCCGGCCTATGTATGAAGGAGTGCTTTAAAATATACCACACATCTATGGATTATTAGGTTCATCATTTCACCGTGCTTCGGGGGTCTTGCTAATGCGACATAGCACCCACCATTCATTCCACCAGAATCTATGCTGCAAAATCCAAATATCACTCCTTCCCTTCTGAGTCCTGCCATGCACCCAATTGGTATTTTTTGATCACATATGAGGCATTGCCGTACTCGGGAGAAATTGGGGCACAGATTTTGGGGTGCTTTGTCTCCTTTATTCCTTGTGAAAATGAAAAATTTTGAGCCAGAACTGCATTTTTGTGTAAAAAATGTAATTTTTCATTTTCACAGCCCAGTTGTACCACAATTGGTGAAACCCCTGGGGGTTTGAAATGTACACTATACCCCTAGATGAATTCCCTGAGGGGTGTAGTTTGCAAAATGGGGTCACTTGTGGGGGGGTTCCACTGTATTGGTGCTTCGGGGGTCTTGCTAATGCGACATAGCACCCACCATTCATTCCACCAGAATCTGTGCTGCAAAATCCAAATATCACTCCTTCCCTTATGAGTCCTGCCATTTTTGGTCACATATGAGGCATTGCCGTACTCGGGAGAAATTGGGGCACAGATTTTGGGGTGCTTTGTCTCCTTCATTCCTTGTGAAAATGAAAAATTTTGAGCCAGAACTGCATTTTTGTGTAAAAAATTTAATTTTTCATTTTCACAGCCCAGTTGTACCACAATTGGTGAAACCCCTGGGGGTTAGAAATGTACACTATACCCCTAGATGAATTCCCTGAGGGGTGTAGTTTGCAAAATGGGGTCACTTGTGGGGGGGTTCCACTGTATTGGTGCTTCGGGGGACTTGCTAATGCGACATAGCACCCACCATTCATTCCACCAGAATCTGTGCTGCAAAATCCAAAAATCACTCCTTCCCTTCTGAGTCCTGCCATGCACCCAAATGGTATTTTTTGGTCACATATAAGGCATTGCCGTACTCGGGAGAAATTGGGGCACAGATTATGGGGTGCTTTGTCTCCTTCATTCCTTGTGAAAATGAAAAATTTTGAGCCAGAACTGCATTTTTGTGTAAATAAATGTAATTTTTCATTTTCACAGCCCAGTTGTACCACAATTGGTGAAACCCCTGGGGGTTAGAAATGTACACTATACCCCTAGATGAATTCCCTGAGGGGTGTAGTTTGCAAAATGGGGTCACTTGTGGGGGGGTTCCACTGTATTGGTGCTTCGGGGGTCTTGCTAATGCGACATAGCACCCACCATTCATTCCACCAGAATCTGTGCTGCAAAATCCAAAAATCACTCCTTCCCTTCTGAGTCCTGCCATGCACCCAAATGGTATTTTTTGGTCACATATGAGGCATTGCCGTACTCGGGAGAAATTGGGGCACAGATTTTGGGGTGCTTTGTCTCCTTCATTCCTTGTGAAAATGAAAAATTTTGAGCCAGAACTGCATTTTTGTGTAAAAAAAATGTAATTTTTTAATTTTCACAGCCCAGTTGTACCACAATTGGTGAAACCCCTGGGGGTTAGAAATGTACACTATACCCCTAGATGAATTCCCTGAGGGGTATAGTTTGCAAAATGGGGTCACTTGTGGGGGGGTTCCACTGTATTGGTGCTTCGGGGGTCTTGCTAATGCGACATAGCACCCACCATTCATTCCACCAGAATCTGTGCTGCAAAATCCAAAAATCACTCCTTCCCTTCTGAGTCCTGCCATGCACCCAAATGGCATTTTTTGGTCACATATGAGGCATTGCCGTACTCGGGAGAAATTGGGGCACAGATTTTGGGGTGCTTTGTCTCCTTCATTCCTTGTGAAAATGAAAAATTTTGAGCCAGAACTGCATTTTTGTGTAAATAAATGTAATTTTTCATTTTCACAGCCCAGTTGTACCACAATTGGTGAAACCCCTGGGGGTTAGAAATGTACACTATACCCCTAGATGAATTCCCTGAGGGGTGTAGTTTGCAAAATGGGGTCACTTGTGGGGGGGTTCCACTGTATTGGTGCTTCGGGGGTCTTGCTAATGCGACATAGCACCCACCATTCATTCCACCAGAATCTGTGCTGCAAAATCCAAAAATCACTCCTTACCTTCTGAGTCCTGCCATGCACCCAAATGGTATTTTTTGGTCACATATGAGGCATTGCCGTACTCGGGAGAAATTGGGGCACAGATTTTGGGGTGCTTTGTCTCCTTCATTCCTTGTGAAAATGAAACATTTTGAGCTAGAACTGCATTTTTGTGTAAAAAAATGTAATTTTTCATTTTCACAGCCCAGTTGTACCACAATTGGTGAAACCCCTGGGGGTTTGAAATGTACACTATACCCCTAGATGAATTCCCTGAGGGGTGTAGTTTGCAAAATGGGGTCACTTGTGGGGGGGTTCCTAACTTTTAGCATCTTATGGTGCCTAGAAACCTACATGGTGCCTAAAAAATAATCTCATAAAAAGGAGGCTCCAAAATCAAGTAGGTGCTCCTTCTATTATGAAGCCTGTGGTTTGGTCAACGTGCACACTAGGGCCACATATAGGATATTTATGAAAACAAAAGAATTGGGGGAATCAATTTTTAGTCACATTTTTCTAGTAAAATCTACTGTGTTCCTTAGAAAAATGTATTAAAATTGAAAATCTGCAAAAAAAAAATGAAATTTTGAAATTTCACCTACACTTTGTTTTAATTCCTGTGAAACACCTAAAGGGTTAACAAACTTCCAAAATGCTGTTTTGAATACTGTGAGGGGTGCAGTTTTTGAAATGGCATCATTTATGGGGGTGTCTCACATACAAGTCCCTCAAAGTCACATCAGAACTGAACTGGTCCCTAAAAAAATCAGTGTTTGAAATTTTCTTGAAAATTTGAGAATTTGCTATTCATATTTTAAGCCTCCTAGTGTCCAAAAAAATTAAAAGGAGGTTGAAATAATGATGGAAACATAAAGTAGACATATGGTCTATGTTAGTTATTAACTATTTTGAGTGGTATGATTATTTGTCTCACAAGCAGAAAATTTAACATTTTGCAAATTGCAAAATTTTCAATTTTTTTACGACATTTTGGTATTTTTCACAAAAAAACACAGACTGTATCGACCCAAATTTACCACTAACTTGAAGTACAATGTGTCACGAGAAAACAATCTCAAAATCACTGGGATAAGTAAAAGCAAAAAAAAGTTATCCCCACTTAAGTGATACATGTCAGATTTGAAAAAAAGGGCTCTGTCAGGAAGGCAAAAACAGGCTGCGGCGTTAAGGGGTTAAAATGGGAAAAACCATGTGCACTTCAGGTGTGGCTGATGTAACGTGCAGAGAGAGTTAGATTTGGGTGAGTTATTTTGTTTCTGTGCAGGCTAAATACTGATTGCTTTTTTTTACACTGCGATTTCGATCAGCACACCCCACCCAAATCTAGCTCTCTGCACGTTACATTTGTCTCACCTGCAGTGAACATGGTTTTGCCCATTTTGAGAACTAATTTGCCCTGCGATCAGGTCTGAATTAGGCCAGTAGTGGATGAGCAGTGACCCATCTGTTTTCACATATAGTCAGGGCAGTAGAGAGCCTGGACTGGCCCAGGTATTTCTATAGGGGCGTGACCTAACTAGGGGGTAGATTTATTAAGCTTGGTGAAGTGATACAGTGTCTGGTCTTTATCACCGGCCAATCAGCTCCTGCCTTTCATTTTGCAAACCAAGCCTGTAACTTCAAAGTTAGGAGCTGATTGGCCGGTGATAAAATACCAGCCACAGTATCACTTCACCGAGCTTAATAAATCTACCCCTATGGGAGGCTTGGCCATGCACCCTTAACATAAAATACAAAAAAGTACTTTTAGCACCTCCCTGGCCACAGTGCACCCCAGCATACAGCAGAATGTTGATGAGATGAGCAACTGCAGGTTCTGCTTCTGGGTAATGCGGGAGGCCCAGGGCCCACTGGACCCCTTCATCAGACTTACCTGTGTAAGGGTAATTAGTACCACCCCACACACCCTATTGACCTTTTGACTGTCGACCAATAGTGATCGACCTATTGACCTGATGGGCCAGATGTACTAAGCTTGAAAAGTGAGAAAATAGAGTGATAAAACACCAGCCAATCAGCTCCTACCTGCCATGTCACAGGTTGTGTTTGAAAAATGACAGGATCCGTCGCGATAACCCGGCAGGGGATGCTTAGAGCATCCCAAAATGTGGTATAAACCCTGACAAACGGGGTTTCTACCGCATTTTTAGTTTAGAGAATCTCCCCCGAAATGGGATCAATCCAAACATCATCCACTCTGAATCAGGGACCAGCTCTCCCAGTTTATATATATATATATATATATATATATATATATAACCGAACTGGCGCCACAACTGTTGCACGCCGCCGTCCGGGAGTCCCTGCACCCGGATGGACGGCGGATGCGGCATCCACTGACGTGGCGGGGGACGTTGCCGGGCAGCGTCCCAAGCCTCACTCTGAGGCTAAGCGTCGGGGCGTTACTAGGCAACGTCCCCGAACTTCCGCCTGGCGGCCGGGAGTGCGCGCGCCTGACGTTAGTCAGGCGGCGCAAATTTTAAATAAATAGCCGGCGTCTGCTGGGCACAGACGCCGGTTATAGCTTTTTCCTTCTTTAAGCACTCTGCTTGTGCCTTCCGGTCCCCTAGGTCTTCGGCAGTGTTCCCTCTAAGCTGTGCACGCGTGCGCGCGCACACACCTTGACAAGGGTGCGCACAGACATTACAACAGAGCGCACAAAGTAGCAGTGGTCCCTTTTTGCAGTTGTGGACTCAATTATTGTATGTTTCACCCATTAACTACATTGTGTGCTGTGTTTTGAATGTTTAAATGTTTAATATCATTTTGAAGTAAAGTTAACACAAATGCTGAACACCATTTTCCAGTTATATATAAGTGACGCACAAAAATTTAAATTTCCTTCCAAAGTTGCACAGCTAAAATCTTTAGCCGCACACAGCCTTCGTAAAATTAGAGGGAACATTGGTCTTCGGTCCTCGGTTTCCTGGCTGAAGTACTCTGCTTCAGTCTTCCAGGTGTTCCCAGCCTGTCTGTCAGT
Source organism: Crinia signifera (assembly GCF_055691185.1). Lineage (NCBI taxonomy): Eukaryota > Metazoa > Chordata > Amphibia > Anura > Myobatrachidae > Crinia > Crinia signifera. The sequence continues at coordinate 91,880,643 of NC_139220.1, read as the reverse complement.
TATTCTAGCGGTGATCATTCCCAGTCTTCTTCTGGACTTCTCAGCTGCATTCCATTCTCAGCCTGTGAGCCTGCATCGGACCCACAGTCTCCATCTTCCATGGGTCACGTAAGTGCTCCAGTGGAGCCCTGGTCTTTTCCTTCCCTGGTCCGATGGCCCTCCGTGGCTTCTCCCCTCCGTGGGATAATAATTTATGTCCTCTCTTGTGTCTCTCTTATCCCCTTTATTCTCTTCAGTATATATTCCCTTGCCCCTGTATGTCATTAGAATTCTGTTTAGGCAGGAGTATCACTTCTTCCTCCAGATTCCTGCTTTGGGGAGTCACGGTCCCTCTGATGTGTATTGTTGGAGACTCCCTTCCATCAGCTGGTGTCGGCGACTAGGTCGCGCTCCCGTCTTGGCCTGGTGCCGGCAGTTAGGGGCCTTTTTCCACAGTTAGGTCCATTAGTTAGCTGGTCCTCTTGGGTTACCCCGTGGCGATCGCTTTCCCCTTGTCATTACATAAGACCTGGCTGCATCGGGGTCGGAGCGGGCCTAACTCGCTCCTTCGGACGCGGCGGCCCCAGGTGAAGCCTAGCTCTGCAGGGGTTTGCCATCTGCCTCGGGGACTCAACAGAGTGAGTGTAGTACCCGCTGTGGCCGTCCTAACCGGAGGTCCCGGCTACGGGCTCACGCCTGATCACCTTGTCTTCTGGAACCAGCTATTGTCTCCTGCGCCCAGGCCAGGGCATCGTAACAACAACGGCCCATCAAGGTACTGGTTGGCCCTACGGTTTTTGAGCTGCCAATCTACGTTTCGGTCTGTTGCCAGACCGTCATCATGACGGTCTGGCAACAGACCGAAACGTAGAATGATGATTGAATAAAGAATCACCTTTATTTTACTAAAGACCTGGAGTGACGCTTCATATTTCTTCACAGCCTACGTATTTGCAGTAGAGGGCACTGGGCAACTTATCTACATTTGGCAGGAGTGCCGGATTCAAATCCAAATATATATATATATATATATATATATATATATATATATATATATATATATATATATATATATATATATGGAATTGATCCGGTACTCTAGTAAAATAATGCTGACTTACTTGAGTCATAAAATGAAGGTAAATGCTGTGGTGCCCTCAAGATGTAAGTCCATGGGTGTGGGCCAACAGGTACAGAGAAGAGAGATGGCTGCACTCAGCAGACTGCAATTAAAAGGTCCTTTATTCGGACGGTTTCGGGGTTACCCCCCGTCGTCAGGGATGGACATAGCACACAACAAACAGTACAACAAATGTCTCTATATATACACACACAGAGGCAAAACCCGCCCCACCCCAATCAGAAACACACCGCACTCACCTGCCGGAACTGGGAGCATCCCACAACGCCAGGTAGCACCAGAAATGTGCACCCGGCTGTGGGCGTCCCTCGGGTCCAGCTGATAGCTACAACATTGAAGACAGCGGCAACATTGTGGCTCCGGTACCACCCTGACGGGATGGGTGGGGGTGATTTGACAAGAGGGGGGTACTCATAAATTAAAAGCCTAATCAAGGGATACAGGATGGAAAAAGGTTGGGAACCACTGACCTAGAGTCAATCTTTCATTAAAGCGGATACTAAAGATAACACACTCTTGATGGTTTTTATCTTTGCCTCTACTCTACTCTGGTTGAATTTATACCTCATAATTTTTTGTGTTGTTGCTGTTATTATTATTATTATTATTATTATCTGGTCTGAATACATCTTTTACATTTTGTATATCATTTGAACTATTGGACTGAACTTTTTTTTTACTCATGAATTCGGTACTTATGTACTAACTGGGCTGCCGATTTTGAAATCGGGTCCATCGCATCGCATCGCATCTGACCATATCGCATGCGATGCGATGCGATGCGATGGACCCGATTTTTCCATAGGATTCAATGTTAAAATGGACTGAGTCCATTTTAACATGGAATTCAATGGGAAAAGGGGTCCTTTTCATACCCCTACTATCCAAGTGGGCATGGAGTTGGATAGTTTATATCCAACTCCATGCCCACTTGGATAGTAGGGGTATGAAAAGGACCCCTTTTTCCCATTTAATTCCATGTTAAAATGGACTCAGTCCATTTTAACATTGAATCCTATGGAAAAATCGCATGCGATATGGTTGTATGCGATGCGACGCATCTGATTGTATGCCTTAAGTTAAGGCATACAATCAAAAAATCGGCAGCCCAGATAATACATAAGTACCATGAATTCTGGTATTTTCATTGGTTATAGCCTGAAAGTACATTCGGATTGGCGCACTTCATTTTGGTGCAAGTCTTTGTACTTAATATAGACTACTTGCTTGGAAAATTTCCCTCCAAGAAAGTTCTGGAGTCTAATTTACAAATGGCATTTATCAAGCGTCCCTTAGGCCCTTATTCTGGTTGGTGCGGTATTATCCGCGTGCGTTCGCGCCGCCGATGTTTTGTGTCTGCGAATGTGCAGAGGCGTCTCTGCGCATGTGCGAGCGGGGCATACGGCCAAATTCCGCATGAAATGTGAACACTCCGAACAGGGGGTGGAGAGGGGCGTGAAGGGCTATTTGGGCTCATTACCATATGCATACGCCCCGCGTTTCATGGGCGTTCCCATGCAAACGCTGGGCGTACGTATGGTAATGCGGCCGTGACGCACGTGTAGGGGGCGGACATATGACATCGCCGGATGTCAGCTGCCCGCCCAGATCCCTGCTTTTGCACAGAAAAATGTCCGTGTGGTCTGAGGTTGCGGGAGCTGGTGGACCACTCGGTCCTGCATTCGATGGTCTGCGACCATCGAATGATGGGGGAGGTTCCCTGAGATGGAGGAGGCGTATTCCATGTAAAATACACGTGCGGTCCGTTCGGTCAGCTTCGTACCGCGTACGGTCGGAGTTGGCGATCCGTATGGAAGGCGGGGTTCCGCACGCACGGTCCTGGCCGTATATTCGGATCCGGCCGCACCGATCAGAATAAGGGCCTTAGTTATGCTGATCTGCCACTTTTTACTGATAATTTATCCTGTCAAATAAAAAAAACAATGGGAAAGTCAGGAAAATTTACTTCCACCAGTACCCAGTAATGGATCACATGTACTTCTATCTCTTATATCATGAGGTACAGGAGTGGGCTGTGAACATGCGTACGATGTTTCTGCATTGAAGGCGAAATAAGAGCAAGCACAACATTTCTCATTTAAACATGAGACAAACTCTCTGCTTAGGTCAGGAGAAATAAAATAGGTCACTATGCATGATGCTGCAATATCACACCCCTATTAAAAGGAAGAAGTTCAAACACTTTCCGCTGTGTCACATACATAGGAGATATTCTATCTCCCTTGCCTAGTGTGTGCTGATCCCAACAAAGGTGCCCTTTCCAGCCAGCCTGCCCTTCGGCTTTTTATCTGGGGAATAGTGAGACACATGTAGCGTTATCACAGGCTGTGGATCACAGAAGCCAAGTATCACTCAGATCCAGCCTGTTCTGCCGCCAGAATGGTACCTGCCTGGAATAGCCATGCTGCTATCACAGACACCGCCGCCTCTTTCTCTTAAGAGACATTCCACAGTCAGCTGCACCAGCTATTGTTATTAGCTATTGTGAACAACAGATACAAGTAACATTGGACAGCTGAATATTAAAGCACATAATATTTATTAAAATTACAAATTGGGTTACCAGATAAGCCATTCAATATTGGTCACATACACAATACACATTGTATAATCTATAGATTGCAGCAGGGCCCTCTAACCTCCAAGTCTGTCTGTTGTTACCCAGTTTGTTTTATCACTGTCTACTATTGTAAAGCGCAACGGAATCTGCTGCGCTATATAAGAAACTGTAAGTAAATATGTTCCTTCTCTCTGAGAGATGTGCAAAATATCCGCTAAAAACGCCAACGCCGCTCACATTTGTTATATACATTCAAATAAAAAAATCTGTTAAAATAGATTATTCAGGTTGAGTATCCCATATCCAAAATGCTCGGGACCAGGAGAATTTTGGATAACGGATTATTCCGTATTTCGGAATATTTTAATATTTCAATGATGTATCTTGAGGTATCTTGCATTTATGTTGTACATATACATCAAACACATGAAATAAACACAAATATATTTTATTTGTGCATAAAACAAGGTTTCAAAACATGAAACAAAGTTTGTGTACAATCTCAGGCACTGAATTTAAATGCCAAGCAATCATTGTATTGCACATATATAGTGCCAGTTACATATCATGTCCTCAGTAGTGCTGTTACAGATGTCCCCAGTGAGTTTTTATCAAAAAAATAATTTTTTGTTCACTTTCTGGAATGTATGGTTTTCGGAATAATTCGGATAACGGATATTCGGATACGGGATACTCAACCTGTATTTCCTATATAAGGTAAACATTACAGGTCATTATCTACTATATAAAGGCGAAAATGTGTCCTTCTGTCTATCTTTCTATACAAAACCACAGTTTACAAGCTAAAGCTGTGTACACACTGCACAATATTTTGCTCCGTTTCCTGTTTTCATCAGCAACAAGAGATGGTCGCTGAGGAAAAGGAGACTCTGCCGCAGGGCCGGCAACAGAAATCTTGGGGCCCGGTACATGGACATCGCTGGGTCCCCTCCCCAAAAAAACATTGAATAATGATTACTGTACCCCTATGTAACTAATGGCCCTTAAATTGTAACTTTTTCATTAACATGTTGCTGATTTATTGAGTTTGGATTTTGTTGCTGTTTATGAGGCTTACACTCAGAGAGATGTGTCGCTGAGAGATCTGTGAATTCCAGTGTTCTCCAGTGAGAGCACTGGTCCTGACACAGACGATTATAGATTTATCCAGCATGCTGGATATTAATCGCCGGGCGCTAGTGACACACACTGTCGCTCTGGCCCCTACACATGGAGTGATGTGTACATGTGTAGGCCCCATTAGTCATCTGTAATATTAAGCACTAGAAAGTAATTTATATTTTATTTATAAATGTATATTGTAATTTGCATTTTATTTTATGTTCAGTCCCTGAAGTTTCCCTTCCCTTCAGCAAGTGACATTCATCTAACCAGCCAATGTCTAAATGTATTTTGTGAAATTGTCCTGAATATTTTTCCCTCCTATCAATAGTTTTTAGACTCAGTATACAGAATAGATCTCAAACCAGAATATTGTGCGCTAATGAGCAGCCTCAGTACTTTTAAATACTAGATGTAAATAATCATAAGAAATGTGGTCAATCTTCTTATTGACAGAATTGAAAATGTATTTGTCGCATTGAACATAGAATGCAGATGCTTTATTTCAAAACTAAAATTTTGGGGAATCCTACTGGCGTGGTCAACCTGCATCATACCCGACTATTACATAAATCCCATAATAAGGGGATGAAATAGCTGTGAACGCAAAATGTAGGCTGTAGTTAGAATTTTTAACATTTAAAGCACATTTACAGTTCACAGTTTATACATCATCACTTTAATTAAAACATGTGTCTTCTAAACAATAAAATATACTTTTAAAAGCTCAATTCATATACATGCCTGTTTATGATGCTTAATATTTGTTTATTACTGATACAGAGTGTATATTGCAATTAAATGACCAATTAAAGATGTTTAAACATAGGGCCTGATACTCTATCTAGAGGGGCAGCAACTTAACCAACACTGGTTGTGCAATCAGGTCTGAATTACCCCCCATGCCAGGATCAGTTCCCCATACAATAGTATGGGAAGAGCAATTCATAGAAGCAGGGAAAGCCATTTCTCCTCTGAGAAATGTTAGGCCATCTAAGGATGGCATAGAGAGGCTGGCGAGTGGCAAAGAATAGAGAGGGCTGCTGTCTCTTCTCCACCTCCTCCACGCCTCCCTCACTTATACTGGCCAATCATGCTTTAGGCTGCTGCCTCCCCACTGCTGATACTCTGGACCCCAACAGAAACCCCCCCCCCCCATCCCCGACAGTACATGTTGCTCTGTACTCCACCCTGTGCCTCCACACTGCACCGCCACCGTTTCTGTTTTACACATACACACACAAAAAATCCACCACCGCTTATCACAAGTCACCCCCCCCCTCCACACACACACACTGTCACTGCTTCTGCAGCTTGTTCAGTCTGTGGAATTTGCAAAACTGCCAGAACGACTCACTCCTGTATTGTCTCTGCTTCCTTGGTAGGGCCTCCATGGACCTTATTTAGCTATTTGTGTGGCTCTCACTGCCCCCCCCCCCAACTATCACTTTCCTGCTGCCCCTAGCTTGTTCGTCCCATCCTGTCCCATGGACTCACTATTCTGCAGATACGATGTTACCAAGGACCAAAGATGAACCGTGAATCACAGGGCCTCTGTTTTGCATTGCATCACCGGAAGGTGTCTACATGAATTTCTACTTACTGTAACATCACATTGACATGATGCCAAATATAGTGATATATAAGAATAGAACTTAATGAAGTATCAACCAATCAACTCTTAATTTTTCAAACATGGGGGTAGATTTATGAAGCAGTGACAGAACAGTGGAGAAGTGTGCCGTGCAACCAATCAGCTCCTATGTTTAATTTGATAGAATGCACTAAATGCATATTAATTTAAAGCTGGTTGCCGTGGCACATTTCTCCAGTCTTCTCACTGCTACCCCATCTACCCCACAGTCTGTAACATGGCAGCTAGGAGCTGATTGGCTGGTAGGTTATCTCTGTCAACCTTACTGTATCTCTCTCCAAGGTTTAGTGACTCCAGAGTCATTAAATATGAAGTAGACAGAGGTGCTGCACAATTGGGACTTGAAGGACATCTCTATATTTAATCTTCTGACAAGCAGACAATGTTCATCTACCAAAACGATAGTTATGTCCTGTGATCCAACATTCCCTAAACACCTTCTTCCTTTAATGGACACCGAATCCACTGATTATGACAAATAATTTGTGTCTGCAAAGTCTGATTTATAATGGAAATGGATGCCTTTTTATTTCCTTTGACTCTAATTTCCATACGTCTTCATTGTCTCAAATGGATCATCCATTAATCAGCAGTTTCCTCTGAAGATTGTTGGGCACAGCTGCTCCATTTCCTGTCCATACACTAATCTGTCCTCTTATTTAGGGATGAGGTGAAAGCGGCCATCTTAATGAACCTCAGGATGCTGTGAAGTACTGGCAGCAAGCAGCAGCTGCGCTACATCTGTCGTGCAACAAGTCACAATTCACAGTGTATAAAAGCTACAGTCATCTATGCATAAGCCAAATGCACACAGAAAGGAGAAACAAAAACAACTATTCCTAAAGAGATAATCACCTACAGTATTTGGCTAACCAAACATATGTGTAAGAGTAATAAGCTAAGTCCATGAGGAAGGTGCCTTTAGCACCAAAATGGTACTTTCTGACATACTGATCAGATGATGGAAGAGTGATTATGCTATATACTGTACCGATAATGACTGCTATATAACCTTTATGAATAAGAGACTTATCAGCAGAGTGGTCTCTGAATCGAACACTGTAGATATCATTGTGAAATCCATGTGAGATCAATCCCCAGTCAGTTATATTTTCTCTTAATTGTTTGCTTATTTATTGAGGGTTTTCGGGATCTTCTGCATCTGCTGCAACAGCTTCTGCCCTGCTGTGGTTGGGAAGGGTAGGTGAATAGTTGGAGACTTTTTCTGGCTGCTGCAGCAGCTTCTGTCCTGCTGTGGTTGGGAAGGGTAGGTGGATAGTTGGAGACTTGCTCTGGCACCTGCAGCAGCTTCTGTCCTGCTGTGGTTGGGAAGGGTAGGTGGATAGTTGGAGACTTGCTCTGGCACCTGCAGCAGCTTCTGTCCTGCTGTGGTTGGGAAGGGAAAGTGGATAGTTGGAGACTTGCTCTGGCTGCTGCAGCAGCTTCTGCCCTGCTGTGGTTGGGAAGGGTAGGTGGATAGTTGGAGACTTGCTCTGGCACCTGCAGCAGCTTCTGTCCTGCTGTGGTTGGGAAGGGAAAGTGGATAGTTGGAGACTTGCTCTGGCTGCTGCAGCAGCTTCTGCCCTTCTGTGGTTGGGTAGGGAAGGTGGATAGTTGGAGACTTGCTCTGGCTGCTGCAGCAGCTTCTGCCCTTCTGTGGTTGGGTAGGGAAGGTGGATAGTTGGAGACTTGCTCTGGCTGCTGCAGCAGCTTCTGCCCTTCTGTGGTTGGGTAGGGTAGGTGGATAGTTGGAGACCTGCTCTGGCTGCTGCAGCTGCTTCTGCTCTGCTGTGATTTGGAAGGGAAGATGGAACAAGAATTGCATAAGCATAAACTTTCGCCTGTCTGTCGGACGGACCTGACGACTATTTTTAAATAAAGGAATGTGTGACAGAAGGTGGAGCTGGACATGAGGAGGAGAAGGGGGCAGCCAGGTGATACTGAAGATTAAACAGTAGAAAGTTGAAAGTGAGATTGATTACAACAGAAATTGACAGGTGCTGCAAACATTGCTTTGCTGTGCCCTGTACATTGCTGTGCCCTGTACATTGGCACATGTCACACAACCTTGGTTGCAGATGTAGTGCTGAGTAGCCCAAAGTTAGTTTAAAAAAAAATCATCAATCATTATGGAAGCAACCCACAGCCAGTCTCTGCCTCTCCCCTATCTCCCCAGCACCATCTCTCTCCTGTCACCCAAGTCCTCACCTTTCCCCATCCTACAGAGATGGCATTCCCTCTGAGGCCACAGCCACTTTCATAAATAACACCCTTTCCCAGAGGTGCTTCTGTACTGATGCAGGATGGATAAAGGGTGCATGGTGTGTGGTGTAGGTTCCCCTGCACATCAGGGACCCATGTGCACTGCATACACTGCACCCATTATAAATACCCCAGTGCCCCTTCCTATTCCCCTGTCATGGTACCCCCCTGTCATTTTGTTCTGCATCCATAGACATTTGCACATAGTACTAGTTGACCTTTAGCCTGCCCTGATAACATATAAGTGCATCTTCCAACGTATATGAAACTAGTAAAAGACTTTGCATGTACTGTATTGTTATGTCTTTGTCTAGATTACATCGCATTTAAATTTGGATTCAAACATCCTTCGAGTTATCGATTTGAATGCGATATATCACAAGTGAAACATGGAACATCAAGTGCCAAATTGTGTAAGAGCCCTCCTGGGGAAATAAGGTCCTTAAATGGGAGCCTTACAACTTCACTTCTCCAGTGAGGGGCTTACAGCGTGCTGGATTGTGTCCACAGTAGACCTTAATAGTGAGTGTTATGCAGCTGTCAGTGACTTCTCTGGCTTGGAAGTACCACTGGCAGTGGATCTCTTGTAGTCCTAGATTCCACGGCACAGAGGCTCCTATAATGGAGGACAGGTCCGTATAGACGTGCCGCGTTTCGTTCTGCAGCAGAGGCTTTTTCAAAGACTCTTAGAAAAAGCCCCATCTGCGGAGCAAAACGCATCAGGCCTATACAGACCTGTCCCCCACATTATAGATGCCTTTGTGTTGTGGAATCCAGGATTTCGAGTGAGCCACTGTACAGTTTGGGAAATGGACATGCATGCTGTCAACTGTTTACTGAACTTCCTTTATGAGTTACTGAGTTTCTCCAACTCACGTCTCTGTACTTACTGGGAGCAATCAGGGATCAAAGAGACAAAATAAAGAAGTATGAACATTTTTTGTTTTGTTTATATGTCTACAGCTTTTAATGCTAAATACATTACTGTAGGAGAAATCTCATGGACACTTTGAGAATTATAATCTCTAAAATGACTGTATAACTACTTGTGTCTATCACCATCCTGGTTCACAGTGAGTACTATACACTTTTTTTTAAACATTTTTTTTGATGCTTCTCCTTCTTTCAGATGCATGGTATGTTAGGATGTGAAACCAACCAGGGTCATCTTAACAGCTCTGAATACCCTGGGCAATGCAATGAACTGCGTCCCCTAACCTCTAACCTATTTACAGGAATACATTTACAAAATCTGCTGTAGATGTGTGTGGTAAAGAAGTCACAGACACCTGTGCAGCATGAAGGTAATGTGCGTCTTTACTTAGCATGCAGTAACAACCAACTGGAAGTGTAACCCGTGTCACAGGAAGTGAGTCACACAGCATGACTACAACTCCCACAATGCATGGCATGCATTTACATCACCCCTTTTAACTGGAAAGACAAGAACATCCATGAATTGCTACAGCAGCGTGAACCAAGACAAAAGAAAAAGATTAAACAATAAAGTCTTGAAACCTGGGATTGGGTTTGGACACTCGGCCTGACCTGGTAACAGTATATTGTGAACCCATGGGAATGTCCTCAGTGTTCTGAGAGGGCTCTGCTACCAGTGTGGTCTCTGGGGAGGGATTATCCACATGATGCGAATCATCACTGACATTGGTTGCAGCGGTGGTAGAAGCTGATGGACCCGGCTGTGCAGAGTCCTCTCCAGCCACACTCAGTAAGTGGCGACGGTTTCGTTCATAAAGCGCAATATCAGATTGTACTACAAAACTGTTTGGACGTTCTGCAGGGTGCTGGACTATTGCCATTCTGTCGAAACCTTGTTCAGTTTGCATGCGGACTCGCTGGCCTGGAGACAGTGGCAGCAGGCGGTGTGCTGATCTGTCATAAGAGGCCTTGGCAGTCAATCTACGCCTGTTGATGTTGTCCCACACCTGTGACTCCACTCTGGGTTGCAAGAGCTGTTTTGCCATTGGGATAGCTTTGTGGGTGCGTCGTGCTAGCAAGCACTGTGCAGGGGATGGCAATCCATCTCTGGGTGTGTTTCTCAAATTCAGCAATGCCAGATATATGTCTGAACCATCTCGTGCACATTTTTCCATTAAATGTTTTGCAGAGCGGACAGCATGCTCCGCCAACCCATTGAACTGCGGGTAGTGCGGACTGATAGTGATGTGCTGGAAGTCCCATGTGTTTCCAGAGTCTAAGAACTCTCAGCTCTTGAACTGAATGGCATTGTCGGTAATCAGCTGTTGTGGAGTGCCGTGTGCTGCAAAGTGTCTTTTTAGTTTCAGGATTACCATGAGGCTTGTGGTGCTGGGCAGGTAGTTAATCTTGAACCATCCTGAGCAGGAGTCAACGAGCACCATGTAGTCCTTCCCCCTCCATTCAAAAAGGTCTGCAGCTAGGATAGACCATGGGAGGTCAGGAATGTAGTGGAGCAGCATGGGCTCGCGTGGTTGATGTGGACGCAAGGCATTGCAAGGGGCACAGAGTGAAACAGCATGGTCGATGTCGCCATACATGGAGGGCAAGAATGCGGTTTCACGGGCCCTGCGCTTGGTGGCCTCCAGGCCGGCATTACCCTGGTGCATTTGCTATGTGTAGGATGTCTGGAGGGCAGCCAGGATCACAAAGCAGTGACCCCGCATGAAGATGTCATCAGACATGGTGAGCTCATCCCTCATGCAATAAAAAGGGCGCAGGCAGTGGGGCAGTTCCTTGGAAGAGGATGGCCAACCATTGAGGATGATTGCAGACAGATGCTAGGAGAGCTCGTCTGCAAGCGTGGCTGCACACAGCTCCTCCAGGCGCTTGGTGTGGAAATACCTCTACGCCCATGACCTCATAGTCGTCCTCTGTACTGCCCGCATCAGTAGAGGATAGGGAGTCTCTGGATAAAGCATCAGCAGCATACATTTCCTTGCCTGGCTTGTAGATGACATCCAAGTTGTATCGCTGGAGCTTGAGCATTATACTTTGGATGCGGGAGGAGGCCGAATGTATGGGCTTTTTTAGAATTGTCATAAGTGGCTGATGATCAGTCTCTACTGTGACAGGATGGCCATAGATGAAATCATGAAAACAGTTGCAGGCAAAAACGAGGGCCAACAATTCCTTTTCAATCTGTGCATACCTGGTTTCTGTGTCGGTGAGAGCCCTGGAGGCAAAGGCCATAGGTCTGCGGTGTTGGAGGCACACAGCTCCGAGACCACTCTGTGAAGCATCGGCAGAGAGAACAACCGGGTCATGCACATTGAAGTATTGCAGGACCGGTGGGTTTGTCAGCATGGTCCTAAGGGGGTTGACAGCAGCAGTGTGAGTGTCCAACCAGCACCATTCTGAGTCCTGGTGTAGTAGCTGACGTAGAGACGCAGTGGTTTCACTGTATTGTGGGACAAATTTGGACAGGTAAATGGTCATCCCCAGGAAGCGCTGTAGTGCCTGTTGATCTGCTGGAAGAGGCATCTGTAGGACAGCAGAGACTTTGCTCGGGTCTGGCTTGACACCCTTGCTGGTGAGTACGTGGCCCACGTATGCAACTTCTGAGACTACGAACTTGCACTTGTCAGGGTTGAGCTTGAGGTTTAGGGCGCGAGCCCATTCAAGTACCTGGTGTAGACGCAGGTCATGTTCTTCCATGGTGCGGCCCCAGATCAGGATGTCGTCAACGATGATGTCACAGGGATAGCCCACAAACAGCTGTTCCATGCACCGCTGGAAGACCTCACTGCCCGTGGTGATGCCGTAGGGCATGCGAAGGAATACATACCGCCATATTGGGGTCATGAAGGAGGTGAGCCGGGAGGAGGCTCTGTCCAGAGGAATTTGCCAGAAGCCGCACTTTGCATCCAGAGTGCTGAAGACAGTGGCACCTGGCATGTCAGCAATCACCTGCTTGATGGTGCGGAGAGGGTGATATGGACGTAAGAGTGCTTTGTTCAGGTGCACTGGGTCAATGCAGAGACGTACAGTTCCATCTTTTTTTGATGCAGTCACCATAGCAGACACCCATTGTGTTGCTTCCTCTTTGGGGGCAATGACACCCAGTTGAGTCATTCTGTGTATTTCTTGGATGATCTTATCCTTCATTGCGATGGGGATCCTTCGGGGGGCACAGACAGTAGGGACGATGGAGTCATCTATCCTCATGTGGTATATGACTGGAAGCTTGCCCAGTGTGCTGCAATCAAATAAGTCTTGAAAGTCTCTCATTTCCGGAATGCTCACCTGAATTGCATGCACATCAGGCCCCAATTTGAGCAGGCCTAATCTCATACAGTCAGGGAGGCCAAGCAGTGATTTGACCTGTTGGTCCACAATGTGGAATAGTAAGTCAGCACGAGTGAACTGTATCTGCGTGGTGCCCAGTGTGGTGATGACTTGGCCACCATATGCTATTAGATTGATTATGTCCTGTGGGTTTATCTGTGCAGCAGGATCTATTTCACGTAGCTGCCTGTGTGACATGACATTGCATTTTGCTTCTGAGTCTATCTTGAGCGTGGCCACTTGTTAGTGTACTTTGTCTTGAGCTTGATAAATATTTCACCCTTCTCATCTAAGTAGTCCACACTGTCACAGACTGTTGCGCGGGTTATGTCGCACCCTGGGTCTGTCTCTACCTGGTTGACCTGCCGGGGTGAACGGCTGTATGGTGACTCAGTCTGCCGCTCCCTGGGGGCTCGAACTTTGGAACGACAGCACCTTGCAAAATGATTCCACCTGCCACATGCATTACAGCGTTCATCATAAGTGTGGCAGCTCTGTTTGCCTGGGGGGTGCTGTGCTGCGCAGTTCCCACATATAGGTGATCGGGGTGGAGTGGCCGCCATGACACACACCTTTGTGCCCTTTTCCGCCTGTTCATGGAGCATGCAAAATGCTTATGGCAGTCTCTAGTGTAAGGCCTTTTCCCATAATAGTTGCGCACGTACCTTGTCACAATGTATCCCACATACAATCCTGTCACGGATGAGCTCATCTGTGAGGGTGCCAAAGTTGCATTTCTTTGCTAGCAGTTTCAACGTGGAAGCATATGACTGTATGGTGTTGTCACCCTTCTGGTTTGTGCTGTTACAGATGTGCCTGTCCATAATGACGTTTTTTACCGGCATACAGATTTCTTCAAACTTTGCGAAAAGTACGTCAGGATCCTCTCTGTTCTCTGTGTCCGCGTGAAGGCCTCTGATTTGTCCACGGCATCGGTGCCCGCGAGGTTCAGCATGGTGTAGGCCTGGACCTTTAAATAGAAAAAATAAATAAATAAATAAAAAAACGGCGTGGGGTCCCCCCACAGCCGTAACCAGCACCAGGCTGAAAGAGCCGGGCTGGTAATAAAAAATCAGGGAACCCGGCAAATAGGGTTCCCCGATTTTTTTAAAACCAGCCCCAGGCTCCAGGTCCAGGGCTGGTTCCCAAAATATGGGGGACAAAATTAATAGGGGTCCCCCGTATTTTAAGAACCAGCCCCAGGCCAAACCAGCCAGCAGGGTAATGTCACAGCCGGGGGACACTTATTATACAAGGTCCCCCCCCAGCCAAAACATCACCATAACGACCAGTCAGCCTGGCCAGAGTCCATGGGGGAGTGGGGACCCCCCCCAATAAAGGGGTCCCCCCCTGACCAGGCTGAAGCCTGGTGCTGTCCCCTGTGACCCTGTGCAGTGGTCACCGGGCTGAACTTTGTGTAAAAGAAAGAATAAACTATTGTTTAATACTGTGGAACTATGAGTCCCAGCAAGCCCACCCCCCACCAGCTGGGACTTGGAGAACCACAAGTCCCAGCATGCGGGGCATTAAAGGGCCCGCTGGCACTTGTAGTTCCACAGTATGAAAAATAGTAAAATAAACACACACACTGACACATGAAAAATTTTACTTTAATACATCCAAAGCCCACACATACTGATACTTACCTATCTTGAGCCCATCGGTAGGTCCCTGTGTCCGGTGCTCCTGGGTCCGGGCCTCCATCGTCCAGGTTCGGTGCTCCAGGGTCCGGGGTCCGGGGCTCCATGGTCCAGGGTCAGGTGCCTTAGTTCCTGGGTCCGGGGCTGCAGAGTCCGGGGCCTTGGTTCCGGGGCTGAAGAGTCCGGGGTCCGGGAACGAAGAAATTCATATGGGGACCTGTGGAAGGAAATCCAACTCACCAAGGTCCTACGGCGAAGATCATGTCCTCTTCTGTCCAAAGTAGTCCTGGTCTTCTGAAAATAACAAACACCGGCGATTCCGGCGGTACCGAGACGGACTGAGGGGAGACGCAGAGATGTTTCATCCTCCGCGCCCCTCCTCCGAATGATTCTATTGGCCATCTAGATCAAGTGCTTTGAGGAAGCCGCTGACATACGCAAGCGGGGAAACGTGTAAGTAACCAGGAGAGGGGGGGAGGAGAGACTGAGGCAGGATGAGCTGGACCACATTCTGCAGTCAGTGCTGCGCTGACACAGGACAGCAGCGCTGCCATCCAACCACTGCCGGGCACCATAGCAACAACACCCCCTGCACCCTCCATTGTTACGCCACTGCTTCTATTACAATCTTTTCGGTTCTTGAACAAATGTTCCAGATGGGGTACCTTTTTACTCTAGACTTAAATAATGTTCTATTATTCCTAAAATAGTTTTAAGGCCAGTCTGACAGACAAGTGAAAAGGGGATTTTTGTAAGAATTTACCATTCAAACCCGGTGACACAGCTTACAATGGGATGTAGGAGGGGTCCACAGGAGCCAGGCACCTATGCTTCAAGTCTTTGGGAGCAGGCTCCTCCCTTCTGCATCCCACAATGCCTCAGTTCAACTTCAAGAGCAGACTAGGATACAAAACTCAGCACAATGCCTGAACATCTTATATGCAAACATATAGCACCATGATACACATGAACGGTATAACTTACTGAGCATAAGGGAGGGATAGCTGTGTCACCGGACTGGACTCAGAGAAAGGGGTTCAAATGGTAAGTTCTTACAAAAATCCCCTTTTCTTTTTTGTCCAGTCCGGTGACACAGCTTACGTTGGGACGTTCACGAGCCGGTCCTTTGGGAGGGTACTCTCAGACTGACAGTTCTCATCACTGCCCGTCCAAATGAAGCATCCTCCGATGCAAACTCATGAAACCTGTTGAATTTTGTAAAGGTGTGAACAGAGGACCAGGTGGCAGCCCTACACAACTGCTCCGCTGTAGCGCCATGGCGCACCTCCCACGAGGAAGCAACTGACCTGGTGGTATGTGCATTTATCCGTGAAGGAACAGGCCTACCTGCTTTACAGTAGGCAAAGGCAATGGTTGACCTCAACCAACAAGCAATGGTCTGCTTAGAAGCAGGCCACCCAATCTTATGCACATCATACAAAACCAAAAGCAAATCTGATTTGCGAATGTCCTTTACCCTATCCACGTAAATTCGCAAGGCGCAAACCACGTCCAATTTCTTTAATTTGTCCAACCCAAATCCTTCTCACACACCCATCATCATCAGAATCTAGGGGGGGGGTAGAAAAAGCGTGTCTATTTGCAATATCCTCAGAGGATTTGGTAAACAGCTCCATAAGGGATGTCATCTTATGCACACCCTGAGCAGTATCCTGCATAGCCTGCAGTAAAATGGGGTCCCCATGCGCTGGGGTAACAGACCCCCCAGAAGCCTGAGATGAATGGACATGGCCAAGAGACCCTAACAAGGAATCCTTTTGCCTGTTCAAAGCCTCTGTTAAGGCATTCATGGACCTTCCTAAAGCAACAGTCCAGGCTGGTTCAGCTACCTCAGACCTCAGGGCCCGCGACCCACAGGGAATAGCATCACAGGAAGGGCACAATTCCCCCTGGTCCCCTTGTTCACATTTTAGTTTTGCATTACACTTTTTGCAATAATAAAAGATGCCCCTCGCTCCCTCCTCCCCAGCAACAGAAGTGCATTCGTCAGTCATGTTAAAACACGATGCAAAATGCCAGGTAAAGCACAGAGTAATGTATCAGTGTACTTACCTGTGTTTCTTCTGTTGCCAGCGATCAGCGGGGGAAGCGCTTTCCAGGAGAGACCTCTGTAGAAATTCGCCCAGTTTCAGCTCCGCAGCATGGAGAGAAATGGCGCCAGAGCACAGGAAAGGAAGAGACCAAGTCTCTGCTTCAGCAGGGAGGGTTGCCGTTTTTGGTGCCTTTCCCCCTTCAGCCACTCCCACAAGTGCCTCTCCTCACCTCCAGTAACTCCCCTACAATGGGACCACTTGGAGTTGTCCAGCAACGCTGGACTCCTGTAAAAGACGTCAACTCCCCTAGGGGATTTCTGTCTTTAAGCTCAATCCAAGATGGCGGGCGCCATTGCAGGGGGTCCGTCCCCCAAGATCCCCTTCTAGGCAAGGAGTCGGTTAGAACCCCCCGGAGCCCAGGAAACCTCTTGTAGTTAGAGGTAAGCGCTGTGCAGAGGGAGCTGACAGGACGCGCTTCTGTCAGCCTCTGCTGCGCTCTCAGCATGTGTTAACTTCAGTATGAAGTTACACGCTGGAAAAACCTCTAACCAATTTGTTAATAATTTGTTAATAAAATAATAAAAACCTAGCTAAACTAGTAAAAAAATCCAAAGAAAAACGCAGCTGCAGCGCAGCTTCTCAGCATAGCACCCACTCCTGTGGGCACCTAAAACGAACTGAGGCATTGTGGGATGCAAAAGGGAGGTGCCTGCTCCCAAAGACTTGAGGCATAGGTGCCAGACTCCTGCGGACCCCTTCTACATCCCATCGTAAGCTGTGTCACCGGATTGGACGAAAGAGAAAGTTTTTGCTTATAGTTCTCAAAAGTTTTGTAAAGTGAAAATCTATCTCATTTAATGGATCCTTATAGGCCTTTAATCCCTTCAGTGGTATGCCAGGAAATTTCTCGGGCTGAGCTGCACTGCAGGAACGGGCTCTACCGAGAATTTTATGGGCATGCCACTGTGAAGAAACATTGCGCCAGTGGTGCCTTTAGCGATGAAACACTGGCGCATCACCATCCCCCTGTCGCTTATCCCCCCATTGCCGATCCTCCCTGTCACCACCCCGTCACTGATCCTACCTGTCGCCGCTCGGGTAGGATCAGGGCCGCTCAGGGAGGAACAGGGCTGCTCGTGAAGGATTAGGGTTATTTGAGAGGGTGCCGCCAGTCCTTTCCATGGCCATTGGGAGGGATGGTTGCAGCCTCCTTCAGTAGCCTCCTTCCCCCCACGGCCTTCGCAGTGCCGTGTGATTTTCCCACTGTGCATGGCTGTATACACAGGGGCAAGGGGAATGGTGAGTCGTTTGGTGGCGGCTACCTGCTCGCTGGGCTCTAAACACTCGCAGCCCACCATGCAGGTCTGAGAAGCCCTGAAAGGAGAATCTGCTGGCCACTTCTGGATGCTTTGGGGGTGCGGAGGGGCTGTGATGTTATTAGGACCCACCCTGAGAAAAAGTCACGATTTGTGAGTCACTGGGTAGGGGCGGGGCTCATTTGCATCACTTACCACTTTCCTCTCCATCTGGTGCCACAATTCCAGTTATTTTCTCCCCATCCTGCCACCATGAAGCAGTACTCTTCAATGGGTGCGGGTGATGAAAAATTGTGAATCTCCTGCAATTTTAGCGGGCTTTAGACTATATGAAGCACTCAGATTCCTAGGCGCCACATGGCATACCCTGTATTTAGTGCTGACGATCCCCGGGGGGACCATCCAGAACATTTTACATGCATGATCACATGTATATACTGTACCTCCACACTGTTCCGATTTTTCATGAGACAGTCCCATTTTTTTAGACTGTCCTGTGTCCCACCCACAGGTAGCAGTGTTTTGCAGTGGAGGGGGGGGGGGGGGGGGTGGGGGGTGTGTGCAGTTGGGTCACTGGCTGCTCTGGTGTGAAGATGTATGAAGATGTAATGATGATCATTTTCAGAAGGATACAGAAGCAAAGTTCCTGATGTAGAGAATCCTAGGATGATGATGCTGACCTCATGACATCAAGTGGAACTTTGGAAACAAAAGACTGGAAATGACAGGACTTACTGCGGTGCCTGAGTAGATCAAGGATGATTACTAGTCCGGGTCTAGCGCACAATATAACATGTCATAAGTATGATGGATCAGTCTCTAGAGGACGCCTTGCCTTCAGACTGCCAGACTATAATGTCAGTGCTTTGCGTTATCCATCCCATGGCTCCTGTGAATTAGACTGACCTGCTGTGAATCGTTTTCATGTGGTCATGAGAGCCTCTAATTGAAAACCTAATTGCAATTAATCCTTTGCCTCAAATACTTCAAATCTGAGTCCAGCAGCTGCTACTCAACCATCAAAGTCCGGAGTG
This sequence comes from Crinia signifera, assembly GCF_055691185.1. Taxonomy (NCBI): domain Eukaryota; kingdom Metazoa; phylum Chordata; class Amphibia; order Anura; family Myobatrachidae; genus Crinia; species Crinia signifera. The sequence goes on along the minus strand of NC_139220.1, from coordinate 91,861,579 downwards.
TAAAACGGCATTGTTATACATGTCTGCAGCAGGAAACCCTTCTGTGAAATGTGAGTGACATGTTGAAAGAACTCTGCAAAATACATGACTGTGAATGCATGCATAATAATAGCAGCTGGAACTAAGTATTATGTAGTTGTGCCCTGCAAGGGAAGGACGCACTGGCATCCAAACATGACTCTTGACCTAAGAGCAATGCTGCACAAAATGTGCCTGAAGCTGTACATGGCATATATGTTTGGCCAATTATATAAGGATATGGTTACTTTAAACACCTAAGTTCTATCTTGTCACTCTCCTGACACGGGTTTCTAAAGTTAATTCTAGAGCGCCTTTGGAAATGTGTCTGTAATGACATGTTATATGTGACATTGGCGCCTGGAGACATTCTACATAGCACAAGCCGACTGTAAAAATTCTTATAATCAACAGTAACAATGGTCAGCATTTAGCATTGTGTGAATGTACGAGTAACAATACATGCTATGCTTTTCAATGATTATATAGAAGATTCGGTACTTATGTATTATCTGGGCTCCCATGTTAAATGCACCCCATTTTTTCATACCCCTACTATCCAACTACGCATGGAGTTGATTTTATATAGTGTGGCGAGCGCAGCGAGCCACCGTGCCCGAAGCGTGGCGAGCGGACGCAGTCTCATAAGAAAAACGGGAGCCCAGATATTACATAAGTACCGAAGATTCGAATCACACAATAAGGTAACAGCGTGATATATAGTACCAAAAGGGATATAAACAATGAGGATGGGACCAAAGCTGGTTCTAGACCAGATGGGGCCAAGGGCGAGAATTTCCTCAACATCTCACCCACATACAGAGGGCCCCATGGACCCATGCTCAGATTCCTCCACCTGAAGCTGTTCTGGCCTCTGAGGCCTCACACTGTCTGGCGAAGGAACTCTCAACAGCAGGCCACAATGCAGAGGAGGGAGGGAACTGGGAACGGCAGATAGGGGCACCAATGTGAGTTTAATCCCAGACTGCATCTGGGCCAGAAGGTGAGCCTAGCACAGCCAAGGCCAGATGTTCCATCAATTGCTGGTAGCACAAGGCTATGGCACTCAGGGTGACATCTAAGTCAGTCCATACCTAGCCTGATGGATTTGAAGCTCAGCAATCTTCAAGAGTCAGGGGAAGAGGAATGCATAGGAGATGGGGGAGGAACAGGAATTAGGTGGGAACAGGAAAAAAGGATTTTGGGGAGGGGGAGGGCCACTCTTCATATGTAAGAGCCATGTAACATGCCAGTGCTGAATGATGTAATTCTGAGAAGGTGACTGGGTGTCACTGTACTGCAGAGCAAGCAGTGCCTGTGTGGGACAGATGGAACTAACCTCTGTATTTCTGTATCATGCAGTGATTTGTTGGTGCGAATAGAGTGTTTTGGATTTGTGCTTGGCCCATCGCTAAGCACAACTCTGGGACTCTGGGAGTCATTTCTGGGAATTGTAGTCCTGTAGGAAAAACAGCGGATTCTAGGATGTAACACCAGGCATCACTAATGAATTTCAGATGTACAGTATAACTTCCAGAAATATGTCTGTATACAAACCTGGAAATTGGAACATTTATGCAATAACAAGGGCCGGATCACACAACCATGTACATACACTTCCAATGACCACAGAATGGCCTGTGGCTCATCCAAAGGGTGCAAAGTCGCCTGCAAGAGAGAATATAGAAGTGTACTGCTGACCAGGCCTGGCGACCAAGGGGGACAGCTGTCCTGGGCCCGCCGATCTAAAGGGCCCCAAAACAGCCCCCCCACCCCTAAAAGCGCCTCAGCTACCCGGCTCCCCCGCTTGGTGGATGGGGCTACACAGGACCTAGTTGGGGTGGAGCTAAAGAGGACCTAGCCAAGGGGTGGGGCTATAGGTGGCTGTAGCTTCCTGCCAGGCCTGCTGCACGACAGAGAGGAGAGGCTGCTGCAGTTTCAGCCAGTCCCGCCCAGCCAGCCTGCACTCTGCAGATTTTTCAAAGGTAAGGATGTGTGGTGTATGTATGTATGTATGTATGTATGTATGTATGTATATATATATATACACACACACACACACACACACACACACACACACACACACACACACTGTATATATGTATGGGGTGGGTTAGGGTTTGCTGCTGGGGGGTAAGGGTTAGGATGCAGGCTGCAGGAGGGTTAAGCACTTGGACAAAGGGTTAGGAAGCGTGTCACAGCGTTATAAAACGTAGGCTGCGGTGTGAGGGCGCACGTCAGTGTTATAGGGTGAGGGAGTGCACCGGTGTGCTAGAGCGCAGGCTGCAGTGTGAGGGAGTGTGTCAGTTTGATAGAGAGCAGGATGCGGGGTGAGGGAGCGCGTTAGTGTGATAAAGTGCAGGGTGAGGGAGTGCATCCAGTTTATGTTCCAGCATGTTAGGGGGTTATGATTTAAAAAGAGTAAACACAGTTTTTTTTTAAATAAATGGCTTCACCTAAATACTAACCATGAGTTAAAGTAAAGTTTGTGTTATCATTCATAGGGCCAGATTCTCTAAGCTTCAAAAGTGATAAAATAGAGACTGATAAACAGCCAGCCAATCAGCTCCTGCCTGACATTTTTCAAACACAGTCTGTGACATGGCAGGCATAACAGACTTTAAGGTAGAGGCATTGCCATAGACCAAATCAAAATGGAAGAGACACCTGGTGATGTTAGAATGGAAAAGAAGAAGAAACAGATAGAGAAGAGGACACTAGGGAAGGAATACAAAGTATACTTACAGTAGGTGGATTAAACCCGTCATGCCTCTAAGTGGCCTACTTACAAACTTCGAAAACTCAAGTGTGATACGGGCATAGAATATGGTTAATAAGCATCCAACCATCAGAGATAGGTCATAGAAGATGAAATGAGAGGCTGGGACAAGAAAACCCGATTGATCACTAATGAGTCCTTGGACTTCATGTCAGGAAGTTGTTGTTTTAGAGCAGAACACCAAACTATGAGACACAGTAGAGTTGAGTTTTCTAGGCATCATATACCAAACAAATAGCTATATATACAAGTTTTCATAGGCATACAGACCTATTGCTCTATGTACAGGGCTTCTCCAATGTCTTCTTCCCACCAAACACCATAAGGAGCAATGACTGCTTTGTTACATGCAAGGAGTAAGTAGTAGATCTGAAACTCCTAGAAGATGATCTGCAAAGACAGAGCACCTCGACGTAGGGCTGTCTGGCAACAGTGGACTCAATATACAGTACTGGCAAATTTGCACTACATTTGCTCTAATGGAGGCACTATAACAAGTATTTCCCTGGAGGATGGAGTTAAGGAGATTCAGGGCAGGATGTATCATTAGTGCTCTAACAGCTTATAAAACCAATTAAAAGTGATATTCTGAACTTTGGCTTCTTGGATGTTTCCCATCAGTGTGGCCTTTAGCAAACACTGTATACCCCTTAGGTGTAAATTTTCTAAGATGGGAGTTCTATGGAAAATGCAATGTTGCTAGGGTTGCCACCTCATCCCTTTAATCCTGTAGACATTAATTACACAGGTTCTGTGGCTGGCTCACTTCAAGACTCAGTTTCAACTTTTTTTTTTTTTTTTTAAACAGCCATCAGACTTCATTCCAATTGTGTTTTTTAATCAGCCACAGAACCTGTGGGGGGGGGGGGGGGGGGGGGGGGGGGGGGGGGGGGGGGTGGTGGTGGTGTAAGTTCTCAGGGATGCTTTGATCAGCTGACTTCACTGTGTGCAAGATATGCTAATGGCCACCCAGGAGGGTGAAGGGATATCCCCAATGATAGGGGGCAAACTAGATGGGCCAAGTGGTTCTTATCTATCAAATATTGTTCTATAGCAAAAACCTATGTATCCCAAGAGCCTTGGTGAAGAGACTAAGGGCCTTTTTCTAGTTCACTCTTTCTGACAAAATCCTTCTTAGATGGACAAAACCATGTGCACTGCAGGGGGGCAGATGTAAAATGTGCAGAGAGAATTAGAGCTGTCGGCTTATCCTTTGGCACAGAGGGGCAGATTTATTAAGCTTGCTGAAGTGATAAAGTGTCTGGTTTTTATCACCAGCCAATCAGCTCCTACCTGTTAAGTTACAGGCTTGGTTTGAAAAATGACAGGTAGGAGCTGATTGGCCAGTGATAAAAACTAGACAGGTTATCAATTCACCAAGCTTAATAAATCTACCCCTGAGTTTCAGTCATAAAAACCCCTATTTTGTCAGGACTGAGTCGCAGTTGACAGGCACTAACCAACTCCTTTGGCCTGATTCAGGTGTGTAAAATAAAGCAACTAAAGGTGTCGATACACCATCGGCCAGTGTGTACGAGCAATATATCTGCGAACGGCGCCGTTCACATATATTGCGTCGCCCCTACAACCCAGTTGATGCCCAGTATATCTCAGTGGGCGGGCGCATGCAAATGTGCCCGCCCACTTTTGATGTCAGTTTCAACGGATTGGGCAGTGTGAATGGAGAACTTGCTCACCGCTCCGTCTGTAGATATAGCTGCAGAACAGGTGGCCATGCAATGGACATTCAATGCTGTATGTTTTAACAAGTTATACAGATAACCTTAAATTAGCAGCTGCTTAATAAGGAAGGAATTACTCTCATATCAGTCATGTTCTACTTTTTGGAACAAATTTAAATGCATATTCAGGTGATGTTTAAATAGATTTTATTATGGAACATCATATCTGATGGGCTTCCTGTTCTTACATGACAGTGGTTAAACACTAAACAGTCTGAAAAGAGATTTTATGTAACAAGAGACAAATGGGTCTCTTGTTACATAACAAGAGACCCATTGGACACACAGCATGGGTCCTTCCTTCCAGTGTTCAGACATGTGATGATATATGATATTCTTGTGACCATAGTCCAAGAATATCAGATTTCACTAACGTAAAGGACAAGACCCCAGACCCCTACTGAAGGAGGGATAGGCTCATTTGGTCTATAGCAAGTTGGTCAACAGTCGTTATTTCGACATGGGGATAGGTCAGCATGGTTCTAGGTCAACATGGGTCAAAGTCGACAGGTCATTAGGTCGACACACGCATTATGTCAACAGTCAATAGGTCGACATGGGGTTCTCGAGTGTTTTCAGACCCGACATGTGCCAACAGGCGGTATTTCATGCCCTACCATCCACTAGGGTGTGGTGGGAGAACAAAAGTGTGCCAAGCATAGCAAGGCACCGTGCCCGAAGCATGGCGAGCGCACTCAGTGCACTTTAACCAGTGTCCATGTCGACTGTGTCGACATTCGGGTCAAAAAAAACTGTGCAAAACCCCATGTCGACCAACTTTCTGTAGACCAAATGATCCCATTCCTTTAAGGCTGTCGATTTTATTTTAAAGTGAAATCAGTTTTCTCGGAAACGGGTGTGGATTGTAGAATTCACAGCAGTTTCCCAACAATACACAGCCATTTTCACCAAATCTGTGGACATTCCGACTCTCGACAGTCAGAATATTGAATTTACACTGTCGAGTTAGTGTCGGAAGCCAGCGAAAACGGACAGGATTCTGACGGATAGTATGGCAACCCTATGTATAGAGAAAGTTAATTTACATCTAACATTATTTCTAAAATAATGCTGATTTTGTTATTTATAAAGGAACCTCAAGACAAATCCTTCAACTAGACTATAACTAGTTAAAAGCTCATCAAAATGATGACTTCTGCAATGTACTTTCACTATAAGCTGTGATCGTTTTTAGCCCACAAACTCTCCACCCCACCCCTTAACTGCTCCTACCTCCAATTCATACCTCCCAACATGCCCCAATCCAGGAGGGACACAACGCTCTGTTCCTGGATTTCTCTCAATTTATGATTGCCATCACCATTTTTAAACAGGTTAATTGAGTAGACAAGTGTTTCACCACAGGTGATGGCAATCATAAATTAAGAGGGAAGTCCAGGAAGAGAGACTCCTGGAGAGGATCATTTTGGGAGGTATGTCCAATCTCTGTCTCCAGCTCCCTCTCTCCATATCCAGCAAGTTAAAAACCGATTATTGTCCCTGCAAAAAATTGCTTTCCCTTTCTGTTATGGCATCTTTTAGCACACAATGAAGTAATATGGTCTATCGAGTGGCCTCTAGTGTCAGCACTTCACCTCATAGAGGTGAGGAGTAGTTAGCCTTTTTAGGTAAATAATAAACGATATAATATACAAACGGTTTTCCCAACAAACACTCAAGGTGGCCATACACACTGCGATAGTAGCGTTCGATGCGATGCGTGCTCCTGCGGGGATCGCATCGCACAGTACAAAAAGTATGTGCTGCACATACCTTTGTACTGCTTTCGGATCGCACCGCACGCACATTGCATGCAAAACACATGCCGTGCGATGCGATCTAGCCCATAACGCATGTGATTCTCGCAGTGCGTATTGGCACCTTTAGAGATGATATCACTAAATATTGATTCACAGCATGGTATTTCCATGAGATTATACACAGTATTACTTGAATTAAAAAGTGTAAACATGTTAATACAAGTTACCAGGGAGTTCTGTAAATGTTGAAAGATTCAAACATAACAGATGGAATATAACAAACAGTTTCAATGACAAAGTATTCCTATCTGATATACTGTAACTGCCAGAGCTCCACTAATTTATGTAACATTCAACGCTTTCTTCATCAGTGTGGATATATACAAGAAGTTAATATTTAAAATTGGTCAAAATAATTTTGAGCATGTGAAGAAAGCTGTTTATTATTGACCACTTGTGCAGATCTTCATGAACGCTGCTGCTCTCCATTAGAATTATGTGCAATTGTCTGTTCTTGCCAAATAAATGGATTGTAGTGTTGGAGTTTATGTAGCACATGTAAGTCATGTGACTACCAACCAGGCTGAGTCCAGCAGCCATCAATAAGTGAGTGCAGAGTCAGTAATATGGTCAAGCGTGTTCGCGGCAGCTAGAATGGAAAGATCCTTTTCTTTAGGATATATAGCACAGTTGCCAGGAACAATGCTAGCGCTAGAAAAATCAGCAGTTTGTCTGTGAGCTCACGCCGATTGTACTTTGTAATGAGTTTGCGACCAAGCTGAATGGTTCCAGTCATGGACTTAAATTCTTCATTGGCCTCCTGGATAGTTCTGGATGAGGTGGCTGAGAAATGACATAAGGAATAAATTAACAAAAACTATTTATATTGCGGGGTGCAGAACCACCTTAAGCAAACAATTTAGCATCATTATACACTATGTGCACATAAAATGATGTCTTACAATAGGTCTGTGTATTAGTTTTCAAATAGAGTCAAGTTTGAACCACTTTTCGCTTCTGTTTGCCCTATTGAAGCAATTAGCAATATGCTGTCTGACTGGTTCAAAACGGTCATGTAACAGAAATCCAAAAGGAAGACCATAAGACAATCTACATCCTTATAAATGGAAGGGATATGGGCCCTCATTCAAATTGGTTTGCCCCATTGCGAATTCGCAACAGAGACCGATATAGAAGATCTGCGCATGTGCATAAGCTTATATTCTCTGCGGGCGCCCACACATAGTCTCAGAGGGCGCTCGCAATGGGGTGGGCATAAAGGAGGTGGGCAGGGGGTAAGGATGGCCATCACCATCGATGGCAATTCTGCAACTGGCCATCAATAGTACTAAACTTTGCAATGGAGGGCCATCGATATTTTTACATATCGATGGTCATCCATTGTGTTTGACTATTTGGCCTGTGGGCCAATCAAAGCACGGGGGCGGGGCTTCGCAGGTATCGGGGGCGAGGCTATGCTCAGTGTCCCAGCACTTTGAAAAAAAAAAAAAAGAAGCAAAACATTGTTTTGCTGTTCCATCAATGGAGGGAAACCATCTGGTTCTCCTCCATCGATGGCAAAAGTATTCGACATCGGCCATGAACCATCGATGATTTCGAATCATTGATAGTCGATGGCCATCCCAAGCAGGGGGCGAATGCCCAGCTTTTCCTGGGCATACCCACAAAAACGCTGTGTGTCCCTATGCGAACAGGGGCGGCTACCGGCCTTCCGTGGGCAGGCAGCTGACGTCACCGGATACCAGCTGCCCACCCTGTTCACGGAGCAGGGCACCACTAATCTAAGTCACCAAAGAGTGACTCAGATTAGTGAGCGCTTTACAAATAATTTGATGCTCGTTGGCCATTGAATGATTTCGGTCACCCACGCAAGGCTGAAAATGGATGTATATAATCATCTATTTGCAACGCTGTAGGGAAAATCGGCGAGTAGCGGCGGGTGGCGCTACAAGGCTCGCAAAGCAGCAAAATAACACTGAGCCTGGCCGAGAAACATTTTGGATGTTACAATAAAGCAAACACACTGAATGGTACATTTTTAGACAGTCAACAACTAGGACAAGGAGGAGACAAAGGCAAGTATTCAATGCCGGTGCGAGCGGCCGGCGAGGGGGTTAAACTGCGAGGATCACAGAAAACTAGTGATCCTCGCAGTTTAACCCCCGCGCCGGCCGCTCGCACTATGCAACGGTTCTGGGGGAATCCTCGCAGTCACAGAACGGCGAGGATTCCCCTAAACTGTGAGAGCCGCGGCTAGTGCAGCAAACTCGCTGTAATTAGCCTCGGCTCTCGCAGCTTTTGGAGGCACATTCGCAAATTCCCCCTCGCTCAAAAAACGGAGCGAGGGGGAATTTGCGAATGAGGGGGGTCAGTTGAATACTGACAGGGTGAGCGGTGACTGCGAGCAAAAAGTCCTGCTCGCAGTCACCGCTCGCCCACGGCTTTTGGAGGCACATTCGCAAATTCCCCCTCGCTCAAAAAACGGAGCGAGGGGGAATTTGCGAATGAGGGGGGTCAGTTGAATACTGACAGGGTGAGCGGTGACTGCGAGCAAAAAGTCCTGCTCGCAGTCACCGCTCGCCCACGGCATTGAATATATGCCAAAGACCTGCTAATAGGACAGAGAAATTGGGCATCACTTTCGTAAGAGTCTATAAAGTCAGAACACTATTAAGAGCTGTTCCACAGAGTACTGAGCCAGTCACTGCAGCATCTATTGCATAAAATAACTGTGCAAATGCTCAGAGCAGTGAGTGCGGGCACACAGATATATCCTTCCTCATCCATTCTGTTAGCAGCCGCAGGGAGACTGCGATAAGTTGCCCGCGCTTACAGGAGCAGTCACACCATACAGTCCTGTGGATCGCGGGTGAGGGCCTTGTAATCGCAGCAAATGACCCATGACTATTAATATTCCTGTATAAGATGAGCTTGGACTCTTCTGTATGCAATTGGGCATATGGTCGTATTGTCGACTGCATTTACGTAGACAGTCATTAGGTCGACAGGGTTCTAGGTCGACAGGTGTCTAAGTCGACATATGCGTTAGGTCGACATGGGTTTTTTCACTGTTATTTGAGCCAACAGACAGTATTTCATGCCCTACCATCCACTAGGGCGTGGTGGGAGAATAAAATAGTGTGCTGAGCGCAGCGAGGCACCGTGCCCTCGCATTGCGAGCGATGCGAGGGGCTGCAGTTGACTTCCAACTGTGTAAAAAAACAAAGTGAAAAAACCCATGTCGACCTAATGCATATGTCAACATTTTCCTATGCCGACCTATACACCTGTCAACCTTGACCCATGTCTACCTAGAACCCTGTCGACCTTCCCACATGTCGACCCAACGGTGTCGACCAAATAACTGTCGACCTAACTATGGTCGATAAAACGATTCACACCCATGCAATTGATGATCCAGAGGACATCCTAACATGTTAATGCGATCGTGAGCACATAGAGATCAGAACTCAGATACATACTGTATATAAGAAAACCATATCATTTGCAGGTAGCCAAGGGCGGGTGCATACAGCAAATGATTATTATGACAACAACAACAACACGTGACTTTCTTGTGACTGCTGCCGATAGTAGGATTTTTAGTACATAGTACAGGCGTGTTCCAGCTGCTGTGAAACTACAAAGCCCATCATACCTTGCACCAGTTTGGCTATTAGGGAATGCTAAAACTGTGGCAAGGCATGATGGGACTTGTAGTTTCCCAAACAGCTGGAGGGTCATAGTATGGACAGGCCTGACATAGTAGGACTTTTAAGCATAATTTATCTGGTGTGTTAGAGAAGACCTGCAATGTTATTGATGCCTAATAGTGAATACCTTCTTTGAAACACAACTAATGGTTATACATATTATTATACCTGGCATATGCTGCTGGTGCCAAGCTGGATGTAGCCATCTAGTGCCAGCTTTGCAAACACATACATTTGAGTTTTAAGGACCACAAATTCCACTGGTATTTTACTTTTATTAACTCTGCATTAATACTACAGTGTTATTTTGGTGATAGATAACTGACAAATAAATTGTTACCAAATGGGTTTAGCAATTGTGGATAGCAGAACTTATCATACCTATAGTGTGCATGGTAACCTCACTCTGCTGCACTTGTTGGGACATCATCCGGCTGATACTCATCAGGCTCTCAGTGATGCTATTAGTGGACTGGGCCAAGTTTTCTTTGGTTATTTTTCTGTTGGAGAGGAAAAAACAACCAAAATAGTTCCAGATGGAAAAAATACATGCTTGGATTTGCTGTTGTATTACAAAACAGAAGAAACCCTGAATCTTTTGACCGGACGCCACCTCATTCATCAGCCAACACCCCCCCTTCCCCCAAGTGCATGGGTCCAGCCTTGCTGTAAGTGGTGGTGCACTGGTAGCTTGCTTGGATTAATAGAAAATTGGACAGCGTCAGGTGGGGCAAACTGTATTGACACTTTTTGGGCAGAAGACTTTGAGGTATAGCATGGCCCACAAATAAACTATATTTCTAAAATGTAAACTATGTTACTTTTGGCACAAAACACAAAGCCCATTACATTTCCGATGTTTTCCTGGATATTTGTTGTCACTGACTATTCACCGTAATATAGTTTGGAGACGTCAGCAGTTCTTTCATAAACAAAGTCACCAACATCCAATTTGCTCAATAAAGAAAGAAATATTCCAGAATAAGTGATAACATATGCTCTAGATGTAATAAGAAAAGCATAGATTGTGGAAGGCTCTAAACTAGGAAAACTTGAGATTTTCACATTCCCAAGAGAATTCAATCTGTACATATGCTCAGTCATCCCATAACTCTGTATTTTGCATTCACATTTGACAACTGCCAAGTTCAATTGCTCTTGCATTACACCAACAGCCTGATACGGTCATGCACAATTTTTTACTGGGGGTAGAATTCAACTAATTATATATCTTGCGAGCAGGGCCCTCCTGCCTTTTATATCTGTTTGTTACTACCCAGTTTGTTTTATCACTGTTTCCTATTGTAAAGCGCAATGGAATTTGCTGCACTATATAACAAACTGTAAATAAATTAATTTATCCGGGGGAAGGATGTATCTTTACTAAAAATGTGATAAAACCTGCAAAAATAGGGTTACTGCAATACCTATGCATCCCCACATTTCTTATAGTGTTCCTCCACACAGATTTGACTGAGCTGCACTGTGCCCATTATCAGCAAGCTCCAGAAAATATATTCTGGAGCTTGATCACAATAGGCAACACCAGTAATAGATGGTGTTGCCTATGCAAGTCTATGGGCTTCTTTTCAGAAGAAGTCCCTAGAGAAGGAAACAGATTTCATTTGTATGAATAGAAGGCAGTAATCACCTCACAGAAGAGCAGCCAATACCAAACCTTACTGTTATTTCTTCAGCCAGGCCACATTTATAGGTTTATTACACAAACAAGGTCCCTTAATCACTAGTGTTTAAAAGCTGGGCTTTAATTGCATTTTAGAAGAAAGTGCAAAGGTTTAAGCTGGGTTCACACTGGACAACGATTTTGCCGATTCCGATGGGTCACAATGACAATCAGAATGTCGTCCAGTGTTTACTCATTATGTCGCTGATGGGCACTTCTGTTGTATGTACAAGGAGGACGAGGGAGGGTATCACTAGCAGCATGGCCCCATCCCCCCCCCTACCCAGCTGGCATTATAAGTGTGTATGCACTTGCAAATACAGTCACACGGCCAGGTCCTGTCACTCAAGATGTTGGTGGGTAGTGGTACACATATGGTCCAGTGTATACCCAGCTTTACACCCATTCTGTGCATCCATCCCTATTTGAATGAATGCTTGTGTCGGCATGTTAGTGTTATAATGTATCACTTCCATCATGTGGTAGAAAGAACATTACCTCAGCCTGGTAGAATCGCCTCCTTCAAGCAGCTCATCCTTTTCAGAATTATCTATGGCCAGCTTACAAGACAGATTGGCCTTTCTCCACACAGTCTGATTACTGAAATAAATTAGTAATTAAACACAGTGGGAACATTTGGTTCTTTACTTTTGTGATTAAATGTAGACAGTGTGTTTCTCGTGTGACAAAGGTTTTGCATTTGCGTATGGTTTGACAAGACTATACAGCTGAACACATACACACCTTGACTGCCTCCATGTCCCCGACTACTCCACCATCCTGCCCACAATGCTGCAGCTCCACCCTGCCAATTTCAGAGCAGTCATATACACTGCTGCAGTGGAAGCATCATATATGGATATTCCTCTTCAAACTGAGAGGAAACCAGGTAGAGGACAGACGCTCAAGGATTAAAACTTCAAATATCCACTGGCTCAAGCAGGCATTTGCTGCAGATAAGGTTCTGCTACTGTGGCCACTGCTGAAAACACCGCTTGACTGTCTTTCCCAATCGCATGCTTTACATCGTCGGCCACTTTAGACCTTCTGCCCCTTGAACCACTCCATCACTTTCCGCCCCACCTTTTTCTACCCACCACTGTCATGACGGTATGGGTCGACACTTTGAAGGACAACATACATAAGGTCAACCACTAAAGGTCAAATAAGGCTTAGGTGGACACATGAAATAATGTTGAGCTTAATGACCAAGTACATAATATAATAACACACAGTGGGCCAGATGCACTAAGCTTCAAAAGTGATAACATGGAGAGTGATACACAACCAACCAATCAGCTCTTTGACATTTTTCAACCCAGCCTGTGACATGGCAGGTAGGAACTGATTGGCTGGCTGTTTATTGCTCTTCATTTGATCACTTTTGAAGCTTAGTGCATCTGGCCCAATGTGGTAACTATATACAGAGTTAATGCATATGGTCAGAAGTAGAAAAAAAATGTGAAACTAGTTTCTCAGTCACGATAAATGTAAAACAAAATATTCATACAATAATGGCAGGGTTAGAAATGGCTGTGATATCCCCAATCCTGGCATGCTCTTTGTAAAGACCGGTCTGATGCAGGCATTAGCTTGCTGGTTGGAAAGGGTACATTTTTGCATAAAAACTTGCCCATGACAGCATATGCAGAGTATGGGCAACCATAGGGGCATCTTTAAACCATCTGAACGTGCACAGTTTTCTTCGTTTGAGAGGGGGGTGTTCAGTGGAAAGCATATATTATGCAGGGAGTTTTCCAGTTGGTCTCAATATCCTGGCACTGGGTGTTGATCATAAGATCCACAGTAATTAGGTCAACAATGTCTAGTTCAACCCCCAGTCGTCTACTTGCCCAAGGAAAAGGTTGACAGGAGTATCACTTTTCCACTGGTGTTAGGAACTTCTGCTTTTAAATGACAAATAAACCATTATGTACTATGGGGCAGATGTATTAAGCCTGGTATAGAGATAACATGGAAGGCGATAACACACCAGCCAATCGGCTATGTTTCAAAAATGACAGTTAGGAGTTGATTGGTTGGTGCGTTATCTCCTTCCACTTTATCTTTTCAGCAGGCTTAATACATCTGCCCCAGTATTTGGTAATCAAAGCAAACTGAAGGCATTGGCCATACACACACCTGAGCATCTGCTTCTTGTGACACTCCATCTCCTTCAACAACGCTTCCTTGTCAGACTCCTTATCCTGCTCTCGGGCCATCTGCTCCAGATCCTTCCAGGACAAACATGAAAAACCCATAAGCTTCACAATTTACCAGAATAAAGCAGCTAGAACTCAAAATGAGTCTACACATTTGTAATGTACTTCCCAATATAGAGTACTTCCTTGTAATGTACTTCCCAATATAGAGTCATTCCACTGGGTGCAAGCTGCCTTGCACGTCCATTTAAAGCAGGCATGTCCAACGTTGGCCCTCTAGATGTTGTGAAACTACACACCCCAGCATGCTTTGCAATAGTTTTAGCATTCTCTAATAGCAAAACTGTGGCAAAGCATGCTGGGATGTGTAGTTTCACAACATCTGAAGGGCCAACGTTGGACATGCCTGATTTAAAGCCATGATGAGAAGTAGCAGTTCCATTGGTGGAGAAAAAATGACTGCAGTTATCCCAGGTGTGATGCTCACAGCAGCTCCTGCAGCTGAATCGGTCTCCGGCACATTACTCGTGTCACAACGATGTGTGGCACAACCTGCACCTTAATGAATCTGCCTCACCAGGCCAGAATGAGAGCAACCAGTTCTCACGATTATATTTCTGTAATCTGAAAGATTTATCTTTTATTCAGAAAATAGCCATTGTCCTGCATTGTGCAGACTTACTATGAATGTGATTACCTATTCACATCTTACCTGTATTAGGAGTCTCAGGAGGCGGAACTTGTCCTTTACTTGAGCATTGAGATCATTCAGTGTGCCTACTGGGCCTGTGCATTCCCGGATATCCTGGAAGAATCAGTGCAGATAATCTGCTCATATATCAAAGGGCAATCACATAATGCAAAAATCACCACTGATGAGACACAATGGACCCTTGTAATCATCCACATATTCACTACATACCCAAATATCCATATAGCATGCTTTCTGCATTCTAATATTGTATTGCATTTAATATGATAGAACATGACTGAACCTATTTCTCATACGGTAACAGGCGCTACCAGTACAAAACATTTTACTGGTAAAAATCAATAGCCTGACAAGTGATGGGGGACATGGCTCATTTTGACTAGAAATCGCTGGTCACTGGTGCACTGTGCACCAGCGATTTTTTAGCCATAATCGGAGGAGCATGCTCCTTCGACCATGAAGGGCTGGCCATGGGAGCGCGCTCCCGGCAATTTACCTCCCACAGCACATGAAATCACTGGCAATATGGTCACTCAGCGACCATATTGCCAGCGATATGTGCTGAAATCGCACCCGTGTGTACACAGCTTTAGGCGCATTCACAGGGACAGGGCTCCGAAAGGAAACTGTTCTCAGCTGTGTACTGGGGAGGGTCAGCGCTGACCCTGTAGGCAGTGTGGTCTGTAGCCCATAGGTTACTGTTATCTCAGAATGATGGTAGCCCTGGGACCTGAAGCGATGCTGCTCGATGTTGATATAGTGGCCAGCTTCGCATCCCCCATAGTAACCGATGGGGGCGGCGCACGAGGGATTGGAGATTCTTCTGCGGTCCCTCCTAGATACAGTGCATTTAGGAGATACTTTACATTTGCGGCTAACCCCCATATATTAAATTATAAATGGGCCCCTTATAGTGAAAAGTATCAATTCTCTTTTCACTTTCCTTATTAATACACCCCTTAATATCTCTCCCAACTTTGATATATTTGCCTCACACAGTGTTACATACCACAGAGATACAGGGGACTATGGCAGGGGCGTAACTATAGCACCGCAGCCCCCGCGACCGCATGTGCGGGCGCTGCAGTGCTATAGTTACACCCCGCTGCCCCGCCGCCATCCCCCGCAGTCGTTACCTGTCAGTGTCTTCTTCAGTACGCGCTGGTCCCGGCTCCCTTCTTCTGCTGTGAGGACCACAACAAAATGTCCACCCCAATGTAGCAGACAGTTCTCTGAAACTGTCTGCTGCATAGGGGCGCAGGGCCATCTTAACAGCATTATGGGCCCCCGGGCAAAGCAGTCCAGCGGGGCCCCTCCCTACACAACCTTGTGAGTGCCGCTGTACTGTATGTATGTGTGTATATATATGTATATGTTCATACAGGGGCGGATCCAGGAGAAAATGACAGGGGGGCACCATCAGGGCCGTCTTAACAGCAGTGTGGGCCCCTGGGTAAAGCAATGCACTGGGGCCCTTACCCATTCTCCCCTCCTAGGGGTGGGGGGTGCTATTAGCAGCAGCTTTGATGTCCCACGGGTGGCAGGGGGTGCTCTAGCTTCCATTCAACATGTAGGACCTGGAGCAGTAACTTCTGCTAATTACTCCTTTACTGCACAGGTGGTGGGAGGGTGAACACTAATGTGTGGAAGAGGGCACTGAGCTGAATGACGGGTCCCTTGTAAATGACTTCCAGGGAGGTAGTGATAGGGTATAGTTTTATACACAGGGGAGGGTTGGATAATGGAGTGGGTTTAATATTCGTCATTTTCCGGTGGAATGGCAGCTTGTTTGACTGCAGATATCGGCAATTATCTGTAAATAGATTTCTTAGCCTTCAATAGTATAAAAACCTAGAGTCCCATCGTTCAGGAGGTGCTGGGGACTTGGGGATCAGGAGCCAGAGCAATCCATTGACAAAAATATAAAACTGTACACCAGACGTTTGGAGCTGGAGCAAGGACCGGCTGCTGGAAGCCTAATATCTCTGGTTCTGAAAAAGATAGAGACAAGCCACTAGTGTTGACAGAAAGAGGAGAGTCCCAGCTTTTGGACTATACTCTCAGAAAAACCAAGTCAGAGAGAACCTGAGAAATATGACTGGGAAGTAAATGAGTAATTAGCAGAAGTTAATGTGGACTGCTGCTTTGAAGTTGGATATCTCCACTTCCCCAAGGCCGATTTTCAAAATTCTGGTATCCCTGGAAAAAGGGGATCCTCAGCTATCAGAAAAGGGCCCTTATACACCTGGGGCCCCTGGGCAAGTGCCCATTAAGCCCATACGAAAAGACGGCCCTGTAGGGGCGGACATTTTGTGGTGGTCCTCATAGCAAAAGAAGGGAGCCGGGACCAGCGCGTACTGAGCGTAGGTAAGACTGCGGGTTTTGGGGGGGATTGCATGGGCGGCGAGGCGGGGGTTGGTGCGGCGGGGCGGGCGAGGGTTGGTGCGGGCGGGGGTTGGTGCGGCGGGGTGCGTGGGTGGGCCCTCCCTTTAACGGCGGGGGGGGGGGCGCCCAAAAGCTACGCCACTGGACTATGGGGACTATGTACTAAATCTTGGAGAGATAAAGTAATAGCCCATCAGCTCCATGTTACGGGCTGTGTTTGAAGATGACAGCTATTTGGTTGGTCCTTTATCTCTCTCCTAGGCTTAGTACATAGTATCCCACTCATAGAGACCTGTGATTTGTTCGTGTTTCCCTTATTTCCTAGCACCTAGGTGAGTGTACTGTTCGCCAGCCCCCCACAACACTCCCCGCCTTGTCACTGACACTCGGTGCTATGGAGGAGACAGGTATAATGCACACTGCGGCAGGGGGGCGGATCCGTGTGACAGCATGCTTTCCCTCCCTATTGCAATGTGCAGTTTACCTGGATCAGCGCTTTGATCTCCAGATCATATCTGACTATTTCCTGGTGACAGATCGCTACGTGTACATCCCGGGACGCAGCCGCCATCACTGCTGGTGCTGGCTGCTACGGAGCACAGCACGGGACATAACGATGAGTCTGCCTGTGCGTCTCCAGCCTGTAGCGCCATCTGCTGTGCAAACTGCTCAGTACACCCGCTCGCCTCATCATATACGGGCCCAGGGGGCAGCAGCAGCTTTTCGCTGATGCATTAGTTGAGGGCCTGATTCTGACCCTATCACAAGGCTATGAATTTGCAACCCTGACGATTATCGAACGACTGTGCATGGTAAGCAGTGCGCTTGGCCGGGATCCCCCCTGCTAAACAAATCAAAGCCAGTGATACCTTGCCATCGCTGGCCATTCACAAAATGATTGACAGACGGCAGCCATTATTGGCATAACCTTGTGTTTTCTGGAAGTGCCCTGGAAAATGCAAATTTGTACACCATCTATCAGTGTAGGTACAGGTTGCCTATCCCTTATCCAAAATCTTTGGGGCCACGAGCATTCTGGATAAGGGATTTTTCTAGTTTTTGGATTTTTTTTTAACATACTTACCTGGTCCCCTGTGGTGCCCTTATAGTCCCCCGGCGACCTTCAGGATCCTCTTGTATGTGGTCCCAGGGAGGGCCGGACTGGCCCTTCTGGCAATTGCCAGAAGGGCCGATTTTGTGCAAAAAGTTCTTAGAGCTTTCTGCAGTAGCGCTACGGTCGTTCCCGAGCTTACTGAATTTACTGAGCCAGTATGGCTATTTCATCATCTGTGCACACACGGAGAGATCTGGACTGCGGGAGTGGAGGTATGAACTGTGTCTTTCCCACCCCGTAGGTCAGACAGTGAACTTTTATTGCTGAAGTATTTGGACTTTGTGCTTGTTTTTTTATTTTTATACTTTGGTATTTTTATGCATTTTTGATTTTTAAAGAAAAGTGGATCTATTAAAAACAATAAATATCCATTTTATTCATCTAAATTGGGCCAGATATTCCTGTAAAAATCTCTGATTTATATTCTGTAATGGGCATTACGGTGTGTGCCATACTGTGTAACAAGCATTACAGTGTGTGTCATAATATGTAATGGCCAATACAGTGTGCGGCAATGTGTAATGGGTCTAATGTGTGTTCCATAATGTGTAATGCATCCATTTTGTGATGACACACCTCCTTTCTGTGATGCCACGCCTTTTTGCTGCGCAGCTTTGCCGCGCAAGGGTCCAGCCTGCTGTAGGTGGGTCAGTGTGCTCAAAATGCCAGGGCTGATTTCTGGTCCCAGTCCGCCCCTGGTCCCAATGGTGCATTGCGCAGGTACACTAGTGACGTCACCGGTGTACCCACTCAATAAACCCCTGGGACTGGAGATGCCACTGAAGAGGATCCCGAAGCCCGCCGTGAACACCGGAAGATGAAGTAAGTATAAAAAAAGGGCAGGGGACAAAAAAAAAAAAAAACAACAAAAAAACAGGACAATGGCTTTCAGTTTTTGTATATACGGATAAGGAATACTCAACCTGTAGTGGAGCCAGAGGCTGCTTAAGGAGCACAGGCCGAACAGCCGGTATTGGGTGAATGGACCGACTGCTATATAGGTGTGTGTGCTTTACCTTGCAGGAGCATTAGTATACTAGTATACTAATGCAGGAGCATTACTACTGCTTATAATGCTCCTGCAACAGACTGGTTCACATCTTATGTGCTGTTTAATGTTTGTCGGGCTGACCAGCCAACCCCATAGGAACCAAATATATAGGATACTTAGCTCTGATTGACAACTTATTCCAAGCTGCAGCTGATTTGAAAAAGGGATTACCGCACCCTTTATAGTATGTAATAAAAGAAACAAAAAAATTAAACAGCGCTGCTTAGAATAATATATTAAAATGTAATGAAATAATACTCAATATTGACCAATAATTCATAAACAGACAAAACTTTAAAATAATCATTACATTTATCTGCACATACTGGGTCCTGTATCATCAGGTGTCCTTATAGTGAAACCTGCATGTCTCCTTTAAATTGGACAGTCAGTTGTTAATATTGCATGCAATACTTGGTACTTATGTAGTATCTGGGCTGCCGAATTTCTGATTGTATGCCTTAAGGAGCCCATACACTCTCCATTGTGTATGGCTCCATTCTGTACTATATGATGCGCGCTCCCGCGCATCACATAGTACGGTACAAAAAGTATGTGCTGCACATACTTTTTGTACTAGGTACACATCGGATCGGATCCCAGTGCATGCACACTGCATGCACTAGGGATGCAATCCGATCCGATGTGTGCTGTTTCAGCACAGAACGGACCCATTAAACGGACCGTGTATGGGGGGGCTTTACCTTAAGGCATACAATCAGATGCAATTTGACGCGATTTCCGGCAAAATCGCATCGAATCGCATCCGATATAGCATGCGATATCGCATGCGATGCGATTTTGTATAGGATTCAATGTTAACAAGGTCCTGTTCATTTCCCCACTGTCCAAGTGGGCATAGAGTTGATTTTATAAAGCCTGGCGAGTGCAGCGAGCCACTGAGCCCAAAGCGTGGCGAGCGAACACAGATTTCTTTAAAAGTATTCTGTGTCCGCTCGCCATGCTTCGGGCTCGGTGGCTCGCTACGCTCGCCACAGGTTTATATCCAGCTCCATGCCCACTTGGATAGTGGGGAAAGGAAAAGGACCCCTTTTTCCCATTGGATTCTATGTTAAAATGGACTCAGACCATTTTAACATTGAATCCTATGGAAAAATCGGGACCATCGCATCGCATCGTATACGATTTGGTTGCATGCGATGCTACCGATCCGATTTCTAAATCGGACGCCCAGATACTACATAAGTACCCAATACTTTATTGATTCTTCAATGTTATTTCCAATTAATGCATTGTTATTGGTATATTTCAATTCTCAGTTCCCACGAATATGTGCACATATAAAAAGTAATATACTTAAATTGATCCAGCAGTTAGGGGCATACTTGCCTACTTTTGAAAACTAGTTTCAGGGAGATTATATTTGGTAGTATAATTGTGCACAGCGCCCCATTGAGGGGGCTTGTCATGCTCCACCCAAAGGGCGTGTCTTGTTCCATATATGGAGAGATTGTGAAAAGAGATTGTGCACCTTGCACCTAGAAGCGTAGGTGTGTACTGCTACATCTCAGAGGAATCCTTTAAAATGACTTATATCCAAATGTAGATGAGCCCCAAAGCAGTTAGTAAGAGCTACTATACTTGGTTTAATGTTGGGAAATGGTGCTGATGATTCAATGTAAATGTATCTGTCTCTCATTCCTTTTTCCCCAAAAAGGGAGATTGCTAGAGTAATGAGGGAGAGAGGGAGATTGCTGCTATTTCAGGGAGTCTCCTGCAGAATGGTAGGCAACTATGGTTAGGGGTACAATTCTGGCTGTCAGATACCAGTGCGTTTCTCCGGCCGCTGGTGCAGTTCTATAACGCGGCCTTTTCAAAGATTCCACACTGGCCCCGATCTGTAAGCAGCCAACATGTGCTCCCCGTTCCTCTCTACGCCTCTCTACCAGACACTGGTAGGACCAAGTATCATTACAACAATATTTGCATGCAGAGTTGATTCCGAGAGGGCTATAGGTGCGTACACACGGGGGCGATTTTGTACAATATCGCGGGAAATATGGTCGCTAAGCGACCATATTGCCCACGATGGGAGTGTGCACCGGCGATATATCGCCAGGTGCGCGCTCCCGTTTTTACCCCTGTAGTGATCGCTGGTCACAGGAACATGCTCCTGCGACCATCTCTGGTCGCTGATGAAAAGGAGAAACTGAGCAATATATGGCAGCAATATATCTCCCCCATGTGTACGGGGCTTAAGAATTTTGAAGTCCTCTACCTTTAAGGAGGATTCCTGCTCAAAGAACTTGATGAGATTATTGATTAAATTCAGACAACTAAAAGTGAATGAGATCCAAAAAGAAATAGATAGTGTATATACCCTGCTAAAGGTGTTTGAAAAAAAAAAAAACACAAAAGAATAAGGAAAGGAATTGGGGCAGGAATTAATCTCTAAAAGTCTAAGATGCAAAAGATTATGTAAAAGGAGAACTGAATCTTAGGATGGCAGGTAAACACAATTCTTCTTTAAGTCACATAGCACTCCTCACTACACCTCTGCACCCATAAGCGCCCTGCCATGCCTAATGCCAGTCCCGTAAACAATTTATAGATGATGTAGGCAGCACAGTCACAAACAGCAGTTAGCTGTTCCCACTACTGTCTTTCAATACTGAATGGTGGAATTCAAATAAATTAACAGGTTCTATGTCCTAATGCCCATTGCACATAAAGCTGCACACCACAATGCCAATAACACATAAAGCCACACGCCGTAATGCCCATTACACATTGTGCTACATCGTGATGCCAGCTACACAATATGCCGCACACCATGATGCCCATTACATATTTGAAACATAAGTGCCACTTACCTACATGCTCATTGCTAGGGGGGTTTTGCTGCATGCCAAGGGGGGCATGAAACGCATTGTGTAAGTACCACTGCCGCAGACGCTCTCAAGGTACTGTAAGCAGCTGTGACAGACGAGCAGAGAGCTGCGTGCTGCCTGGCTGTATACTGAAAGCAGGTCCGCGGCTATTTTGAATTCTCCCGCTGGACTGCGAGCCAGTAGGAGTTTGCGGCCCAGCAGCCAATAAGGAGCCACCACTGCCGCTCCTTATTGGCTGCCGGACTGCATTATTTAAAGGGTTTTTGATCATACTTGAATGTGGGGCTATAGATTAGAAGAACTAAAATGCATTGCATTCCAAAGCTTGGTGCATATGTAAAAAGTGGATAAACATTTTTGGAAGTTTGACTGCAAAAAAAAAAAAAAAGCTTTCATACATTCAGCCCATACTGTTTACATCCAAATTTCTGACAGTGCCATCTGCATAGTCACAGTAGGAATCAAATTGACAGACCAGGAAAAATAATTTCTAGTCTTTTGACCAGCTTGGTGATCCTGTCCTGATCCTGGGATTTGAAGGTGATGTTTGAGAACTAGCAGTGGTTTCCCGAAGGCATGAGAAGAATAGTAATAAACTTTATTGGACTGGAAACTGGAACTGAAGGATGATTGGTGCTGGAGAGTAGAAGAACTGGAACAATAACTTGAGCTGGACAGTAGCAGAAACCAGAAAGTGACTGGAGTCAGAAGGTGGCCGGTGCTAGATTGTAGCTGGCAAAGTAACTGGACTGGAACCAGGCAGGTGTTGCTAGGTAGCTAGTGAGATCCCTAAATTACCAGACTGGATCTGGAATCCATTACACACTGGATGCAATGGACTGAAGTTATGAAAATAGTAGTATAGTATTATCAGCCGAAGCGACAATGTACTGGTGATTTGGGCTTGACAGGAAGTCTTTTTTTATAGCAATAAGTTGATGCATATTAAAAGCTGCAGTCAGCTGGTCTTGGAGCGGCATCTGGATTGGCTGTGGAGTTGGTTCACTGCATGAAAGTTCCAAAACAGTTATTTTGAATGGATTTCTGGCATTCAGTGGAATCATAGCACTGTGGAGAGTCACTGTTAGGAACATCGACAATAGTAGTAGTAGGTTTATTTATAAGGTGCCACAAAGTGTCCACAGCGCTGTACATAGCAAACAAAAAAAACTATTTACAAGGTAACGTACAGGGTGTGTTGATAAAATACAGCATAAATAGGGGTATAGCTGGTAGAACTAGAATCACCATCAGTTTTGAAGTACATGTCGAAATTGTCGAGGAGACTGAAGATGAAGTAGAGGAAGGGAAGAACAGGGCAGGAGCGCTTGTGAGGTAAAGAGGTAGGGTGAGTACGTGAGGAAGGAGGGCCCTACTCATAAGAGTAAACAGACTAAAAGGAGGTGGGTGGACGAACGAAAAACAATAGGATAAGTAGGAACGGATGGGAACAGATGGAGGGGAAAGGTAGGCAGTATAGGAGGAGCGAAAGTGGTAGGAGGAGGGATAGACTAGTCGGAAGAAGTGGGTTTGGAGGGAGCGCATGAAGGAGGGAAGGGAATCAGAAAGCCTGATGGGTGGCGGGAGGTTGCTCCAGTGCAGGGGGGCACACTATACTCGGATCGCTGTGTAAGGACAATGTGGATGGACTATATTGCCAGCCAGCAGTGACTTGTAGTGCAAGAAATAAAGTTTAGGTAATTTACTTAAATAGGCATTCTATTGAAGACGGGATGTTGCCCATAGCAACCAATCAGATTCCTTTTATTATCTTCTAGAAATTGCTAAATAAATAAAAAGAATATGTTTGGTTGCTATGGGCAACATCCCATCTTCAATAGAACATCAAAATAATTTACCTATAAGGCTCTGGAGCTTCACAACTGCTACTTTAGTATGTGGAAAAGCGAGACCAGCAGTTTGAGATACTGAAACCACACTATCTGGTAACAACAGGCAAATATATGCCTATTCTACCCTACATAGCCTCAGTGTCCCCCTTGTAAATGAACTGAACTTTATGCTGTAATGAATGTCCTCACATAGGCAGTGACATCTCTCCCCGTTTTAATACTGCCCATACACTTGGGTAATATTGCATACAATCCTTTGATTTTGACTGATAAATTAGATCAATATTATGTGCTGCACATAACATTTATTGAATTGCATGTGCACTCACATATGGTTTTTAACCACGTGATCGCTCGCAATGCGACTGGTTCGGGGCGGCTGTGAAGGAACGCTGGCGGCAGTGCTCAGCAGCAGCAGAATGCACTGGGTGGCCCTCAGAGCTTTCTCTCAGCTGCCACCTGAATGTAAGGCCTCTGATTGGCTGCGAGCTCTGTCAGCCAATTAGAGGGCAGCCCAGTGTTTAAAATTGTTTTCTCAATATTTATTTACTTGGAAATTAGGTCTTTATATTTGTGTACTCCACGATGTTCTGTAATGTTTCTATTACAGGCTGGAGTATCCCTTATCCAAATTATTCTGAAAACCATAGTTTCCAAACTGTACTTTTTTTTTGCTAAAAACCTACTGGGTACATCTGTAACTGGCACTACATATGTGCAAGAAAATGATTGCTTGGCATTCAAATTCAGTGCCTCAGATGGTACACAAACTTTGTTTCATGATTTAAAACCTTGTGTCGTGCACAAATAAAATATATTTGTGTGGGTTTCATATATTTAAGGACCTTCTACAACTTAACCAAAATACGGAATAATCATTATCCAAAATGCTTCTGGTCCCGAGCACTTTGGATAAGGGATACTCAAACTGTACTGAAATGTGCTCTTCTTGTTTTGCTCAATCAATAAAGACATTAAAAAAAAAAAAAAAAAATAAGAAAACCATTAAGTCCTTTCAGCACGGCAAGAAAACACAGGTATAGATTATGATCAGTGAGGAATTCTGTGACCCAGTCAATGTATAATGTGTGGAAAATGGAGAGTTGTGTGTCTATGCACAAAAGGCAATAACCGGCATACACAAATTACTTGTGAAGAGACAAACGGCTTTATTAAATAAAAGGCAAACAGAAAAAATATAACAGACTGAAAATAAAGTAATTTCGGAAATACTATTTTTTGTATTTTATTTTTTCAATTTTTTTATTTTTTTACAGTATTCTCTTAACTTTTGTATTACAAACCCAGATTCTGTGCCAGCCACAAATCATCCTCCTGTGTGTTTATTTTACATGGGGTAAAATAATTCTGTCATACAGTGGTTAACATGGTGGTACAATGACTGCACATGCACATCTAAAAGTAAACAGAACATATACGAACCCGTTACACTCTTGTGGAATGAAGGGCTGCTACAGATGGCAGAGGTCAGTGTGTGGCAGCTTATTAAACCCGCTCATGAATCAATGCTATACATAGCAAGCTCTGATAAGTACACTGACTCGGAGGAGTTGAACAGGTTTCTACTACACAACACTTTACTTCATGGGCCAAACCACTTCCAACAGACCACGCCATTTAGCAGCCTGTTAATAGCTAGTCCAGCAAGAACAAAATAATACAGAGTCTGCAGTAAATTTTGGGTCAAGCCCAAATAATGAATCAGCGATAACATACATCTAATATTTTAAAGTGCCTTCTGCTAGTAATCATGTGCAAAACTAGTATGAGGATCTACCAATATGGGGTAAGGGTATTTTGTCATAAGCATTTCTATGACGACTTGTAGCAGCAATAACCAGAGCTTTCAGATCTAGTCTAGGTTTTTAGTTATAATAGCTAGAGAGTTGTGAATGATTGGTACTTAAAGAAGAACTCTACCTACACCCTCTTCCTCCTCCCCAAAAAAAGAAAAGCTTTAGGTGAAAAAAAAAAAAAAAAGTTGACAGTTAGCACAACGATGACACGGACTCGGCAAGTTTCAAAAAGGCAGAGCAGTAATCATTGTGGGGAGTGCAGCATAGATCAGCCATTATTCACCCAGGCAGGTCCAATAAACAACGACTGCAAGGCAAGTATATTTTGGTGGAAGAGGGGTTTGGGTGGAGTTATCCTTTATCATATCGCTAGATAAATGCATACTAACTATTCCTAGCAAAACAGATACAGACCACAAGCTTAACATATGGGGTTGGGCTAATTACATGAATCTTCTGTTTAACAATGCGTTTTGTGCTACAAAATGTCCGACACTGCATTTCCAATCTCTAGTGAACCACTCTTCACAAAGCTGTACATAGCTTGGATTCAACAAAACAAAGAATCATGAACGTCATTTATCAGGAACGGAATAGAACAGTGGATGAAATGACATAAAATACATACACAGTATGCCCACATTTTACCACATGAAGCAAAACTGTATTCCTGTGGAATCTAGTATTGTATCTTTTACAGTTTATCCTGCTCATGCCATCACGGAGATAACCTGCAAACATTGTTCATGACAGGAGAGAGGCACTCAGATTATTTATTGGTTATTCTTAGTCCATATCACACACACTTTCTTCTTCAATGGTCCAAAAGAACAAAGGGCCTGGGACAAGCCCCAGTTCTATTCTGAATGTACAAGTAAGGCACAGTTATAAAATCACATCACACACACGACAGGCAAGACATATGTCTCTAATAAATAATTGTATCACTATCCATTAAGATACATGGTTATAAGACCTTCACTACAGTGCAAGTGTCGGCCTTACAAAGTAAAACAAAAATGTCAATAGGAATTTTAAATGAAAATAAATACTGGAAAAGAACTGGTGCCCAATCTCCTTGTTTATATGTTGGTATTAGGATCAGCTATTAAGGACACCAATAAATGGGCATTAAAGCAAGGGGCCACCATGATGAAATAAGTACCATAGGAAAATGGAAAAACATTACATGGCGGCCCTCTCCAAAGTGACTAGTTTCTAAAATTCAGGAATAGTCCCATTCCACAAATGCCCAAATCAAGAGTGACCCGCGTGTTCATTAACAGATCGACAGTCAAGTCAACAATCAACAGGTTAAAAAAAAAAAAAAAAAGTTTGACATAAAAACGGCATACAATAAAAAAAGTAAAGCAAAGTTTTTATCCTTGGTTGGGGGGCATATTAAACCATATAGGACCCAAATGATTAGAATCAAGTAACCTCGACAGATCGCTTTGCTGCCATGCTTTGGGCAAGGTGGCCCGCTCCGCTTGCCACAAGGTTAATAAAAGGTTATAAATTGTGACATGTATATTACAGTTTTAAAAAGGACAAACAAAAAAAATGCATCGGCCATATATGTGCTGACCATTTTCATGTCAACCTTTTGAACCTGTCTCATGTTGACCATATGGTGTTGATCTGTCATCCACCATCCGAGTGACCCAGACCATACAAAGTAACACTAGAGGCAGCCTCCCTAGGTATAGAAACCAATGCTTCTGGTTGAACGGAGCCTTGCGTGACGTGTGCATGCTGTGGGAATCCGGACATTTTCCCGAGCTAAACAGACAAACTAAAACAGAAAATAAAAACCCACAAACAGAGGTGACTTATATAGAGGATGCGCAAATCCAAGCTGCAAGAACCCCAAGTGCAGTAGCAGCTGTGTCACCAAATGTAGCTGGAATCTGGCTGTCCTGAAAGTACTGTACATAAAGATGAAGAAACAATGTATATTTATATTGATGTTTTACACAAACTTTTCAAGACAGCATTAAGTATACACTAAAAGATTTACATTACAATATATAAATGTATATAGTTTTTTCTAATGACAATAGAGGAAGCAGAATATTACTGGCATCGAAGTACGACCATATCTAGACTGTTTTTAAAATACCACAGAGTCTCCTGGTTAAAATGTAAAGCCGCACAGCCTTCCTATAGAACGGTCATTTAGTGGAGGGTGCATGGTGGCTCCTGGTGGTCTGGGCCTAGCTCAGACAGTCTTCTACTGTGTAGGTCTTTTATATATGTCCTAGGTAAGAACTTATATGGTTTCCTTATTTTACACTACACAAGCCTGAGACAAGAAACTAGGAGTTGCTTTGTAAGCTTTCAGCATGATGTGACAATTCAATCAAAACCCTGTATTTAGAAGGGGAGTGGTGACATTTCCGTAGCACTGAAAGCAAAGGTGTGCATATGCCATTTATGGAAAGGATTACAAGAGTCGCTAGTTGCACCTTCTCTGACATG
This sequence comes from Crinia signifera, assembly GCF_055691185.1. Taxonomy (NCBI): domain Eukaryota; kingdom Metazoa; phylum Chordata; class Amphibia; order Anura; family Myobatrachidae; genus Crinia; species Crinia signifera. The sequence goes on along the minus strand of NC_139220.1, from coordinate 91,833,435 downwards.
AATCTGGTCATTAGCAACATTCACAAGACTTATTCTTCCACCAGCTCATGCACAACACAAAAACTAGTAAAAAGGCAAATACCACTGGGATCAGGACCGCTAAAGAAATGTATCAGTACTGGCTGACCATGTCCCTGATGGCAAAGGCAAATAGACAACCTTGTGAATCCCACCTATCCTGAGGCTTTAGTTTCCCTCTGTATCTTAACTGTCAGCGACATTTATTTTACATCAAGTATTGCTGCAGCATACAGAGCAGTCAATTGTTAGCAGCAAATGGCAGGAAACTAAATATATATATATATATATTTATACATATGTAAAACAATTCTATTTCCTTTTTTTATTTTAAACAAAGTGCTTTTATGAGATACACATAAATACTTAGAAAATAAAGTGTCAGTTGGAAAACAAACTAGACTGAAATGCTCAAAATCTGCATCCTAAACAAGCTGGCAATAACACTGGATGGCCATCTTGAGGCAGGAGAGAGAACGCTAAATGTGATTGATAAATAAGGGCTAGGAATGAACTAGAGCAAACAGCAGCAGAAAGGTTTACTACAAGACACAACTATGGGGCCTTCTTCAGCTGGACTTGTGCTGTACGCGCAGAAAATCTAGATCAGAGATTCTACGCTTTAAAGAAAGAAAGTGGGGGCAATTTACAAAGTGCCTAGTACAAGTCATTAGAACTGAAAGGAATGAGCAGGATTGTCTGGAGTAACTTGTGTTACAAACCCGTGCCACAATTGGTACTTTGACTTGACTCCATGTGCTTGGGAGCTTTCAGAAGAAGAAGCACCCTAAATATACAATAGTGCAAATGAGACTAGTCTCAAATGTATCGTTCAGTGATAATCAGCCATATGACACTCTCTTTTATAAAAAAAATAAATACAAATTGAAATACGAGGAAGCGGAGACGTCTCTACAAGGCAACTGACCAAACAACAATCTAAGGGTGTGTAAACACAGTGAGATTCTTGTTTGATTCGCTCGGGATTGAATCACACGGATCAGTGTACACATTTGATTTTGACTATATAGTATAGATTTCTGTTATATAGTCTTACCTGCACAGTCCATTTTTCTATTCGGTTGCACCAAATGGGAGCACACATCCACTCGAGTTTGAATGCTGATGAAACCATTAGATTTCTATTCGATTTTGACTATATAGTCAAAATCGAAAGGAATATCTTACCGTGTGTACACAGCCTAAGTCCATCACTGCCTTAAAAAGGAGTTTCCGGCTATATAAAACTCCTGAAATAAAGCCTCACTCTAACCTAGAACACAGAACATAAGTGGGAGCACCTGCTGTGAGAACTCCCAGTACTCATTCAATGTAGCAGCTGAACTCATATGGAGCTCATTGGATCTTTCCATAGCAAGGTGGAGATCCAATACACCAGCTCTGAAGCTTTCAGTTTGTGCCAATTCCTCTGATATCTTCTGGTAGAGACCCCCACCAAAGTACTGGTATGGGGATGAAAGGGGAGTTGATATAGGAATAATATAAAGTGGAAAGTTCTTTCTTGCTAATCAGTAGGCCATACAGCCAATAAATATAGATGGCCAACACAGAAAAAATCCTAACGTAATCTGGGGTACAAAACATCCTGTATATATGAATAATGTCATGTTATACAAGTTTCCCTTAACACAATATATCAAAAACATATCTGCTAGTCAAACCTGGTCACAAAAGCCAACAAAAAAACAAACAACTGAATTGTATTAGCAGGTTTCCTGAGTCTTTTGTGCTTTGAAGGACACCAGAGCATGTGTATTTGTGTGGACTTGAGCATAGTTCGCTATCCTTATCGGTCAGATGGTTGGAGTGTTGTCCTACATAGTCCTGCATTCGTTATAGAACAGATGCAATAACAAAAGCCAGGATTTTGTGGAAGTTGTGGTGCATCTAGAAGATAGTTTATTGTTGAAATGGCTTGGGAGTTATTACAGTAGTAACTAGTTGAGACATACAGTACATTGGATTACCCTCTAGCAATTGCAAAGGGTTTTGGCATTACAACGGTGTACTGCACTGACAAACGTCAACTGATGGATGCCTATAACCTATTTGCAACGAATGCCTGCAGAACACCATTCCGGCAAAAGAAGACGTTAGTTCAAGAAAACCATAGGACCATAACAAGAAAATCTGCTTTCTTAACAGGCAGGCTTTGGGGAAGCAGACTAGGAAGCAACACCAGTTGTTTATAAGGCACTCCAAAACTTCTGCCACCTCCCAAATGTTATCACCATTAAAAAGTAAAACAGAAATATCACAAGTAAGGGACTGGCCTTTTATTGGACAAAGTGCAAAAAAAAAAAACTCACAGAAAAGAAGAGCACCTCCCAAACACAGACACACTTGGGTATGAATGTAGCAGCTACTGAAGAAAGCTTCTTCAGCTTGTGGGCCAGAAGACGTAGGCATATTACGAGTTTTATTTCAGCACAAAATTTTAGGCGCTTTGGCTGGGACTTTCTGTATCTACGGCATACATCGATGGGACATACTAAGGGCAGTGCACTGCACTTCTTAGCCACATATCTATAGAACAATCTGCTTCATTTAAGATGGTCCATGAACCAAAGGGTTTAACTAGACAAAGCAACATATCAAAGTTGGCCAATTATTCTGCTTATGTGAAACAGGATATAACACTGACTAGTAAACAAGTCCTGTTGTTCACCAAACCGGTCTCTGCAAGGACTTGCCTATAAATGAGAAGTCTCTTGCATTTCTCATCAGCACCACTTCACCACTCACACAAATGCTTTCATTCTGCATGTAGCAAATCGGGCTCACTCAACGCACAAGTGGATGTGTCCATTATTTGCAGCATGGCAAATTTAACAAAAAAAACCCTTAAAAATCCAAATACTTGGACTTGGAAAATGTTAAAGGCTACAAGTTTTGGTTTAGTTTGGATGGGGTTATGAGAAGTGAAATCAACTGGCACAGTGGATGCGTAGCATGGCACAGTGATCGATTAGAAAGGCAGCTCTTTAGAAGCCTCAGACAAACAATTTAGGCAACAAGTTATTCCAATAGAACTGCTCTTAATAAGAGTACCTACACACAGATGCTTGTACATGTGTTTCTGGTATATCGCCCAGTGTAAGCCAGCCTCACAACAGTAATCTATTGATTACCATTAGCAACCCTGTCGGTACTCACATACAATTTAGTACAACAGAAGCAGCCCCGGAGCATAGCCGCTTATGTTATCTCCAGTTTGGTTAAAGTGCAGTGAGGCAAAACCACAGACGAATGTACAACCACCCCTCTCTGTTTATACCCTAATACTGACGTTTAAACACAGAGTATGCTAGCCCTGAATTGTCTCTGTGACACACTATCACAACTGCATCCTACACACCACATAAAATATTATGCAAACTCATGATGGACATCTGCAGCACTCATAATTAGTAAATTATTAAAACTTAATTAAGACCTTAAACAGATTCAACCCCCAGATATATAAAATGTAAGGCACTTTTTAGGGAGCAATCTTTTTTTGGCATTACAACTACCAAAGTGCCATAGGACATCTATATAAAAACAACACAAACCACTACACTAGCAAGTTATACTCCATGGCATTCTTTTGAATAAATTTATATAATATATACACATATATTATATATCTCAATGGGAACAGGATGATAGAACAATATTAATACATAGCTCAGTATTGGAGAGAATACTCATCCTTCAGATTAAGGACATAGACTGATACAGATAAGGAAAAAAAACTTTCATTTGAACTGGTAAACTTATCAATTGCTAATCCAGACAGGACATCCATTTAAGTCACCAAGTTAATTTAGAACCAGGTTTAAATGAACCATTCCCCTGCTGCAACATTCCCTACAAAGAAAATAGGGGGAAATTTAAAAGGATGAGAGATTCAGAAAGTGAGAGATTTGGGAAGAAATATCCAGGTTTTTTTTTTAAAAGCGGCAATCTTTTACACTGCACAACCAGTTTGATTTTGCAGTGTAAATGATTGCCGCTTTAAAAAACTGGAGATTTCTTGCCAAATCTCTCACTTTCTGAATCTCTCATCCTATTAAATTTCACCCATAGTATCAACACACTCCATGCATCTGCACAACTACTACATGCAGGATAAAAACAAATACACACCCTACTAAACATAACATAAAAGTCCAGAGAAGCAATTCTTGCAGAACTGGTACAAAAATATAAAATCTAAAACTTTTTTTGCTTTTTCTTTTCTTTTTATCATGTTAAATTGTTTGACTTTTTATATCAATTCATGCTCTGAAAAAACAAGAACATTAAGCGAAAAATATTGGCAAAAGTATTTTTTTTGTAAAGCACTCTCTTTCTCCCTCAAGGTCAGTATATTCAGGTGCATGTTACAATAGCAAAAATAGAGATATATTTATATATATAGATATTTGGACTAATCTTCTTCTACAACGCATAGAGTGGGCCCACAACACATCTTATGCCATCTGCCTAAGATGGAGAATATCAGATTCTGGAAGTTCAACTAGATCAATGAAATGTAGCAGCTCTACCTATCCTCCAAAAATCTGAAACGCTAAATCTTATTTAAAAAAAATAATATAATATATATTTATTGTCTTCTTTTATCTACAAAGGGGAACCAATCTCTTGACTGTAGACACAAGACTGTGAATGCACCCTCCAACTGATACTCATAAAATTGGACCACTACAAAAAAAAAAAAAAAATTCACAGTTTAGTACACCCCTACCTATCCAAGAATTCAGCTGACCTCAATTTTAATATATATATAATATATATTTAGGTTGAAATTTTTACATTCATTACAGTATATTATAAGCTGTGCAAATCTTTACTTTGACTGGCAGTCTGCCACCTCAATATGTTTGTCTTTGGTACAAAATAAAAAGAAAACAATCAACATAATGTGCAATTTTGTTTCTCTCTTTTCCCAACTAAAAAAGTACCAAAGAGAAAAGGAAAAAAAAAACAAAAAAAAAAAAAGGAGAAAGAAAAACTGTGGCTTTTTAGTTCAAGAGCCACCGCTTCTATTTTTTTTTACATTTAATTTTTTTTTTCTTTTTAGTTTCTATACAATTCACAGACTCTGTGGCACGTATCTACATTTTCAACTTATTCCTATGTACATTCGGAAAAAAGAGGAAGTCACAAGGATTTTTTTCTACAATGAAGCTTAACCCGATAAATATGCACCAAACTATGCATTCTAGCCCACTACACTACAAGTTTTTAAATATTTTGTAACATTTTAAAGCATACAAAAAAAAAAAAAAAAAAAACCCTTTGACGGTTTTAAGCTGTAGAAGTGTCTTCGCAAATACCAAGGCACAAAGATAAGGTTTTTTTTTTTTATAATCATAGTTCCACTTGCGATATACTATTTGCGATCGCAACGTTATTTTATGAGCAAAACATTTTATGTAGAGCCACTTTTGTTGACCTTTGCACTTCTACTAGACCACTTAGTGCAGCACAACAATGGCATAAACCTGAAGCCATTTAAGTGGCTTTTTTCAATTAAAAGAGTCGCATCTCTAATATTCCAGTACAGATAGTGGCTAATTTTGGCATTAGCTCAAAAGTATGGAAACCTAAAAGAAAAATTAGTTCCTGACTCTAAGACAAATGCTAAAGTTACGATAATACATGTTGCCTATTTGTTTTTGCACATTTAGGTTCAATATATAAACTACGGCAATGATAGAATTGCTGCCAATAGTACTCTAAGAACAAATAGCCACTAACAACCAGACATTGTGATGAATTAGAGTTCCATGCAATGAGTACTCTCCATTTGCCAACGTGTCTGTTTGCTGTTCTCGCCACATAAAACCTGTTCAAAATATAATCAGACCAGTTGACAACAGGATACACATGCAAAAACTGAATGGAATTTACAGTGCAGACTTGGGAGAAGGTGTACGAGCACTGGTCATGAAGAGAGGTGGTCACACCTTTGAAGTGGGTATACGGAGTCCCACTAGGCCACCAGTGGGATCTCCATCCGAGGTTTTATCCAAAACCTGATTTACAAATTCAGAGGTCTGGCCTGCCACCGGTGACCCTGAAAAACAAAAACAAGGTTTATTAAAGTCAGTCTCAAAACTCCTGTCTAATTCTAGTCAAGAGGCTGGATGTAATACTGTTCAAGTTCGTCAGAGGTGTGGGATGCTGGCTGAACTCTGACATTGTTTTTTTTTTAAAGCACCAATCATTTACAACGCAAAGCTATGCCTTGTAAAGGATTCGGCCGGCATTCCCCTCTTCTGGTGACATCCCACAGAAAATGATCAATTCCAACATAAAATAGGAAAATATGAATTACATCTGATATCTCCTCTCTGACCTTCTCACTCCTGGGTACTCCCAACCTTCTTAGACTGCAAACATTCATGGGCCCTTCCCTTCTTCTCCCCCCCCTGCATTTTCTAGACAAGTCTGTTCCCCTCTCTCAATTTCCTTTCGTGATTCTAATCATGTCTGTTACTCCACAAACATCATTGCCAAGGGAGCACATGCAGGGAGCAAATGCCAATCTTTGAGCACCAGCTTACCGATTGGCATTTGCTCCCTGCTCATCCTTAGGTGACCCATTAATGTTTGCTACAGGCCTAGTGAGTCTTCATTCCTTTCCTCTTCCCCAACCTTATTCAATTACTTGTACTTTGGTAATTTGTTGAATTTTGCAATCGCCATGCAATTGTGATTTCATTGTAAAGCCCAGAAGACCTCTTGTAATACCCGATTACTAGTAGAATATCACTGTACAAAGTATAAAGTAAATCTAACCGTTTAAAAGATAGATCAACCTTTCCCCTTAGAAGAATAATGGGGCTTGATTCAGATGTGGTTACAGTTGAGCTTTTATCGGCAGACTGGGCACGCGTCGAGGCCGAAGGTATCTTTGCAATGCCAATCGCAGTGAGAATCATTCTCTGAGTGAATGACAGATAAAGGCCATTTAGGGGGAGGTAACAGCGATCAAAATGATCACTGCTGTCAGCATTGCGACCGCACCTGAATCAGGCCCAATATAAACTAGTTGAATCAGCATTGCCTGCAGTAAGACAAGGTACAGCTTCATACCAAGTGTATCCTTTATTAGTATATCCAGTTTCTGCTCCATGCTTTCGGACCATTCCTCCCATGGGATCTGCATCCGTGTCATGATCTCTTGTTTGATTGAATTGATCACAAAGAGCAAACCATCTGCAAATTGAGAGATAGAAATATGTTTTACTTGTGTGTGATCTCAATTACCAATGTTGAAAAATGTATCAAGAACAATTGAGAGGGGGCGGGCTTCTGCTTAGCATGTGTGCTAAGCAATGAAGTGCAGGTAATTTCCCTTGAGCTTCCGGGTTAGCTAGATTTCCCATACACAAGTAGTGATGTGTTCTGGGCGATCTGGGCTAACCACTGTGTTCTTTATGCATATGCAGGCACATGTGCCGAAGATCTGAGCCATCCATAGTGACACACGGGACCGCACATCACCATCGCTATGGGGTGTACACAAGGATCGATTCATGCTTAAGTTCTAAGTGATCTAGACAGATTGCTTAGAAAAGAGGTAAAAATCCCCACGTGTGTCTATGCCCCTTTAAAGGACACTTTGGCAGTCAAGAGGTTGGGGAAGCTCAATATTTCCAAAAATCAGGCATACAAAACATAACCTGACTTACGAAAACAATTTCGGTTTTAAGTCTAGGCTTTAACATTGTTCAGTGTGCAACAGCTAAGGACATGGCGATAGGTCAGTATGCAGAACTATAGACAGTATCTAAAAGGTTTACGAATATGTTATATGGGGCGTATTGTTCTTTATAGAACAATTACAATTATACAATTATATTATAAAACAATTATAGAAAACACTTCCTCTTAACCCCTTCCCGACATTTGACGTACATGTACGTCATGGCCGGGATGTACTTCCCGACACATGACGTACATGTACGTCATGGCTTTGAACTGTCACCGCGTCTATAGACGCGGTGACAGTTTGGAAATGTCTGCTGTCCCTGACAGCAGACATCCCCCCTCACTGCCCAGGGGGGGGCAGGGATGCCCCCCCCGGTCGGCGATCGCTGTGATTGGCTGTTCAAATGTGAACAGTCAATCACAGCGTTTCCTGTGTTACCGGCGGCTAAGCCGCTCGGTAACACAGTGATCGGTGGTGATCGGTGCTGTTAAGTACAGCACCGATCGCCAGCCCCCCTCCCACCCACCCGGCAGCTCACCCGGCAGTCCCTGCAGTCCCTCCTTCCGGCAGCCGCAGCGCACGCAGCGCTCCCCCCCTCCCACCCCCCCGCAGCACAAATAAAATTACATGTAATGTACTGAAATATATATATATATATATATATATATATATATATATATATATATATATATATATATATATATATATATATATATATATATATATATATATATATATATATATATATATATATATATATATATATATATATATATATTAGGGCGGAGTGAAAAAACTGAAATTGAGAAATTCAAAATCGGCTAGTGTGGAAAAGTTGTGACTTGACTTGAATAAGAAACGTGCAAAAGCATTTTGATCTGAGTCAACATCTTCTGTTCTGGCAAAAGGCCTAAAGTTTCACTTTTTTGGTGAAAATGACGAAAACTATGAAGATGCTCCGATCTAGTTAAAATTATGTCAGGATGTCTTAGAGTGGTTCATTAATATACTTTAGCATAGTAAAAGAGAGTACGAGATTGTCCTAGTGCAAAGTGACTGACTTTGGTGGGAGAAAAAAATCCCTAATAATTGACCCATTTTCATGGTCACAATTGTGAATATTGTGTGTTTTCTCCTGAACGTGTTTATAATAGAAGAAGCACAAATACTCTAAATGGAATTTCGGTGACACTGTGTGAAATATAACACTGCATAATAGCCCCTAATCAGACCTGATCCCAGTACAAATTTGTTCTCAAAATGGGCAAAACAAATGCTGCATTGCAGGTGGGGCAGATGTAACGTGCTGAGAGAGTTAAATTTGGGTGGTGTGTGTTGAAACTGAAATCTAAATTACAGTGTAAAAATAATGCAGCAGGTATTTACCTTGCACAGAAACAAAAT